>NC_050579.1:144079598-144392098 GCF_011100635.1 Trichosurus vulpecula | reverse complement strand
AGACTGCTTGCGGTTTCTGACTCTCTCCAAACTGCTCAAATTCACTTTTTTATAGGAATCTGACAGATCTTGTGATACAGCTCCGGTAAGATGCTGACTTCATGTGACCATCTTGGCTCTGCACCACCCCCCTCCGAGATTTAAGTACAACAATTCTTTTTTTGAAAGGGAAAAGGAAGGAAATCAGTATTTATATAGTGTTTGCTATTTGCCAGACACTATGCTAAGCATTTGTGGTGCAAATATGGTCAATGATCTTCCCTGGCCATTAGATAGGCTTCAGGTGGAACTAGTTAAGGGAAGCTAGATTAGGAGATGCTTGCTCCTAGACAGGCCCTCCCCTTTTTTCTATTAGATGCTAAGCCCCAGGCCTATACCCATTTGCTACTAGGTGCTAAGCTCCCGGGCTCCAAAAATGGTGTGTGTGTGTGTGTGTGTGTGTGTGTGTGTGTGTGTGTGTGTGTGGCTAGCCATTAAGTTCATAATAGAGAGCTGTGGAGACTAGAGAGCTGTGAGGAGAGGAAGAAGAAGAAGTTGAAGAAGAGAGAACTGTGAGAGAGGGTGGAGAACTGGAAGAGATGGAGAGACACAGAGAGAACTAGAAGGGCTCTGAGAACTGCAAGGGCTTTCAGAACTGTGGGAGGAGAGGATACAGGAAAGCAGACAGTTAGAATGCGTGAGTGAGCGTTTACAGGAAGGCCCTAGCAGAAGGTAAGGTTACAGATGGCTTGGCTCCTTGCAGTGATACTGTGTTTTAATCTCCTTGCTGTTACATTGAAGTGAACTTACTGGTTTGGGGATATAATGGTTGCTATGTCAAATTGGAATTATTGGTTTTAGGACTTGATCCTCTGGTGTCTGAATAAATGTTTTATTTCTTCTGCCTTCTACATAGAGAGTCTCTTATATTTTGCAATTCTGAACTATAAAGGCATATTCATGGTCACCATTGATGTCATGAATCTTGCCTTACTGATATAGCACTTTTCACAAATATTATCTCATTTGATCTCACAACAGACATGTGAAGTAGGTGCAAAATAAGGATAATAATATCTAATTTACAAAGTTGTGAGGCTCAATGAAATAATAGCTATAAAAAGTGCTTTGCATAGTGCCTGGCACATAAAAGGTACTACATAAACTGAGGCAAATAGAGGCTAAGTGATTTGTTTAGCTAGTAAGTTTCTGTGTTTGGATTTGAATTCAGGTCTTCTTGATTCCAAGCCAGAGCTCTGTTATGCCACCAGCTACCTCAACAGCATGAAAATGAAAAAAAAAACATTAAATAATAGACAGCTCTACTTTAGACTACATCTATGCAGTTTAGTTATTAAAATAACAAAAGGGCCTCATCAGAAGGCAGCTCCAGAGGATATTTGATGGCATCTATGTAGTGAGACTTCAATCTATTTAGAGAGACAACGTCTTGTAGTGGAAACAGAGCTGTATTTGGAATTAGGAGACGGGTTGAAATGCCAGCTCTCATATTTACTAGCTGCACAATCAGGGACAAATCATTTAAATTCTCTGCATCTCTGTTTCCTCATCTTTGAAAAGGGAATGATGGGACTTGTACCAACAAGTTCAACAGGAAAGTGCTTTGTAAACCTCAAAGGACTAGGAAATTAAGCATGCTATTTGTTAAGTGCTCCCAAAAGATAGTGATGTCCACATAAAATAATAAACTACAAATAACGACCCCTTTACCTATTATTTCAAGGTTTATACAATGCTTTTCTCACAATAATCTTGTGTACTAGGTAGTATTGTCAGTGATAGGCTGGTAAATAACAACCAGCTTTCAAAAAAAGAGTACTCATGATACAATTTTATGTTTAATCTGCAGTATTAATATTTTCTTCAACACTTTCTTATCTAGACAATCAACAAAACAATACATCAAGCCTTAATTTGTACCATTTGATAATTTATGATGTGTAAATATTCATAATGACTATTTAACCATTGGTTCTTGAAAGTTAATTCAAGCTGGCTACAGTATATCCCTGGATATTGTTTTGGGGAGAGGGTATTTTCCCTTGGTTTTGACCAGATAAAGAATACTATGCATTAAGATTTTAGAACATGCAATCACCATTCAATGTTGTTACTAACCTGAAATAGCTTACAGGTAGGAATTGTGTAACACTTAACATCCTTGTAAGATGTTATACACAGAGATGTTAATCAATATAAAAATAATTGATCACTGAAGACAATCGAAATTTGAGTGTTTATAAACTTTGCTTGCTATATTTCGTGAAAGCCATTGGTAAACTGAAGAGCATCCAAAGGATGGAAGTCAAAGTGGTAAAGACCCTCAAGATGATGGCCCTCAATATAAGATACAGTGAATGTTTAGCTTGGAGAAGACAATGCTTGTGAGTTGGAGGAAGGGAAAAGTGTGGTTGCTGTCTTCAAGTATTTGAAGGACTGTTCTGTGTAAGAGACATTGGACCTGTTCACTTGTTATGTTTGGTCCTGGAGGACAAGGCTAGGAGTAATGAGTAGAAGTAACAAAGAGCCAAATTTAGGCTGAAAAAAGGGAAAACTCAATGAAAATTAACTCAAAATGGAATGGAATATCTCACCAGTTAGTGGGTTCCTTCTAAGTGTAGATCTTTAAACGTGGACACTTGTAAGGTGAGCGGGCCAGGGAATTCCATTTTAAGCATGGGTGGGTATTGCAGATAACTACTAAGGTCCTTTCCATCTGTGATTGTGTGATTCTAGAAGAGAGAAAAATCTGATTTTGAAGCATTCTCAGCATGGAGAGACAAGGTCTCAACTAGACTACATTTCATATAATTTAAGCATTAAAAAGAACTTTGAGGAATCACCTCATCCATTTCAATTTAAGAAACATTTATTAAATGTCTACTTTGTGCAGGATACTGTGATTAGTGTCTCATAGAGATAGTGAGTTTAAATAATAACAGGTCCCTGTCCTTATTGAGTTCATGGACTAGAAGGAAATTATGACACATGTGCAAATAATTCTAGTATCAATTGATACATAGTGAGTGCTTAAGAGTGGTTTGCAGAAAATGCTATGAGAGGCTGTGAGAGGTTGGGAGTGACAGACAGGGCCAAGTTATTATTGACTCAGAGAACTGAGGAAAATTTCTTGGAAGAGGTGAATGGAAAGGAATTCAGGCCGGATAAGAGTGGTCAAGGGGAAAGTAATCCAAGCACAGTGTCAACAAAAACATAGGGACAGGAAACTGTGAGGCATGTACTGGTTTATTAAGTTTGGCTAAAGTACATTGAGCAAATACTATGAAATTAAACTGGAAATGTAGAGTGGTGTGAGACAATCATCTGTTTTGAACATTGGGGAATGATTTTGAATGTTATAATTTTGGTATCTTTAAAGAGTTCTGAGCACATGAAAAGCATGATAAAATTTATACATAATGATGGTGAATAATTATGGAAGAATGGATTGTAGATAGAGAAAGGGAGAATATACAAAGTCCATTGCAAATGGATAATAATGAGAAAACGTATAGGGATTAAGGCAGCAAGAATAAAGAAGTCAACAAGTCAAATCCCTAAGCATTTATTAAGGTACCTATTATGTTCCAGACAATGTACTAAATTCTGGAAATACAAATAAAGGGGGAAAACAGTCTCTCTTCTCAATGATCTTACAGTGTAATGGGGAGACAACATACTAATAAGCATGCACAAAAAAGATAAATACAAGATAAATTTGGGATAATCACCAGAAGGAAGAAACTAGCAATCAGAGAAATGAAGAAAAAATTGGAGAAAGTGTGATTTTAGTTGAGATATGAAGGAAGCCAGGAAAGTTGAGAGGGAAGGTGTGAGATTTACTAAAGAGGTGGAAGAGTTTCAAAAATGTGAGATCAGGATGACTAGATTACTGGAAATCTTGCCATACAGTGGCATATTAAAGGAACTTGGGATGGTCCTCTTGGAGACCGAGACAGATCAGGACATTGAAGTCTTCAAGTATTTAAAGAGCTGCCACATAGAAGAATTAGATTTGTTCAGCTTGAGCCCAATAAGTATAACAAAAATGCAATGGACAGAATTTGAAGATGGGGGATTTAGATTTGATGTTGAAAAAAGAAGCAACTTAATAACCATTAGAATTGAAAAAAAAAGTAGATTGGATTCTTAGGAGATAGTGGGTACTCTATCATCAAAGATTTTCAAGCAGAGGTTGGATGGCTCCCTCCTCCTCCTCTTCCTCCTCCTCCTCAACATCATTATAATGGCTCACATTTATATAGCATATATTATGTGGCAGATACTGTGCCAAGCTCATTACAATTATTATTTAATTTGATCCTCACAACAGCTCTGGGAGGTAGGTGCTATTAGTATTCTATTTTACCAACAAGGAAATTGAGGCAAGCAGGTTAAATGACTTGCCAAGGTTCACACAGCTAATACGTATCTGAGGCTGAATTCAGGTTTCATAACCTACAGGCTCAGTGCTTTACCCACTGAACTGCCTAGCTTCCCATAACAATGATGTTATAAAGGGAATTTTAGATAGTAACTGTAGTCCCTTCCAAAAGTGAGATACTTTGATTGGGAGTTAGGGAGTCATTAGGTACCTTTAAGAGAACAATTTCCACAGAGTGTTGGGGATAGAATCTGAATTTAAATAGCTTAGGAAGAGAGTGGGGTGGCAGAGATGTGGAGCCATTAGATATGGTTAGCCTTTTAAGGTTCTCTGGAAGGCAACCAAGGGAATAGTCATTAATAGTGGTTATATTATGTTCTAGGTGCCAACTTTTATAAATAAAATTTAGAAATTGGAGTAGGTTCAGAAGAGATTGATCAGGACTGCGAGAGATTCAAAAAATCATGACATAGTAGGGTCAAAGGAACTTTGATTATTTACCCCATTCAGATATTCCAAGAGAAGGCATTAAAAGCGGGGAGAAGGAGATTGTGGAGGCAAGTAGATGGTTCAGTGGGTAAAAGTGGCTGGAGTCACAAACATGAGTTCAAATCTAGCATCAGACACTTCTTAGCTGTATAATCCTGGGCAAATGATTGTTTTACTCTGTCTCTGTTTGCTCATCTGTAAAATGGTGATAGTAATGGCATCTATCTCCCAGAACTGTTGTGAGAATCAAATGGCATAATATTTGTAAAGATGTAGCACAGTGCTTGTCACGTGATAGGCACTTAATGATTGCTTCCTTCCTATGCATATTTGTCAATAAATACGGACTATTGTGGGGCAAAAGACTGAAGATGAAGAGGTGGAGAGAGGAGTTGATTACTGGAGCTGGGTCTTGAAGGTCCTTGGCAATGGTATCAAAAACATAGTTAGAGGAATAAACTTTAGCAAGGAGTAGGAGTACCTTTACTTTTGAAAAAGTAAGTAAGGATGAAAGAATAGATACTGTTCTGAGAAGTTTGGGGAGAGTGGAGGAGTGGAGTTGAGGGAATTAATGTCAAAGAGACTTCATTTTTCTCAGTAAAGTAGGTGGCTAAATCATCAGCACTAAGTGGGGGGTGAGTGGGGGTATACTTGTTTTTTTTTTTGAAGAGCGATGTTTTAAAAAGATTTTTACAGTCACTAAAGCAAATTAGAAAAGGAGTTGAAATGACTAAGGTAGGAGGATTGCTGAATAATAATGAGAATCTAACTGAAATTATGTGTGGTATGTTAAGATAGAGGAAGGCACTCACCATATTGGGTAGACCCCTTGTGGAGGTCTCATGGGGAATATATGGATAAAAGTTCCACAGGATGGGAAGACATACTTGGGCTGTGATCTGTAGCCTGAGATAGAGTATTAACATCAATGAAATTGCAAAATCAGTTCTATTTTGTTAGTTTCTCTAATATACATACATACATGTATATGTGTGTGTGTGTGTGTGTGTGAGAAAGAGAGAGAGAGAGAGAGAGAGAGAGAGAGAGAGATTGACAAAATTCAATGTTCATATGAATATTAACTATTATGATTTATTAGCAGACCCTTAGCAGTAGTGGTGGAATTAGAGGCCAGGGTTACACAGGTTTGAGAATTAGCTAGTTGGGAACACTGTAAGTTCCAATGGGCCTTTTGGCAAGATTATAGGCAAACCATCCCATTGAGATAAGAATCTGTATTAAAAACAACAACAGTCACCATCATATAAGCCTACAAACTGATAATCATTTATTAAGTGCATATTATGTGCCAGTCATTGTGCTATATGCTAGGGATACAAAGAAAACCAAAAGACAGTTCCTGCACTCAAAGAGCTTATAGTCCAATGGGAGAGACAGTCTGTATACAATTATATACAAACAAGATACATGTTGGATTAATTGAAAATAATTTTAGAAGGATGATGCAATGTTAATTAAGGGGGATGAAAAAAATCTTACTGCGGAAGCTGGGATTTTAGCTGGGGTTTTATTTTTAAATATTTATTTAGTATTTTATTTTTTCCCAATTACAAGTAAGACAATGTTTAACACCCATTTCTAAAATTCCAAGTTCTCTTCCCCCCGTTGAGAAAGCAAGCAATTTTATATGTGTTATAAGGGTGTAGTCATACAAAACACATTTCCATATTAGTCATGATGTAAAAGAAAACATAGGCCAAAAAAATCCAAGAAAAATAATTTTTTAAAAAAGTATGTTTCACTCTGTATTCAAACTGCATCAGTTCTTTCTCTGGGGATGGATAGCATTTTTCATCATAAATCCTTCAGGGTTGTCTTGGAGTATTGTATTGCTGAGAATATTAGCTGGTACTTTAAGGAAGCCAGAGAAGCCAGGAGAGAGAGATGAGTGGGGGGGGGGGATTCCAGGTATGGGGGACATCTAGTTAAAATATGTGGTTAGAAAGTAGACTGTCCTATGCCTGAGGAACAATAAGGAAACTAGTGTCCCTAGTTCACAGAGTACCTGGAAGGGAACAAGATATAAAAAAAGACTGGAAAGCTAGGAAGGGGTCAGGCTATGATGTTATTAAAAGCCTAACAGGATTTCATAATTGATCTTGGAGGTAATAGGGAGTCACTGGAATTCATTGAATAGGGGAATGAAACAATCAAAGTTTTGTTTTAGCTTGACAGCTGCATAGAGGGAGTACTGGAGTGGGAAGGGACTTGTGGCCGGCAGACCAACCAGCAGGCTACTGCAATATCTCAGATGTGAGGGGATGAGAGTCTGCAGCAGAGTGGTAATATCTGAGAAAAGGCCAGGGCATAGTCCTATGACTAGCATTCTAATCCTTGTAATGTCCATGTTGTATATATGAACATTTTTTGTCTCTTTTGTTCTGAAGGGTCAATAGGGAAGGAAATTCCATTTTTTTTTTACATTTTACATTTACATTACCTTTTATTTTATGAGAGGAAGCTTTTATTGATACTTAATCTAAATCCTTCCTGCTCTAATAGAAGCCTCATTCCTCTAGTTTTTTATTACTAGAAGTGAGTTGAAAAGTAGAATTTTCCCTAAAACAGGATTCATTTATCTTCTTTATCATGATTTCTCCTTCAAGAGTTACCCTGTGATATCTTAGCAAAGCATTATTTTGTGGTCTTTCAACATTTGCATTAGTTAGCATTACATTAGAGATAAATATAGTCTTCACCTCTAGAGTACACCGAATGAAAAATAGTGTAGGTTCTCATGATGGATCAGGTCAGAGATCCAATCTTAGTTACCTTCGACATTTTACTGCATTTGATATAGGTTTACTTGAAATAATGATAAAATATCCTTCGTCTCATAATAATCTTCCTTGGATTATTACTTTTAACTCTGAACTACAATTAAAAAATATTTGTTGGAATACAAGAACTAAATCATGACCCACTAGACATCTGACTCGTTTGGATTAATCCTTTTAATAGATGCTTGCATGTTTAACGACATCTTAAAGTTCTGGTTGTTATTTTGGAATTATGGTCCATTGCTTCATTTGTTTTGGCAAATTCCTTCATTCTATTCTGCTAGTTAGTCTCTAAGTCTCATATTGTCTGTAACTGTTTCTATTGATTCCCCCATTAGCCAAGCTCTTTATGCTAAGACTAAAACAGAGGACATAAATCTGGATTTAAAAAAAAATCCAGTTTGCTTGCTTATGGCAGAGAGTTCTATCATTTGTAAAATGTGGTGATAATAGAACCCAAATCACAAGTTGATGTGAGACTCAAGTGAGATATTGAATCTAAATTCTTGAAAAATATAAAGAACCATTTAAATGTCAAAGTCTATCATTACTATTACTAGATATATGATATTTACTTAACTTCTCTGTGCCTTGGTTTCCTCATCTCTAAAATGAAAGAATTAGAGTAGGCAGTTCAAGAGTGGGGAACCTGTAGCCTTGAGGCCACATATGGCTCTCTAGGACCTCAAGCATGGCCCTTTGACTGTATGGGCTATGCTTGAGGACCCAGAGGGCCATATGCGGCCTCAAGGCCTCAGTACCCCATCTCTGGCAGATGATCTCCATGGTCCTTTCCAACTCTAAGTACCATGATATTATGATCTAATGGATGAATTAATGGATGGATATTTGTGGCACAAAGGATAACTATGGTCAAGGTCAATCCTATGGAAAATTGTGAAGGAGGCAAAGTTTATTTCAATACTCTTCAGTCTCTTTCTGTTGTTCTCGCCTTTCTTTCTAGCCTCCCTTTCTCCAAACCATGTGGATAAATGTTATATCCTAGGATTCCTAGTCTGGTCCCTAAAACCAGATATGTTTCTTTTGCAGTAACCAACACTAGAGGTCTTCCTGAGCTCTTATTCCCTCCCCTATCAAATAAGAGTTCATTTACTAGTCTAATTACCTCTAGGCTTTCCCTAGTAATTGACTGGCTCCATATGACTAATACATCTAATATTATGCATTAATGAGTGATAATAATTTACTTTTCTAATCCAATCAAGAAACACTTCAATATAACTGGATCCTTCAATTTTTAACACAAAGAAATATGTAATGGATGAACCGGTTGTGTTGAAGTCTCAGATTATGCATTCATGGAATCATCGAATGTCAAACTAGGTATGAAACAGTTATCATCTAGTCCAGTTCTCTCATTTTATAGATGTGCTTTAGAGATCATGTGCTTTATTTAAGGTAACAGAACTAGTGACAGTTAAGATTAGAACTCAAGTGCCATGACTCTTCATTTATTGTGGTTGTTCTACTGAAAAGAACCTTAGAAATCACCTAGTCTAACCTGCTTCTTTTGCTTATGAAGAAAGTTAAGATTGAGAGAAGTAAAACATATTGTTTAAGGTCACACAAATAATTAGAAGCAGAACCAGGACAGGAGCTAAGAAGTCCTGACTCCAATCAGAATCAGAATGTTTCCCCTAAAATAAGGGAAGGTTCCTTTTCCCTTAAAAAAAAGGGTTTTGGGTGCCACATACAATACACAAAATTTCAGGCACCTTGTCAGGTCGGTGGTGTATAAAAATGAAGCAGGGAGGCTTTTCAGCATTGCCACCCTGCATAAACAACTGCTTATGTCATCCTTATATAAGCTTCACTATGACTGCAGTTCTGCAGGTCAATTACAGAGCACTGATCAACCCCAAGTTACTGTCAGGGCTTTTAGGCTAGGGGAAATCTTAGTATAGATAATGTCTCAGATCATCATGAACCACCTGTACTAATTAATCTTGCTAATGATGCAATAAATGTATGCCTTGCCTACCCTGATGGTGGAGGCAGAGAAGTGTCCACTTTGTGGAACCCTTAGGGAAATTATAACTCCTTTCCCTTCATCACTCCCCACTACCTCCAACCACTTGATAAAAATCAACATTACCCTGGGCTAGTAGGTTCAAGAGGCTGCATATGGCATCAGACATAGGCATAGTTCCTGTTAGCATTACTTAATTGATTTTCTATTTTGCAACAGGGTAGGAGTAATATATCAGTAAGTGAAAGTGGAATGAAAAAGGGCATGAATAAATCTTAGAAAAAATATTATCTCCAATATCTGATCCAATGTTTCAGATGAATTCGCCAAATTCTTACCTGATTCTTCTGCACAGGTACTGGTCGTGCTGTAGCAATGTTGTACCGTTTTAAATGTAATTTTGGTTGTAGCCCTTGCCATCTTTATATATAAACAGTGTGTGTGTGTGTGTGTGTGTGTGTGTGTGTGTGTGTGTGTGTGTATCTCTCTCTGGAGAGTGGGGATAAAATGTCTCAGAGAAATCCTTTGAGTCCAAGCATCTTCACAGAAGTTGACTGATTAGTACATTATTGATCTATAGAGCTGTTGAATCTGGGAGATGTAGGTAGAGAAAGGAAACTGGACTGTCATTTCTTTTCAGGCCAATGAGGCAGTTTGCCTGACAGATTTTAAAAACAAAAGTTACCAAATGTACCTCCCTTACTGCTCTTCAGATGTAAAGTATGGAACTTTATATATGAAAGCTCAAATTCATAGCTTGACTTCCAAGTTTCGAAGTACTCTATCTATATTCATACACCAGTGTGTTAACCTTTAATAAGCAGCCAGTTAACATAATTAGCTCAAAGCAAAGGCATTTGCTAAAATGACATTTGTGTAACAATGGTAACAAAACATTCCCCCCATAAGCCTAGGGTACACTCTCCCACAACTACATACGGCATCAGCAGGCACATACGTAAAGCAGAGTGACAGACTGACTTAGGGAATGTATATGATCAAGGAAGTTCACAACTCCGGTATTGCAGGAATCTAATACCTTTCTTTATGATGTTCTTATGCTGTTCCCCCTGGATGTAGTTTCACAACCCCCCTTCCCGAAGTGGACTACCAAAGGCTGTGACTGGAAAGAGCTAAACCATTCAGTTCTTCAGTGTTTTGGAACTTCTATTCTCATTTCTATCATAGCAATTTCTATATCTATGAATACTGCTATCCACTGTTGTCCACCCTCCAAACTGGACCACCAGAGGCCATGCCCAGAAGAAACCAGGACACTCAGCTCTGAACTCCCTGCAGCCTTGAATCATTACCTTTGTCTCTGCCATTTTCTGACTCAACCCAATAGCTACTCTCCTGTTATATATTTTATCCAATCTGTCATTACTTTTCTTTTTTATTTGACTGTTTAATTCATTCACATTTAAAGTTCTGAGAGTTATTTTTCATTCTCTTCTATGTGTCTCTAATATAAATTTTTTATCTTTTTATCTTTAAATTAGGAATCCCCCCTCCTTCTTCCTCTAAACACAGTGTTTTGGCTCTACAGATATTTTAGCTTAATCTTTTTTAAGGCAGCTTTCTCCTCACTGTCTCTCTTCCCCTTACCAACAAGCATGGCTCCTTTGTTACCTCTTTCCTTAGTTTTGGAGGTTTTCTTATTAGTTCCCTTTTTATCTTTCTTTATCTAGTTATTTAATTCTTTCCCTATTTATTTTCCTTTAAGTGATCAAGTAATTTCTTCCTTTTATTTTCCCTTTCAAGTGATTCGTTAGTGTTAAAAATTTCACTTTTTCTGTCTTTTTTTCTATAAATGATTTATTTCTCTCATTCTCTTCATTATTTATCATCTCTTTCTTTCTACTTTTGACTTTAATTCTTAGTTTATGGCTTTTATACATATTCAATCCTTCTTTATTCTCTGTATTCCTCCTGGAATTGAATCTTCTAAGGTAGGCATTTTGAGTTCCCTCTTCTAAACGGTTTCCACGTAATTGTCCCTTGTCTTCCCTTTATAGGTTGCACATTGCTCTTTGAAACAAAAATTCCTTCAGTTCAACGAGAGGATATTGCCCCATGGCATTAATTTTCCTATGTTTCTGATTGGGCAGTTTGTTGCCATTTTCCTCCCGATGGTAAATTTTTTCCCATTTTCAATGAAATTTCCCTTGGCTCATGTTCTCTCATTTTTCTCATTGTAACTTTCCTTCAGGAGCTATGATTACCCTATCCCTGAGGGATCATCTCCATCTACTCTTAGAGAATATCTTTTTTTCCCATGAGAACATTCTTCAGTGGGATCCTTCATACCATTGGATAAGACTTTCCCTCATTTTTTTCCCTGTCTATTCTTTTGTACTTTCTTCTTCCTGAGAGACCACAGGGATTATTTTCTCTTCATTGTTAACATTTGATTTGAATGAAATATATCACATATTCCCCAATATCTTATGTCTAACCTATCTCCCTTTTATGTTCCCTTTCCTTCTTTAGTTCCATGAAGAAACATTGATTTGCTTATATGTGAAATATTGTGAGGTTTACTCTATATTATTTCAAACCTGTTTTCCCATCATCACTTCTCTTTGATTTCTGCTTTAATTCTCATCTCTTTGTGGACATTTAGAAAGGAATGTCTTAATCTTTGTTATTTAGTTGTTCTTGGCCTTGATTGTCACGTTTGTTTACCTGTTTTGTATTTTGTTTGCAAGGGAAATAATTTCTTCAGTTCTGGTTCTCTTTTAAGGAATGCTTTCAATGCCTCTTTTTGGGACATATTTTTTTTTCATTAATGACTAAGCTTATGTTTGCGGGCTATGTCATGTTGGGGTACATCTTAAGCTCTTAGGATTTTAGTCTATTCTGCCTTGGGGTTTCTGGTGGGTACTGGTGTCTTATATTATTTGAATTTCCTTTCTTTTTTATCTGAAAGTTTTTCTCCCGGCCATGGGCAGAATTTGTTGTTCTGCCATGTGCCTTGGAGTTTGCTGTTTAGTTTTTTTGTTTTGTTTTGTTTTGATTATTTTTTTTTGGCAAGCTATGGTTTCTTTCAATTGGACAATTTTCTTTTATTATTCCTTTCATTATGGTGTTCAGGTCTTTTGTTTTGTGTTCAGCTGGAAGAGCTATAATCCTTACATTGTTTCTATGCATCTTGTCATTGAGATCAGTATGCTTTTGTGGAGATAACTTAAGACAAAAACATATTATTGCTTTTGGCCTCTCTTCTTCCATGTTGTCTTTCACTTCTGTATATTCGCATTATCAAACAGTTATTATTCCTTTTGTTTCTTTAGCAAGACTTAGTACCATGGATTCTATTTTTCTATAATGTCAATTATTTCTATTGTGCAAGCCATAAATTCTGTTTTTTTTACAATTACTATCTTTTTAAATCTATTTAAGGACATTCTTTCATGATCTCCTGATCTCTTAGGAATCCACAGGTTTCTCTACCTCATTAGGTTAGCACATGATTTATTTTCCTTTGTTTTGTAATATTTATTTATTAATGTCTAAATTTGATTACCTAATTTGGAGGCCACATTCATTTCTATTTTTAATATTTTTCCTTTTGTTTTATCTCTTTGTACTATCAAATTCTTGAACTGAGCTTCATTCCTCCTAAGATCTTTGGTAATTTCAGGCTTCTCCCCACAGCCTACCCCAATTATAATTTCCTATTGCTCCCTACTCAACTTCTTTTTCTTTCACAATGTTTTCCCAGTGTGCTGGACCTCATAATCATCTCAGGCTCCTCTCATACTGGGCGATACACATTTCATCAGCCTCATTTTCTTCTTCAGAAGACTTTTTGGGTAAGATATTGGGTTCCTTCTTTCAATCTTATTACAGTGTTTCACAGCTACACAGGCTAATTTCCTGTCCCAATTCCCTCTTTTCCTTAGTTATTTGCCTCAACTCTTTTGTAGTAAAACTAAAGCAAGTTTCTACCTTTTGATTTTCCCAACCACTTGGAGAAGAGAGTGGATTTGCTTTTACAATACTGATGGAATTTGATGAGGGCTTGGGGACAGGCTGCTGAGTAAGCTTGTCAGGGGTTAGTTATTTCTTTTGTTAGTTCCTTATGTTGGTACCTGTTTAAGATTTTGGTGTTCTAGTGTATGGAGGCAACTGAAATTGCTTTATTTCTTGCAAAGAATTCCTATTTAGGAAATGTTTGAGAGGTCATAAAGATTGGAGAAAATGTCTAGTCCTTGATCTTGATCACGTGATCTGGAAGTTAGTCGGCATTCTTTCTCTTTGTCTACCCACATGCTTCTTTCTCTTTCAAAGGCATTTCACTTTAAGGGTATTTCATTATTTCAGAAGGTGGTCTGTTTCCACAGCAAAAAGGCAATATATAGAGAGATCATTTTAGTAGATTCATGATAGTACTGAAAGGGTTTAAGTAAAACACCATGAAGCTGGAGATAGGGAGACTTGAGTTTCAGTCTCGGTTTTGCCAATAACTAGATTTATGAACTTGGACTTTTCCTTACTTTACCTTAGTTTTTTTAAGTATGTAATATGAATTTGATTTATTAGTTCAACATGTATTTCTTAAGCTTACAATATATGTAATTTGCTGTCTTTTCTAGCTTTATGATGCTATGACTGGGTCATCTATTATAGTATTATGAGTAGATGCTAAACCAATTTCCCTATGAGAAAAGGGATTTGACATTTTCCTCTCCTTTTTTTTTTTGGAGGGGGGAAGGCAGGGCAATTGGGGTTAAGTGACTTGCCCAAGGTCACGCAGCTAGTAAGTATGTCCAGTGTCTGAGGCCGCATTTGAACTCAGGTCCTCCTGACCCCAGGGCTGGTGCTCTACTCACTGCGCTACCTAGCTGCCCCAATTTGACATTTTCTCTTAGAGTTAAACCCATTCTGGGATTAACTCAGTTTCAGAGACTTCATATATCACATCCCATCCCATCCCATCCCATCCCCTCTTACATCCCATCCCATCTTACATGAATAATATAATGTAATATAATATGTTCATATTATATTATATGTTGATATTGTACTATACTTTATATGTACTTATAATAATGTTACCTATATGCACGTGTAATAAAAGTTCTTCATTTTAGAGAGTATGAAAAATGTTAATAAGAACAGATGGCAACATGAGGATTCATAGATTTCATGTATAATACTTATATTGTATATATGTATACACATATCTATGTTTTGTGTGTATATAATCTATAGATACTCATGTTGCCCATATTTTCCTGTTAATATTTTTCACACTTTCTAAAATGAGGAACGTATATCATGCTTAGTTATTTTGACCAAATAGCACTTGATATTTATAGCTGAGAAACTTCTAAGCCCTAGTACATGAAGATCCTTTCTTCCCTTTAACTGTACAGAGTTCCTATAGTAGATGAATCATAAGAGTGACCAGAATAATGAGAGAAATGGGAGTTGACATAAATCTCCATTTTCAATGCCATGTTCTAGGTAGTTATCTGGCCTTGGAACTAATTAAGCACAATAAGGGGCCCCCATTTTGCAAAGATGAGGCCAAAAACATTTTTACATTTAAATTAGCTGCTTACATGAAGGTATTTTAAATTCTAACCCAGCTTTAAGAATAAATATACTTGACACTCCTCTAGCATAAGCCATTAAACCAGAAGCAAAGCCCAAAGCCTATGTTGTTGAGTTAATAGCATTGATATGACCCAAAACACTAAGTCTCAGGAAGATTCTTCTCTTTAAGATGCTAACACACATTAAAAATATTTCTTTTTTGGAATTTCTTCTTATAGACAATGTATAGGAAGTAGAAGTCTGGGGAGTCATAAATAGTTTTTAAAAAAAGGAGATTCAAATCTATTACATATGGAAGTCTTACTTCTAAGGCTCTCAAGAATACCTTCTAGGTGCTGGGCAGAATCTCTATCTGATTGTCACATTAGATACAGACTGGGCTGAATCTGAATAAATATTACCTTTAACAGAAAATTCCACACCAGCCTTAAGGAAAAGTGTACCAAATGCAATCACAACACAACAAATGCCCAAGAGGGAAGAACTCTGTTAAACAACAGCACTCTGCTGGCTATTATCCCAAATGAAAACAAATGTAATGGGGTTGGGGAAGGGAAGCACAGTTACGCACAATTTATGAATAAATGAGAACTAGAGAGTAGATTAAGGAGTAAAATGAATAATTTCAATTATATTAAATAGGGTTTGTTCAAATAAAACAAATATAGCCATGATCAGAAGGAAAGCAGAAAATTGGGGGGGGTGAAGAATTGATTAGACAGTTTTTCAAATAAAAGTTTCATATCTCAAATATATGAAGAACATTTTTTATAAAACTATGAATCATTCCTCAATTGACAAATGGTCAAAGGATATGAACATGTGGTTTTCAGATGAAGAGATCAAAACAATTTATAGTCATATGAAAAAATGCTCTAAATCATTATTGATTATAGAAAAACAAATGAAAACAATCGAGATATCATTATATACCTATCACATTAGCTAAAAGATTGAAGGGGAAAGTGATAAATGTGGGAAGAGATGTGGAAAAACTGGGATACTAATTCATTGTTGGTAGAATTGAGAGATGATAGAACCATTTTGGAAAGCAGTCTGGAATTTTGTCTGAAGAGTTATTAAAACTGCCTATACCCTTTGACCCAGCAATGCCACTACTAGTTCTATTTCCATAGATGATTAGGGGCAAAAGGAAAAAGAACCTATGTGATCTAAAATACTTATAGCAAATCTCTTTGTGACGGCAAAGAACTGGAAACTGTGGGGAGGCCCATCAATTGGGGAGTGACTGAACAAATTGTGGTATATGATCATGATGGAATACTACTGTGCTATTAGAAATGATGAGCTCAATCATCTTAGGAAAAAAACCATGGATAGACTTGTACAAAATAATGAAGGGCAAAATGAGAAGAACTAAGAGAATGTTGTAAACATAACAGTAATATTGTTTTAGGATCAATTTTGAGTGACTAAGTCATTTTAAGTATTATAAATACCCAAATTAACTACAAAGGACATATGAAGGAAGATGCTATGTGCATCTAGAGAAAGAACAGATAAATAGAAGTATGTATTGCGCACACACACTCATTTGTGTCTAATGGTAATCAACTGTAGGGCTGAGGGGAGAGAATAGGAAAAAAAGAAATTTACATAACATTATTATTTATTTAAAAGGATTGGCAAATTTTATGTAATAGATTTGCACTTTCATGTACAATCACCTTTTATTATACTATATTATAGAAATGCTTGTTTTATTTCATAAATTAAAAATAATACAAAAATTTAAAAAAAATATAAACTTCTAGGGAAACGTAGACAATTCAGTAATATGCCCTTTTCAGGAGTAGCATCATTTAGGGTCTAGGGCACTGGGCTGAGAGTGAAGAGGACTGGATTAAAATCTTAATTTAGATACTACTTGTGTGATTATAGGCAAATCATATAATCTCTTGTGCCTCAGTTCCCTCACACCCAAAATTGGTGGTGGTGGTACGGGGGCAGTACACAGATTGGACCAAACATCTTCTAAAGTCTTTTATGGCTCCAAATCTATGATCCTTAGATTAAGAGGCTTATCTCAATTTTATATTTACTTTGCAGATAATCATATCTAAGCTAAGGCAACAGGGAGGCTTCTAGCCTAATGATTTGTGGACAACCATAATGCTTCTTCCTTAATGTGCCAACTAAATATCACTACTGTAAGTGCTCAATTGGTCTCAGTTCACCTGCCCTCTCTGCCTTGGCCAGACTTCTGTCTAGGAGGGAACAGAGGATTTGGATTCTTTCCATTCATCTTTGGGGAATTGGCTAGCATCATCAAAAGCATGGTCATTCCTTCCCAGCCTCTTGGCATATTTTATTGGTCACTTCCCTAGTGTTAGCAGTTTCATTCCAAGTAAAGGTCTCCCTATCATGTTTAGCACTTTTCCTCCAGATCTTCTCTTTCTTACCTTTCTCTTGAAGGGCTAGTTAATGATAGTAGCAACTCCACCTTTTCCCTGTCACCCCTTTGTACTTTCAAGGATTTGCTTAAAAAGGGGGGGGGTAAACTTTCTGTTCTTGCACTTTTTCCCAGTTTTGTGCCTTTACTGCTTGGGACATAGGATTGACTTTGAAAGTCAAACTATGCTCAGCTTATTACCTTTGGAAGAAAAATCCTGTGAAATGCCATTCTTACAGTGAGAAGGTTAGTGGACGATTGTGGATTATTAATACTTTACTCAAGAATTCTGCTGGCACAGTGGAAGTCAGTAAGTCAAAAAAATTTAAATGTTTTTTTTTGTGTGCCAAGCACTACAAAAGAAGAGGGAAACAGGGTTCAAGGAGTTTCCATTCTAATGGAGGTAATGCTATGCAAATAACTGTACATGCAATATATTTACAGTATAAATGGAAAGCACTAAAAGTGGGGAGTAAGGTGGAGGGTAGGAATTCAAGGGAAAGGGTTTATGCAGAAGATAGGACTTGATCTGAGTCTTGAACTAGGTCAGGAAAGCCAAGAAACAGAAGTGAGGTGGTAGAGCATTGTAAACATGGGTGACAGTCCATGAAAAAGCATGGAGCTAATAGAGTGTCCCATGCTAGAAATAGCAAGTAGGCCTGTGTTGCTGGGTTGTAGAATAGATGAAGTGGAGTAAAGTATCATAAAACTGGAAAGAGAGGAAGGGGATAGATTTGTGAAAGGCTATAAAACCCAAACTGATGATTTTCTACTTGAGCCTTAATGTAATAGTGAGCCATTTGAGTTTGTTGAGCATAGGATAATGTAGTCAGTTGGGCAGGAAGATCAGGCTCAAAGCTATTGCAGCAATCTAGGTAAGGCTGTTAATATAGTCTAGTTATGAGGTGATGAGGACTTTTACAAAGGTACCGGGGAGAGAAGGGAACATATGTGAGAAATATTGTGAAGACAGAAACACTGGGGCAGCTAAGTGGTGCAGTGGATAGAACACAGAAGGACCTGAGTTCAAATCCAACCTCAGGCACTTACTAGCTGTGTGACCTGGGACAAGTCACTTAATCCCAATTGTCTCCCCTGCCAAAAGAAAAAAAAATAAAATGTCAGGACTTGGCAACAAATTGAACATGTGAGATGATTTTGAGAGAAGGCAAGTATCCTTATTCTTGTATCTTGTATCTTGTATCTTACCTATTTATATTTACTCGGGCTTTATGTATGCCCAGATCTCCTAAGATAAAGGTATCTATGTGGGAATTAGCCAAAAAAGGACTATAATTGTATAGTTATTTTTTTCTAGTGTGTGTTCCCTCTCATCACATCCACTGATAAAATTCACAAACTTTTCATTCATAGTTTGCCTAACTGTTTAAATACTTATAGTTGTTATATGAATTCTGTATAGATGTTAATATTAAGTTTAATCTAAGAAATATGAAGCATATCTACCAAAATACTACTGCCTAGCAGAAATTTTCGTATTCATTTTCTTTTATGTTTTGGTGAAACTGAAACAGAACTAGACTGCTCGTCTTTTTGTGAGAGCAAAATGCCCTGCAACTTCTTAGGCTAGGAATACTTATACCTAAAATCCTCAAGTAGACGATGTTCTTTGCTGTTTCTCTGAGTCCCCTTGTCTTCTTATCCTATTGGTCGAGTCTGTGATTCCATATGGATTACTCTTGCAGTGGCAGAGATGGGCAGGAGGAATTTCAGAATAAGCACCCAGAGGAAATTTGTCTGTACCTCTACAGGGATTGCCTATGGTACAGGGATCCCTGGAGAATTTTGTTGTGCCCTGAGTAGAAAGGACCTCAGTTGGATGACATAGAAGAGATCTTATCTGAGAGAGGAGTGATACCTCGTTCACCTCAAGTTCTGAGTCCCTATGGGGAGAGTTCTGCATAGTTTGGAAAGCTCGATATGGAACAGGTTTCTGTCTGTGGTGGGAGATCAGTTTTCTTTGCCTTTCCTCTTTTGCTTTTGTATTAAAGAAGGCTGTGTAAGACACCTATGAAGGCTAAGCAAGCAAAAATATTTGGTAAACTTGGTAAAATATTACTTATTCTGTTGAGTCTAAAAAACTGTGTATTTGGGGATGATTTTTTTCTTTCTTATTTTTAGTTCAAGCATATAGGATTGTTATGTGATCATGCAACATTGACTGTTTTGAGACTTTCCTTATGGCAAATGAAGCAAGTGAAAGGACATTGATTATGCCTCCCCAGAGACTACAGAGGGCTATCCTAAATGGTGGCAAGAACTGTGTTCAGAATAAAGCCCTATCTATTTGCCAGAGAGGGGAAATACTGCAAATGGGGAGTAGGAGGGGAGAATGTAACAGAGTTTTGCACATATGCTAAGATCACTCAAGGTAGAATCAGCTTTGTGGGAAATGCCAGGGACCTGCTTCTGGAAGAGGTTATTTTGTGTTACCCTACCATATGAGTGGGAATAACCTCTTATCATTGCATAGCTATAACAGGTTGTATATTTAAAACTACCAAATTGGGACAGGCTCTTTTCCTGATTACATCCAGGAGGTGTGAGTTCTGTTCATTCACAGTATGGGAGCCATAAACTAGGTAGGGTGGGTAAATTATCTCCCCCTGACACCCTTTAGGCCCCATGGCCCCTACAATTGGCCTTGCATGTTTGGTCTGTTTCACTGCAGGGGAAAAAGTATTGCCTCTGGAGTTGGAGGATGTAGATTCAAATCCTATCTCTGACATTTATTGTGTGTGACCTTTGATAGATGACGCAGGGGTCGGGAATCTGTGGCTCAGAGGCCGCAAGTGGCCCTCTACGTCCTCAAGTGCAACCCTTTGACTGAATCTAAACTTCACAGAACAAATCTTTTTATTAAGGGTATTAAGGCCACAGGTTTCCCACCCTTGGGTCATTTATTCCCATTCCTAGTTTAAACCTTCCTGTATCTCAGTTTACTCTTCTGTAAAATGAAGGTATTGAATTAGGTGGCCTCTGATGTCACTTCTAGCCCTAGATCTGTAGTCCTGTGATATTTAATCACTCTCAAAATTCATTTACATTTTAACCAGGGCCTCCAGTATCAAAGCAGAAAGGAGTGAATAAAAAGGGACTTAGTTTATATATTTAAAGCAAGAAGGGACCTCAGAGGTCTTTAATTCAAAGCCCTTACTTTACAGATGAGGAAAATGACTCCAAGAGACAATAAATATCTCCCCCATAGTTGCACAGGTAACCATGCCGGCAACATTTTAGGGCAATCAGGGGGCATAATTTTTAAACACATTATCTTCATCTTTTTCATCATCACCATCATGACAATAACAATAAAATAATAGCTAGTGTTTATATAAGACTTTAAAATGCTTTATACATATTAACTCATTTTATCCTCTCAGCAACCTGGTAGGTGAGTGCTATTAATAACCCTCTTTTATAGATGAGGAAACTGAGGTCAGAGAGGTTAACTTATTTGTTTAAAATCTGATGGCAAGTAAATATCTGAGGCTATGTTTGAACTCATGTCTTTCTGACTCCAGATCCAGAGCTCTATCTACTGTACCACCTAGCTGCCATGTTCAACTCAAATCTCTTTGATAAAGCAAAATATTAAAACTGGTTTCACATCATTCTAACTTTGGCTAACCAATGATGCTTTTGTTTTGAATGACTCTTTTAAGGACTCTAAATGTTCCAACTGGAGATTTCAGAATTTTCTCACAGTAGTACTTCATGCAGATTGAGAAGGCATCTAGGCTCCCCTGGGGTTGTTCTCTTGGTCCTTATTTTCTACCACATAATCAAGATAGTTTATATATACTTCTAAACAAATTGGTAATAAAGTGGGGCTTGGGACTGGCTGGAGGAAATTGAGCTTTTGCTTGCAGATGGTTGTAAATTGGGTTTTATAATTCCAGAAAGCAACTACTCTGCCTAGAAAGTAAAGTTCTCTTCCCCTTTACCCAAGGACAACAGTATTTCTTGTTACTCATGAGAGTTCAACAACTGGGCTAGAAGCTGCAAAGAGATTGTCAGGGGAGAAATTAACAACACTGAAAATGCCATTCAAATGATACTCAGGGGTTTTTATCTGATTCTCTTTCTCACTCACTGGTATTTCCTTGTTGATGACACATGGACCAAGTGCTTCTCATTCTCAGATAGATAATCCCATCATTCTACAAATATTTGTTTGTGTATAGACAAAGCAACTGAGCTGTATTTTATGTCCTCTACTACAACACACATATGGAAGAGGGCAGTTCAAGATGAATGCATGTCAGGTTATTGTTAGCTCTCTGTACACCTGCATTTAATCTCCCAGTCCTTCATATCTGGAACTTCTGCTGTCTTCTGTCTTCTTAAAGAGGGAATGATCAGGCTTTTGTCACATTGACTCATAGTACCACTAAACTCATGAGACACTGATACATATAAAAATCCCAAATGAATAATTTGCAAGAAACAATCTCTCTTTCCTGTAGGGAAGTTCACTTGAGAACCCAAATTATGATATGAAGATTTAGGATAGACATATAGAATCAGAGCTGGTTAGTATCTGTTGTCCCCTCAGGTTATCTAAATTCTCCTATGAGCCAGTGTTGAAGATATACTACATGTAGTTTCCCTTCATGTTCTCTTTTCTAAGTGTTACAAGCTGCATCTTTAGTGGCTCTGATTTATCTCAATATTCATGATGGACAAAATACTCTCTCTAAATGGGCAGAATTAAACTACTTCTGCCAACTACCAACTACCAGTTGTATAACTGTAAGCATTTCATTTAGTTTTTCTGAACCTATTGCCTTATCGGTAAAATGGGACCAATAGCTGTAGTACTATATCCTCAAGGGGTGCTGTAAAGATCAAAGGAACAAATCACTTCATAAATCTTACAGCATTTCATTCTAATGTAAAACACCACTAAATATTTCAATCTATTTCTCTGTTAAAGCATGACTATCAGCCTATTGTATCAGTAGCAACGAAAGCACTTGTTTTAAACTTATTCTCTTGTGTCTGGTTCTTTGCTAAGTTAAATAGATGTGGTCCATGCTATTGTTAAAAGTTCAGACTTATTGAGCTTGGACCCAGACAGTGTTGGTAGTACCAATATATAGAAATTAATGGTGCAGTATATTTTTTGTAATTTTTAAAAATTTTAAACATAAATGCAAAATGATATAAGGGGAAAAAAACATTGCCATGTACACAGCAGGACATAAGAGAGGATTCAATGTAAACAATAAATTTCCACTTCAAAAAAACCTATATAATAAATACTACACATTGTTTTCAAAGTTGCCCAGCTTTTCTCTGTTTCCTTGTTGGTTTTCTTTTGTTCTCTGCAGTGTAATTTTTAATTTATTTTTCCCTTCCTCCCCTTAAGGAAGGCTGGAATTAAGCCTTATTTAAGGCTTAATTAAGGCACATACACAGATATACATATCTATCTATCTGTCTATGTATCTATCTATCCATACATGTATATACTCCTACACATATATCTAAGATGATGCTATGCTTATTTCTTCCTATCATCTGTTACTCTGAGTATGGATAGCATCTTCTTCATAAATTCAAGTCTTGACAGGTTTTTCTAAATCAACCAGCTCATCATTTCCTACACCACAGCAACATTTCAACCAATCACATCCTATCTGAGAGGCTGTCTATTGATGTCCCCCCTCCCAATTTTCTGCATTCCTTGTGTTCTTGCCTACATAGGTTTTATTTACATAAGAAAATTTTCAATTTAAATTAATTAAAATTATTCTTTTAACACTTCAACAATTATCTCACCTTATAATATAATTTAAGGTCTGATACTGCTGAATCTATCTTTTTTCCCCTGGTTTCTTTGAAATTCCTGAACTTCTGGTCTTCCAAATGAATTTTGTTATTTTTTTGTAAGTCAGTAAGATACTTTTAATAATTTAATTGGATGACATTGAATAAACAGATTAGTTAGGTAAACCTATCATTTAAAAATTATATTGGCTTTACCTACACATGAACAATAAATATTAATTCAATTATTTAGATTTGAATTTATTTGTATAAAAAGTGTTTTATATTTATGTTCATATAGGTCTTGTGTCTGTTTTGGCAAGTATACACTCAAGTATTTTATACTGTGTAGATATTTTTAATGGTCTATTTTTTCTATTTCTACTTTGCCTTTTTCTTCTAGAATGTCACAGCAATTTTCCTTGACATTTTCTTGTACTATTGTATAGAGATTCTTTTTCTAATCTTAGTTTTTGGGTAGTACGACTATTCTTATATTATTTCTCTTTCATTTCTCCTCCAGATCAGTTATTTTTCTGATGAGATATTTTACTTTATTTTTCTTTTTTTCATTCTTTTGATTTTGTTTTATGATATTTGGACTCTTAGAAAGTCATTAGCTTCTTCTTGAACAATTCTAGTTTTCAATGAGTTATTTTCTTCTTTATGTTTTTGATTTTCTATTTCCAGTTGCTTAACTTTCTTTTCATATTTTTCTTGATTTTCTTGTATTGCTTTCATTTTTTTCTATTTTCCCCTGATATTTCTTATTTGATTTTTAAAGTCCTTTTTGAGTTCATCCAAGAATTCTTTTTCTTTTTTTTGGTTAGGACCATTTGATGTCTCTCATTTAAAAAGAAGTGTTGTTCTTGAAGCTCCATTATCTTCCTGTGAATATAAACACAGATCTCTATCCCCATAGTAACTATCTATGGTTGGGTCCTTTCTCCTTTGCTCACTCATTTTTATTTATTTATTTGTTTGTTTAATTTTGTTTTTAGCTGCTATTAGTGTAATCAAGTTGTATTCCTGAGGTATGGGAAATGATGCCTCAAGTCTCAGGTCCTTTGTACTGTTATTTTCTGAGGTCTGTCTCAGAGCCCAACATTGAGCTCTCCTCTCCACTTCTAAGCCATGGCTAGGGCCCCCAGCCACACTGTCCCTCAAATGATCTTGCTCCCTGTGTTCCCTCTGGTGACTGCAAACTACAGCTGTCCTCTCTGCTCTAAAACTGAAATCAAGGACTCTGCTCTCCTGCAAGGGCTCACAGCCAACAGGGCCCCTGCCCCTCACTACTGCACTGACCAGGTATGTGTGAACTCCTTTCCCCTGCAGCCATAGTACAGGATATATCTGGTCAGCACAGCTGTGTTTTGTGTCCCTTGACAGTGGAAAGTCCTTCAGTGTTCTCTTACTTGGCCATCAGACCCCCACACAGTCAGGGTGATGACAGTTTCTAAGGCTGAGGCTGCCTTTCAAACCAGTGGCCCCCAGGGTTTATTATTTGTTGATTCTGCTGAGTAGGCCTGGAGGTATTTGCACTTCACTCAGGCCCAACCTCTGCTCCTGGAGGGCCAGTCTTCCCTGAGGTCTTCTCAAAATGTCTTAGGAGAACAACTGGCTTATCCAATATTATGCTCTGTCTTTCTGTGGAGGAAATTTGGGGAGTCAGAAAATTTTTTCACCTACTCCACCATCTTCACAGAATTATCTCTCAATTCAGTGTTATTAATGGATCAATGTTAACCTGGCAAGTATCTTGAAGGAAACCCTTAGTTATCATTGTTTGACCATGTTTCAACAATCCAGCTAGCAGCTATTGTGGGGGTGAAAGACCAACACAAGCCCAACAACAAGCATGCTGCCAAAGCCCAGGTTCTTTTGATCTGCTTTACTAAGGAAAGCAATGTTAAGGGGTTGACAAGTTTACTTTAATTCAGCATACAAATACCATTAGCTTACTTCAGCAGAAAAAGCCAGCACCCTGAACTTTGGAGCAAATACAAACAAATTACAAACATCAACAGACAGACCCAATACAATAGTTACCAACATCTAGGTTCAGCCTGGGAGCTCATAACAAGGACTGGCCCAGAGTTACGTGCACCACCATGGCTCCGTGGGTAAGAGCTCCAAAAAAGAGAATGCCAACCCCTGGTTTTATATCTTTTTAAGGGTCAAGGGTGAGTCACACATGTGACTCACCCACATGACCTAGAATCGTCACAAAGAGGCGACTTAAATCCATATGGTCTAAAAGCCTCTCATGTCTGAAACATGTCACTCAAACTTATGTGTAAACTAGGCCCTCCCCTGAGGCAAGGAAGTCACCAAGGACTCCCAAATCTAATCAAGGAAACAAAGGCCGAACTCTTCAAGGACACTTGGTTGAACTGAGTGCTAAGAGCCCATTTTGTTTACCAACACAGACCATACCTTGTTTAACATTGTTATCAAAGACTTGGGTATGAATATTTGTAGATGACATGATGCTAGGATAGCTAACACGCTTGATAACAGAGACGAAATCCAAAAAGATTTTGACAGGCTAAAAAAAATCACCTAAAGAAAAAAAAAGGGAAATGGAGAGTTTTTTTTTTTTAAATCAGCTTCACCATTTTAAGCCAGTCAGGGAAAAAAAAATTCTTTGGAAAGCTCAATTGAGTCAGCAATGTACTATGGCAATCCAAACACCTAATGTGATTTTCGGCTTCACTGAGAGGCACAGCTCCCAGAAATTAGGAGATGACAGTCCCTTTGTATTTTGCCCTGGTCATACTAGTGACCCATACTGCCTTCTGTAATCCAATGAGTATCAATGCAATTACTTTAACATTGAGTGTTAAAGAAAAAATCCTGACTATTCCTAATCAAGTGTAGAAACAGAATTCAAAGGAAGCATAACCTGTACTTGCAACAAGAATACTTTCTACAATGTCTAACAACTAGTTATTACCTACCATACCGAAGTTGTAGCTATTACAAGACCAGCTTTAATCATTTGAATATGCATCTAATGAAAAAAGGAAAACACAATGACTCTTTTTACCTATAAAAGCTAAAGATCATTGTCCAAAAAAACCCTGTTATACATGTAATAATGGTTATGGGAGCTTTAGCAATTTAACATTTTTATTGTATGCAGCATTCCAGTAAATCAGCACACTATTGCCTATATCTATGTTTATGTTAGGGTTATTATGACCAATCTTTTTTCTCTTCCTGAGGAAGACCATTCCATTGTTCTTTCATAGCAATAATCCAACAGAAAGAATTTATATTGTATTTATCAAACTAGGAACTGGTATGTGAAGGGGAACAGGTATGCACAGCGGCCATTTCTCTTACATGATCACTATACAGAACAGCCATAGTAGATTGTGTGGGCAGAGAAAGAACATAGAAGAAGGGATGGTAAAATTAGTGAAGCTAAACCAAAAAAAATAGGAGACACTAAAAACATCTTTTTTTGATGAAGCATCATTTTATTTGTGGAGAGCAGATTAAACAATTTATAAGTATGAGGCCCTGACTTCCATCATCTAGAAAATGCCTACAAATAGCACATTCAATTTAACAATCAATTGAATTCCCTAGAAGTTAGATAGTTGTACAACTTTGATAGCCACTGGAAATTTTAAAAAACGTCCTCTAAATCCTATAAAAAACCACAAGAGGGGGAAAAAGTGTCATATGACAACAAAGTAAGTTTAAATTGTTCTGAGTAGTCCTTTAGATAAGAAGCCAAGTGGGTTTCCATTGCGGAATCAAAAATATCTGCTTTCAAAAGGCAGAGTAAATAACAGGGTGAAAGGAGCTCCAGATGACTAAAGTAGCTTCTCTTTTTTCACCTTTGTTATAAACGGGATGATTGATACAATTCAAGGATATCATTTAATTTGGAGAAGACATCAGTCTTTAACATTTTATTCCCCTTCCCCCCAAAAAGGGTACAAATATTTCCTCTGTCTGATGGATTTTAATTTTGGTGTTAACTGATCATCAGTGTGTTGTTGTTGATTAATTTTGCACTTTTAATTTTAAATCTATAACTCAAAATTTTAATTTAAAAATAATTTAAATTTGAAAGCTAATTTAAGTAAAAAATCAAAACAAACATGAACAACTTGAAGAGTTGAGGTTTAAAGTATGAGAAAACATCTATACACACAAAAATATGTGTGTGTGTGTGTATATATAGAGAGTTGGTAGTAAAGAAAAGGGACAACATATTCAATTGAGTTCTTCTGTATGTAATGGAATATTGGGAAAAAGCTCAATATAAGGTTACATTCTTGGAGCTGAGAATCTATTCCTCCACCTAAGACTTTCTGGTCATGTGACTAACAAAATGGAGGACTAGAAATTTTTTTTGATCCTCACGATATCTTAAACCTCTTACAAGGTAAAACTGAGATGAATTACTAGTAGAATAAAAGACCACAGATCTTTTGTATGTCCTCCCTCACAGCCTATAGGGCTCACAGAATTAGGGCTGCAGAAGTGTATGTGTACCATAAGCTTGCAATAGAATCCAACTCCTCTTCCCTTTCCCTTCCTTAGTTCTACAAAGATCCAGATTCCAAATTGCAGAAATTTGCTCAGGTGATAATAGCTACATGTCAGTATTCTTTCCTATAACAGAGCTCGGCCCTAATACAGGAACAGATAAAATACAACAGGATATGTAATTCTGTCTGTAACAGAATTCAACTCTATATTCTAATCTGACCTCCTCAAAGTGGTATGGAGATCCAAACTCCAAACAGCCAAAATTTTCTCAGGTTGTAGTGAGGTAGTTCTCTTTTACTAGGCCAGAGAACTGAAGATAAAAGGGAACTAGAGAGACTTAACATGCAGGGGGCTATATGATGCTTCACTAAGCCTGAGGGAAAGAGTCTGTGGAGCAGTTCTGTCTCCCCAGAAGTTACCTGGAGCAGAGACCAAAGCTGCTGAACCACAAATTACCCAGAACTTGGAGGAAGTTGAGATGGCAAACCACCATCAAAAAAAAGGGAGTCAGAAAATGAGCAAGAGTAGAAATCAAGAAAAAAGTAGGGAAATTACTTAAGCTCTAAGGAGGAAAAAAACTCAGACTTTGATCATAAGCAAATAAAACAATAGGAAAGATATTAAAAGTAGAAGGAATTATGTATTGCAGACATAGCAAAAGAGTTCAGCCATCTATGAATAAGTATTACAAGATAAAGAAAAAGGATTCAACATCTGATGAGAAAGAAGACCATGTGAATTTTAGAGAACATTGAGTCACAGCATGATGTTTCTGAATGCATTGAAAGAGAAATAAGAATTGTGACATTAGAATTTATGCTCTGTTTATCAGAAATAATTGGAAGAATAGAAAAAAAAACTCAACAAAGAAACCAGAGGATACCTGATAGGGAATATGATAAATGGAAGTGAAGGACAATCTGGCCGAAGTGAAGCAAAAAGTAATAACATTAAAAGAAAGAAAAACATGATCATTTCGAGGACAAGTTGCATTGAGACCAATTATGGCTTATATGTCTCCCAAAAGAACATGGCAAGTCAAAAACCCTGAATACCATAAGATAAGATATAGTACACGAAATCTGTGCTGAAAATCTGAACACAGAAATCAAAGTGCTAATTGAAAGAATGTACAGACCATTTCAGAAAAAAAAATTGGGTCTGCAAACTGCAAGAATTTATATTTAACAATTCTATTAGGAAATAGAACACTGTTTAAGCAGTTAGGAGAAAGCCTTTCAAATATAAAGGAAAGGAAATCTGAATAATGTAAGACTATTCTTCACCTACAAGAAACCACAAAAGGTAGTGGAACAATGTGTTCTGAAGAGCAACATAGCTCAAGAGGCAGACCAAGGGGAACAACACTCAATCATAGCCCAAAATATAATTGAAAAAAGATTAATATTCAATATTAAATAGATTTTTGAAACATTCCTAGAAAGAAAACAAGACCTGTAGAACTTATTTGATTCACAAATACCCCACAAAACAGAAATACAAGGAGGGAGACAAATATAGTAATCAATTTCAACAATGACAAAATAACAAAAGAGGAACTATTAAGTGACTTCATTCTAAGTGTACGCAAAGAGACAATGGTGAAAGCAAAAGTCAAATAGAAGTGATGGTGGATAAACTAAAATATCATTTACTAAACTTCATAGCACCTTGCCTACCAGTGCATCAGTTTCTTTTGGGGGGTACTAAACTAGAGAATGAGAAAGTTCAAAAAATTAGGAGATGAAGAAGATAGAAGGGAATATTAATTACACCCTAATCAAATGCAAGGCTAACAATGAAGGAAAAAAAAAACTCTTACAGTCTTTCAGGAAGAAGAAATCCAATAGGAAAAATGGTGAGGAGGCAAAGGGAGGGGTGGAAAAATGATGAAATAAATGGGGAAACATTGTTTTAATGGTGGGAAATGGTACCACTAATGAATGCCCTTATGGGAGAAGAGATATAATCTATAAATTAAAATAGGGACCTTAAAATGGATATGATC
Source organism: Trichosurus vulpecula (assembly GCF_011100635.1). Lineage (NCBI taxonomy): Eukaryota > Metazoa > Chordata > Mammalia > Diprotodontia > Phalangeridae > Trichosurus > Trichosurus vulpecula. The sequence goes on along the minus strand of NC_050579.1, from coordinate 144,362,137 downwards.
TACAGGAATTTGATGCTTAGTGTGACCATGTATCCTTCCTCAAGAGAAGGGGAATCAGTTCTTTTAGGGGCAATTATCATTAAAAAGAGATGGAGGGATTAGATTTAAGGAAAATATTTTGAAGTAAGTGAAAAATAAATGACCAATGACAAAGCAAATGTCAATAATGAGTCATATAATCAGGGGCACAAGAAAAATCCTCCCATGGAACATTGAGCAGTGTACTGTCTATAAACTGTAGGAATTAGGAATTCTAAGAGTGAGGGAGGTATGAGGGGCATGATCTACAAGACCATAACAAAACAATTTAAAAGTGATAAGCAAAAATAGATGCTTCAAAGATTTTAATTTCATGAGGAGTACATAGAATAAATAAAACCTATATAAGCATAAGAAAAGCCCACAAATTAGAGAACAAATGTGTGAATAGAAAGAGAAGATAAATAAAGAAATCATGAGTGAAAATAAATCCTTCCTAGAAAAATGTGTAAAAATGAAATTTGAAAAACTAACAAACAAAATAGAATTATAGAAGAGGCAAGGGGATTCCAGACTACTTAATCGAGAGAAAAAAAAAGAGAGGAAGATTCAAATAGCAAGAAAAAATAAGCAAAATCCTAAAACCAGGAAAAAGGGTAAGAAATAGAAAGGAAGAGGCTGCTGGTAAGGGGAAGAGAGCTAGACAAAATAGGTCTCCTTAAAAAAAGATGAAGTTCAAATAACTTGAGGCATAGTACTGTATTTTCAACAGAAGGATGATTCCTAATTTGGAACAAAACATAACATTAGAGATGTGGAGAAAAATATAAAGTTAACTCTTAGAACTTTAAATGTGAATTGATTAAACAGTCAAAAAAATGAAAAAGAGTGTGTTGCATGCCATATAATGAAGCAAAACCTCACAACTCATTGTATATAAAAACATTAAAAAACATATACAAAATGAATATGAGAAGATGGAAAAAATTTTACTCTGAGCCAGTTGAATCTAAAAAAGGCAGGAATTTGCAACCATAATATCCAATAAAACAAAATTATTTTTTCTTCCCTAGAAGGTACACATACTTTGAGCACTGCTGAATAAGTGACATTTCCCCTCTCATTGCCCCAGCTTCTTCTTAGACTGGTATGATCCAAAACACTCATTGGCTTTGTTCTCCAAGTAGGATACTGTGTAGGACCTACTGGCTTATTGTTTTCTTTCTCTAAGGAATATGCTGCATCAGGAAATTTCCTCTCTAGAAGTTCTGATCCCTGGACAATTGAACCCAGGAACTCAGTAACTTGGAAACACTGCTCAGGAAATCTGACTTTTTCTGTATAGAAAACTAGATTCTGCGATTGCACTCCCTAGAAGACTAAAAATGCCTTCCTTTCCTAATAGAATTTGAGATTCATAAATGTCCTTAAACTTTCTCCTTGGGCGTAGTAGGCCTGAAAATGTCTGCCTCTGGCATGTGCTGCTTTTGAAAAAGATCAGTGAGGAAGATCAAGGGGAGAGACAGAGAGACAGACAGAAGCTTCCAGAGATGGACAGTCAGGGAAAGACAGAAAGAGAGACAAGCAGAGATTGAGATGAAGATTAGAGAGAGGAAGGAAACAGACATACAGGGACACACTGAGACAGAGACTGAGAAGCTACCTGTATCATTGAAAGGAGTGGCTCCCTGACAGGAATCTATTGATTGAGTTTCTCAGGTAGAGAATGATCTTATTATAGACAGCTCTTCCTTTTCTTCATCATTGAACTCATTGTGAAAGGCTGCTTGGGAGAGATGTTTTAAGTACTGTCTGAAAAATTACCAGAAAGGAATTTGGAGAACATAGTCAAGGATGGCTTTCAATGCATGTATATATATTTCCTTTTAGAATGTTGACCATTTCTGAGAATGGAAATATATGAGATTTCCATTAATCTTTAAATAATGTTCCAATTTTATTTAATGGGATTTAGTTATATATATATATATGCTTCAAAAATTCAAATAAGTATTTTTTTATTCCCTTTCCCACCTATACCCCAGATCCATTGCAAGGTAATTCTTGAAATATCTAAACTTTCATCTATGGATTCTGTCTTTGTAGGAGCAGACAATGTGTAGAAAATGACTGTCTTTCATAAGATCCCAAATTCACTATTGCCACTGAGATAATCACTGTTGAGTCACTATCCATTGTTAGTGACATATATATTGTAATCTTCCAGGAAACTAGGTTAAACCCAATAATATTCTATTTTCTCATCTATTTACCAAAACTTCTTTTAGTAGAGGCCTCATTTTTGTTTCTGTTTGGTTTCATTTTTTTTGCAAAGGGCATATAATAATAGATATGTATTGCTATTTACATAGTAACATCTAGACTATATAATAATATATCACTATCTATTATTTAGTAGTAGATTACTATCTATGTAATGGGTAATATTGCTATCATTTTTTCTTTTTTTTTCATTTAAAATACTAAAAATATGTTTAATTTCATCAGTAACTATAATAGCATTTTAGTGAACTAGAACTTGATGGAAGAATCTCCACAACATTTTTATTCATATAGGTAGGTTGTATTTTTATAATTTAGGCATTTCTTAGTGTAAATGGAAATTCAAAATTACCATGTGCTACTTTGCATGAGAACCCCCTCCAGGATAGCAGATTCAAAAATACTTTCAACACACTCTTCTGGTGACTTCCAGAAACTACAGAATATGATAGTGAGAAGAGGGATGGTTCAATCTCTACATACTGTGTAGAACATCTGGAACCCTTTAGTTCCTTAGGAATGTTATATAGTCCTAAATAATTTTAACATATAAATGAATAATAAATGCCAAGTTTATCTGTCTTAGATGCTCTGCAAGAGGCAGATTTATTATTCGTTATCTATACCATCATGGAATTCACAATATAGTTTGAGAGGTAGAAAATAAACATGTCATTCTATGCATTAGAACCATGTTTCATGAAAATTTTCCATTATTACACAAAATTCTGAAGATCTATCTCAGAATACCCAAAACATACATACTAAATATTCTGTGAAGGCATTTTCTCTTTTTGAACATTTGCAAAAAGCAAATTCCATTCTTCACCCCCATGGAACCACTCAGAAAATACGATTGTCCAGTTTGAAATACCTTGTGGATATTAAAAAACAACAGCAACAACGAGGAATGAGTTGGGATAATATGGCTTTGACTTATAGGATCATAAGTATAGGAGTAAAATGAACTTCAGAAATCCAATTCCTCATTTTACTGATGAAGAAACTAAGACTCAGGGATGTCAAGCAATTTGTCGGAGGTCATAAAGGTTGGTGATTTTTCATGCCGAGATTTGAACAGTACTCTGACTCCAAGCCCATTACTCTTTCTATTTCATATCACTAACTGTATCATTGTACAGGTGAATAAATTAATTCTTTTCCACTTCAATTTTTCCCTCTAATCTTATTTGTGAGATTTACATAATAGTTTTAGAAAAAATAATACTGCTTTTATAGCAGAAGTCAAGCTATAGGTAGCCCTTACTAAATGAAAATAAATGAGACCCCAAACTATTTACAGGACATTTATTTTTATTTTCCAGTTTATTTTAGAACCTATGATGTTGTTCTGTGCAACTCTTCTAAATTTCAAAAAAACTAGATTATTTTAATTGGATAATTTAAGAACTTAAACCTGACTTGGGAAAAATGACCCGTGAGTCACTGAGTTTGGAATGTATTTCTAATAACCTCAGCTTGTCTTCCTCTATCTAAAAGTAAATACCTATGATATAAATGAGAGAATGGATTATTGGCCAATTGCACATTAATCTTGCAGCCTAGAATCAACAGTGCACCATTCATCACTTACTTTTGGAGAGTTTTAACCTTGTCCTATGATGATATAATGTCCCCCCCAAAACTCTAACTGCATCAATGAAAGCCTCTAATCCTTCAGCATTGTGACACATTACTTATTATCAGGAATGAGGGCAAAGCTAAAACTGTCAAGAGGCAGTTTGAGTTTTGCAGATCTGGCGGGAGCTCGTGGTTTGTAGTATTTGGGGGATAAATTGTGTATTCACCTCCAATTCTTAGGCTAGGTTTATGTAATATTAAACATCCTTTAGAAAAGTCAACAGGCTAGTCAGTTAACCAGTTTTTCTTTCTCTCTAATTCCAAACAATTGTCTTGATTTTTTTCTCTGTGCTGATATTAATAGGCAGAGGGAGTTCCCTCATCATGAGTTTCCAATTCCAGTGAAATCATAGATTTAGTACAAAACAAAAGTTTTGTGCTAGGGACTGTGTTAGCCATTGGGGACACAAAGACATAATTTAAAACAGTCACAGATTTCAGATATCATGAATTCTACTGGGATAAGAATGCAAAATGCAAGCAGATAAATATGCTTCTTTGAGTTGGGGGAAAGCAGAGGAAATATGTATTGGTTTGACTTTCTTTTATTTGGAAAGTATACCTAGTTCAACTCAGGAAAGAAGGTGATGGATCATGTGACCCAAATGCATAAGTAATTCAGTTGTCTCTCTTAATGTAACTTTTATGCTCACTATAAATGCAGTGTATGAGTTTTCTGTTTTTCATTTGATCCAATTTGAGTTTTCATTGTACTGTATGTCTTGTTATCATATAGATGACCAGAAATTTTGTACATCCTTCTTTGTGGGCTCTCTCTTTTTTGATTTCTTTTTTTCTTAAGCCTCTATAGTAAAGTTTTTGATTGATATTAAATTATTTATTTTGTTTTTAGACTACTTTTCCTCCTGGCATTGCTTTAAAATTCTGATTGTTGCTTTCAATTACTGACTAAGGGAATCCAGAATTTCTGATATACTTTTGTTTTTCAGATTCCTTTCTGCCTATTTCTTTCAGGTTATCTTTAATTGGAAGATATGCCATTCCAATTTCAAACTTTGCCTATCATCTAAATATTTATATAATCTTCCAATGACTATCTATGCGCATATTTAATATTTTTCTATTGACTTTTGCTATTGCAGTATTTGTTGTCTCTCCTTAAAGGTATATCTTGATATTTCTACTTTTTTCTCCCACAGCAAGGTTACCACATACAATGCCATGTTCAGGCCTTGAAATGTTTTTATACTTCTGTCAAAAATTGTGAGAGAATCACTTTTTTGATAATGGAAATAGTAGACTATATTTTTAAATTTCAATTTTGGCATAATTGGTCTTCCAGTTGGATTTATGCCATCAATATCAAAAAGAGTTTTCAGAAATCCATTCTCAATATGCTCATGTCTTTTTCAAAATTATTGGAGATGGTCCTATTTTCTCATTTTTATTAGGTATAATTTCTTTAGTTTTCATTAAGTGAAGATTTTCAATGACCATATTCTGAAACATTTCTTTCTTTAGCTTTTAGTACCTTTTTGATTTCATTATTATTATTTTGTTGTAATACACTGATTAATAATGCCATGTTGTATGATTTGGGACTACAGGAATCATTGACAAAAGAAATATGAAGTTTATGCTTATAATTTTTGAGATCCAGTTACAATTTTTTGTGATACTGTATTGAAAGTATTCAGGGCTTTAATCTGTGTCATACTTTCTTATGGTTTGATAGCTTTAGTGTAGGTCTAGCTTGCAACTCTACTCCATTTGATCTATTTCTTTAACTATTAGGATTTTTTTCACATTGACCAGGAAAGCTGCAGGAGGAGATAATTAGGAGGGGGAGTAAATCAGTGATGGTGTCATATTGTTCATATGAATCCAAAAGGATGATGAGTGAAAAAAATGTCATTGGATTTAACAATGAAAATATTCTTGGTACTGGTAACGAGAATAGTTTCAGTAAAGGATTGATGTAAAAAAAAAATACAAGGCATAGAGATTTAATTGGAAAATTCCCTGAGAAGCTAGGAGGATATTGTTCCAAGGGCACAAGTAGGGTTAACCTCTACCAGGTGCTGAAAATGTCACTCTCTCCAGCGACTGAAAAGAATAGTTTTAGAGATGAAAGAGATCTTAGAAGTTATATAATATAATTTTCTACCTTATACATGAATCCTCTTATGTCATCATCCTGCTCAATAAACTTCTTTGACTTCCTATTACCTCTAGGATTAAATACAAATTTTAGTGCTTGTTATTTGAAGCCCTTCACAACCAAATTATGATCTAACTTTCCAGTCATGTTATATATTCTTCTCCTTTACACACTCTCTGGTGTACTTAAACAAACTTTCTTGCTATTTCTCACACACATTACATATCCTGTCTCTGCACATTTGTACATTGCTATCTCCCATGAATGGAATTGACTCACTCCTCATATCCACTCCTCAAAATCCCTAGTTTACCTCAAAGTTCAGGTCAGATGTCACATACTATATGAAGCTTTTCCTGTTGCCTTCTCTCCCTAACTGCTCTGGTCCTGTAAATTAACTTTTATTTCATTTGACATATTTTATATATAGTTATTTGGCATAAACATATATGTGTATTTATCTCCTAGTGTATAACATAAGCTCTTTGAAGACAGGGTTTATTTCACTTTTGTCCCCATATTCCCAATATTTAGCACAATGCCTGGGACATGCTAAGTACATAATAAATATTTATTTATTGATTGATTACAATATCCCTGACAAGTAGTTATGCAAATTCATCTTGAATAATTCAGTGAATAGTAGCTCGCTACCTCCTAAAACAATTTATTTCATCTTCAGACAATTCCAAATATTAGAAAGTTCATACTCACATGTAGCCAAAATCTGTTTCCCTTTAGCAAAAGACAAAATTTTTTGCCCTTGTTCTAATTTTGGAGTTATATGGAATATGTTTTCCTCCATGAAATGTCTACAAATAGCTGTATATGGAAACCATGTTCTCTCCCAAATCTTTTATTCTCCAGGTTGAACATATTCACTTCCTCCACCCTATAATTATATGGCATTGTTTTATGTCCCTGATTTCTCTTTCCTAGACTTGCCCTATTTTGCCAATGCAACTCTTAAAATTAAATGCAAAATTTTACATAAAATATACTCAGTGACACTACTTTTGATCCAGTTCAAGATCACATTGGAATTCTTTTTCATCAATCACAATTAGTAATTGATTGATGTTGAGTTTATTGGTCATTCAAATCCCCAAACCTTGCTTACATGGACTACAATTAAGTTATTTTTCTCCAAATTGTGTATTAATTCACTTGACTTCTTAGGTGTAAGTTCAGGACTTTACATTTATACTTGCTAAAGTTCCTTTTACTAGTCCTGACCACATTCTGCTAGCTCGGTGGAAATGGAGAATCTCTTCTCTTTCTCTTCTCCCTTCCTCCACCTTTGTATGATAGAAAGGACTATATTTTTTATCTTGCAATTATTATAATTGAAAAATATGCTTTTCTTGCTGTCCCTCCCTCATTAATATTTTCTATTTTTGAAACCTTGTTATTCTCACTACATTTCCATAGGCAAATCATGACAGATCAGCTAATGGAAACTTATTCTAACTTTCTGGAAAGTACTTAGGAAATAAGCAGCATCTTAATTGTTAGCCATACATATCCAGTCCAATAAAGTAACAGCAAACTTTGTGAATATACAATATTTCAATTGAATATAGGATATTTTCTTCATACATATGTTAATAATGCATATAAATAAATTACTTATGGATATAGAGAAGCTTCTACACTTAATATCCTAAAAAACAGTGGATAATTTTGTATTTATATAACATAAATAATGAGGAAAAATATATATCTAAGTTGGACGTGGGGTACAGCTTTGTTGTTTAAGAAGGAAGCTCAGAAGAAAATTGGGATGTGGAAGCTATCTGTGTGAATAAGTCCTAGCTCCCATACACATTGGAGGGGAAAACAGAAAATAGCCTGGACTTAAAGCATTTAAATGAATATCTAAAGCAAGGAAAATCAGCAAATGGTTCACAGACTAGGTGTCTGCATTTAGCCCATATACTTGCATTTGTTTTACTTGCCAATTATTTATATTTGTGTTTTTACTCACCTTGCAAGTGAATATTTTCTATATTGTAAACCAGTTAAAATTATCCTGAGAGTTTGCCATTTTTAGGATTGCTTACTTGGAATAGGAATTTTATTGAGCAATAGCCCATAGCCTTAACAACAGGATAGAGCTTCCAAGTCCTTTAATAACAGCAGCAAAGACAGTATCAGTTAGTGGGTTCCTGTAGCATCAACCATTATTTAAGGACCAGCTCAATTGTTACCTTCTCCATGAAGCCTTCCTTAATCGCACTGGAAAATAATGATTTTCCTCCTTCATTCTCATACTGCCTTTTGACTTGCTGTAGTTGACAGTTTGGGATTGAAATGTATCAAGAATTTTAGTTGCCAAAATTTTCCTCTCTATTTCATAAACACCAGAGTAGCTTTAGTTTTCTCTCCTGGCCTCTTCTTTCTTTCTTTTTCTTTTTCTTAAGTTTAATGTTTATTATTAACATTTTCTCCATGACTTTCTTTTTATTTATTTATTATAAAGATTTTTTACATTTAGTTTACAACACTCAGTTCTGCATGATCCTGAATTCCACATTTTCTTCCCCCCTCCCCCTGTCCCTCCCCAGTATGGCATGGGATCTAATATATCTTCTATATGTAACTTCACATTGAACTTATTTACACAATAGTCAAGTTGTAAAGAAGAATTATTACCAGTGGAATAAATCATGAGAAAGAATAAACAAAACCAAAAAAAAGAAACAAAAACAAAAACAAAAGAGAGAAAAAAAACAAAAGAAAAGAAAGAGAGCAAACAGTTTGCCTCAATCTGTATTCAGACTCCATAGTTCTTTCTCTAGATGTAGATAGCTTTTTTTCATTATGCGTCCTTTGGAGCTGTCTTTGAGCCTTGTGTTGCTGAGAAAAGCCAAGTCTGTCAAAGTTAGTCATCATGGAATCGGTATATCTGTGGTTGTGTACAGTGCTCTCCTGGTTCTGCTTCACTCACTCAGCAACAGATTATGTAGTTCTTTCTAGGTTATTATGAAGTCCATATCTTCCCCATTTCTTACAGCACAATAGTATTCTATTACATTCATATGCCACAATTTGTTTAGCCATTCCCCAATTGATGGGCATCCCCTTGATTTCTAATTCTTTCCTACTATAAAAAGAGCCGCTATAAATATTTTCGTACATATGGGTCCTTTGCCCACTTGTGTGATACCTTTGGGGTACAACCCTAGAAGTAGTATTGCTGGGTGAGAGGTTATGAAAACTTTTTGCAGGCCTTTAGGCACAGTTCCAGATTGCTATACAGAATGGCTGGATCAATTCACAACTCCACCAGCAATGTAACAGTGTTTCAATTTTCCCACCTCGTCTCCAACATTTATCATTCCCCCCCCCTCACCCTGTCCCTCAGTCAAAATATATACATGTCATTCCTTGAATTAAAGAATGGGAACAGAAAAATTGGGAAGAGAAATGAGAATGATGTGAGAAAACCATGAAAAACAAATCAATGACTTGCTAAAGGAAACCCAAAAAATACTGAAGAAAATAACACCTTAAAGAATAGACTAACCCAAATGGTAAAAGAGCTCCAAAAAGCCAATGAGGGGAAGCATGCCTGGAAAGGCAGAATTAGCCAAATGGAAAAGGAGGTCCAAAAGACCATTGAAGAAAATACTACCTTAAAAATTAGATTGGAGCAAATGGAAGCTAGTGACTTTATGAGAAATCAAGATATTATAAAACAGAACCAAAGGAATGAAAAATGTGAAATATCTCCTTGGAAAAACCACTGACCTGGAAAATAGATCCAGGAGAGATCATTTAAAAATTATTGGAATACTTGAAAGCCATGATCAAAAAAAGAACCTAGACATCATCTTTCAAGAAATTATCGAGGAGAACTGTGCTGATATTCTACAGCCAGAGGGTAAAATAGAAATTGAAAGAATCCACTGATTGCCTCTTGAAAAAGGTCCCAAAAAGAAAACTCCTTGGAATATTGTCACCAAATTCCAGAGTTCCCGGATCAAGGAGAAAATGCTGTAAGCAGCCAGAAAGAAACAATTTGAGTATTGTGGAAACACAATAGCGATAACACAACATCTAGCAGCTTCTACATTAAGGGATCGATGGGCTTGGAATATGATATTCCAGAGGTCAATGGAGCTAGGATTAAAACTGAGAATCACCTGCCCAGCAAAACTGAGTATAATGCTGCAAGGCAAAATATGGATTTTTCAATAAAATAGAGGATTTTCAAGCTTTCTCAGTGAAAAGACCAGAGCTGAATAGACAATTTGACTTTCAAATATGAGAATCAAGAGAAACATGAAAAGGTAAACCAGAAATAGAATTCATAAAGGACTTACTAAAATTGAACTGTTATGTTTACATTCCTACGTGGAAAGATGATTTGTGTGATTCAGGACACCTTTTCTCAGTATTAGGGGAGTTGAAGGGAAAATAGACAGAGGACACAGGGTGAGTTGAATATGAAGGGATGATAGCTAAAAAAATGAAATAAATTTAAGGGGTGAGAAAGGAATATATTGGGAGATAGAGAAAGGGAGAGATAGAATGGGGTCAACTATGTCACGTAAAAGTGGCAAGAAAAAGCAGTTCTTTTGAAAGGTAAGAGGGGGCAGGTGAGGGGGAATGAGTGAATCTTACTCTCAACAGATTCAATTTGAGGAGGGAATAACATACACACTCAACTGGATATTTTACTCGATAGAAAAGTAAGGGAAAGGGGAAAAAGGTGGGATGATAGAAGGGAGGGGAGATGGGGGAGGAGGTAATCAAAAGCAAACACTTTCAAAAAGGGACAGGGTCAAGGAAGAAAATTGAATAAAGGGGACAGGATAGGATGGAGGGAAATATAGTTAGTCTTTCACAACATGAGTATTGTGGAAGTGTTTTACCTAATGATACATATGTGATCTATGTTGAATTGCTTGCCCTCTTAGGAAGGGTGGGTGGGAAGGGAAGAGGGGAGAGAATTTGGAACTCAAAGTTTTAAAAGCAGATGCTCGAAGCTGGCAGCTGGAAAGCAGGGACTAGCATGAGCTCCCTCCCGAGTCCCTCCAAAAACCTATAAAAATGGCTCTGAACCAATTCTAGAATGGCAGAACCCACAAAACAGCAGAGGGAAGCAGGGCTCCAGCCCAGGTCATCCTGAATGGTCTCTGGGTGAGATCTATCCCACACGGAGCTGGATGCTGGGAATGGAATGGAGCGGAGCAGAGCCCAGCCTGAGCGGTGTGGACCAACCAGACCAGGAGCTGGGCGGAGCGGGCCCTAGCGCCCTGAATCAGTGAGCTGCAGCAGTTACCAGACTTCTCAACCCACAGACACTAAAGACTGCAGAGAAAGTTAGTGGGAAAAGCTTCAGGAGTGGAAGGAGTTCGCAGTCAGCTACCAGCCCCAGGGGCAAAGGAGGTGGGGCAGCTACAGCTGCATTTGCTTCCAGCCCCAGGCCCACCTGGTGGGAGGAATTAAGTGGCAGATCAGAGCAGGAGTGCACAGCCTGCTGAAGATTTAAGCCCAGTCCAGGTTGGGGGTTCTTGGGGAAGGAAGAGTGCTGGTGTGGCAGAGCCAGCACGTCCCCCCCAAACGTGGAACATAGAACTCTCTAGTCTACAAGCAGTCATACCCCACTGAAAAACTCAAGGGTCAAGTTAGTTGGTTGGGAATATGGCCAGGCAGCGAAAATGCACCCAGATTCAGTCTCAGACTTTGGTTTCTTTCTTTGGTGACAAAGAAGACCAAAGCATACAAACAGAAGAAGTTAACAAAATCAAAGAGTCTACAACAGAAACCTCCAAGAAAAACATGAACTGGTGTCAGGCCATGGAAGAGCTCAAAAAGGATTTGGAAAAGCAAGTTAGAGAAGTAGAGGAAAAATTGGGAAGAGAAATGAGAAGGATGCGAGAAAACCATGAAAAACAAGTCAATGTCTTGCTAAAGGAGACCCAAAAAATACTGAAAAATACACTGATGAAAAGAACACCATAAAAAAACAGACTAACTCAAATGGCAAAAGAGCTCCAAAAAGCCAATGAGGAGAAGAATGCCTTGAAAAGCAGAATTAGCCAAATGGAAAAGGAGGTCCAAAAGACCACTGAAGAAAATACTACCTTAAAAATTACATCGGAGAAAGTGGAAGCTAGTGACTTTATGAGAAATCAAGATATTATAAAACAGAACCAAAGGAATGAAAAAATGGAAGACAATGGGAAATATCTCATTGGAAAAACCACTGACCTGGAAAATAGATCCGAGAGAGATAATTTAAAAATTATTGGACTACCTGAAAGCCATGATCAAAAAAAGAGCCTAGATATCGTCTTTCAAGAAATTATCAAGGAAAACTGCCCTGATATTCTAGAGCCACAGGGCAAAATAGAAATTGAAATAATCCATCGATCGCCTCCTCAAATAGATCCCAAAAAGAAATCTCCTAGGAATATTGTCGCCAAATTTCAGAGCTCCCAGATCAAGGAGAAAATACTGCAAGCAGCCAGAAAGAAACAATTGGAGTATTGTGGAAACCCAATCAGAATAACCCAAGATCTGGCAGCTTCTACATTAAGAGATCGAAGGCCTTGGAATATGATATTCCAGAGGTCAATGGAGCTAGGATTAAAACCTAGAATCACCTACCCAGCAAAACTGAGTATCATGCTCCAAGGCAAAATATGGATTTTCAATAAAATAGAGGATTTTCAAGCTTTCACAGTGAAAAGACCAGAACTGAATAGAAAACTTGACTTTCAACCACAAGAATCAAGAGAAGCATGAAAAGGTAACCAAGAAAAAGAACAAGAAAAAGAAATTGCAAGGGACTTACTAAAGTTGAACTGTTTTGTTTACATTCCTACATGGAAAGATGACATGTATGATTCACGAGACCTCAGTATTAGGGTAGCTGAAGGGAATATGCATATATATATGTATATATATATATGTATATATGTAAATGAATGTGTATGTAATTGTATATACATATATATGTATATGTGTGTGTGTATATATATATATATATATATATATATATATATATATAGAGAGAGAGAGAGAGAGAGAGAGAGAGAGACAGGGAGAGAGAGAGAGTGCAGACACAGGGTGAGTTGAATATGAAGGCAAGATATCTAAAAGAAATAAAATCAAATTAAGGGATGAGAGAGGAACATACTGAGAGAGGGAGATAGGGAGAGATACAATGGGGTGGATTATCTCACATAAAAGTGGCAAGAGGAAGCAGTTTTGTGGGAGGAGGGGAGAGGGCGGGTGAGGGGGGAATGAGTGAACCTTGCTCTCATCACATTTGACCTGAGGAGGGAATACCATACATACCCAATTGGGAATCTTACCCCACAGGGAAGAAGAGGGAAGAAGATTAAAAAAGGGGGGGATGATGGAGGAGAGGGCTGATGGGGGTGGAGGTAGTGAAAAAGAAACACTATTAAAAGGGGACAGGGTCAAGGGAGAAAATTCAATAAAGGGGGATGTGTTGGGAAGGAGCCAAATATAGTTAGTATTTCACAACATGAGTATTGTGGAAGGGTTATACATAATGATACACATGTGGCCTATGTTGAATTGCTTGACTTCTTAGGGATGGTGGGTGGGAAGGGAAGAGGGGACAGAATTTGGAACTCAAAATTTTAAAAACAGATGTTCAAAAACAAAAAAAAATATTTTTGCATACAACTAGAAAGTAAAATACACAGGCAATGGGTTGTAGAAATTTATCTTGCCCTACAAGAAAGAAGGGAAACGGGTATGGGACGGGAGTGGTGACAGAGGGGAGGGCTGACTGGGGAACAGGGCAACCAGAACATATGCCATCTTGGAGTTGGGGGGAGGGTAGAAATGGGGAGAAAATTTGTAATTCAAACTCTTGTGAAAATCAATGCTGAAAACTAAATATGTTAAATAAATAAATTTAAATTAAAAAAAGCAGATGCTCAAAAAAGTTGTTTTTGCATGCAACTGAGAAATAAGAAATATAGGGAATGGGGCATAGAAAACTACCCTGCCCTACAAGAATGCAAAGGGGAATGGGATGGGGGGGAGTGGGGTGACAGAAGGAAGGGCTGACTGGGGAATGGGACAATCAGTATATATGCCATCTTAAAGTGGGGTGGAGGGTAGAACTGGGGAGAAAATTTTTAACTTAAAATCTTGTGGAAATCAATATTGAAAACTACAATATTAAATAATAAAATTACTGTTAAGAAAAAAAAAATTAAAAACATTATTCTGAGAAGCAATCCACAGGTTTTACCAGACTGCCAACAGGGACACATAACACAAAAAGGTTAAGAAGACCTGAGATAAACTGAAGCCTTAAAAAATAAAGAATGGGAACAGAGTTCTAGCAAAGATAATTTTTTGCATTGCAAAATAGACAAAAAATCCCTCAACAATCCAAACATACATGGTTTGAATATTTTAACTGATTGATTGATTCCTTTTACATATTTCTCCATTAGTAGAATGTTTCACCATCATTAGTAGATGCACCTCTGCATTGGGAGATTGATAATACCTTTCTCTGAAAGGTGACTGTTTCTACTCAATAAGAATCTTGTATTATCTATTTATATACCGTTTCTCTCCCTTACTATAAGGTAAGCCCTTTGAAGGCAGGAGCTATTTTTGCTTCTTGTTTGTATCTCCAGCATTTAGAATAAGTAGTTCCTGGAATGTTATAAAAGACTAATAAATGTTTGTTACATTAACTGATACAACTGTGTGATCCTCATCAAAATATAAAATCATATGGCAGAACTACTTTAATTATTAATTAAATTTATTAATCAAACATTTATTAAGCATCACATTTCTACTTTGTGCATATAAAAACATTTTTCCCTAAGAAAATCAATCACAGAAAAAAAAGTGGGCTTCAGGATTCTTCCTATAAGAGTAATTCATAATTTAAGGATTATGTTTTTTAAAATGACTGCTACCTAGAAAAAATATATATATCACTTTATTTTTAAAATTTTTTTGAAGGGCTGAAGGCAGGGCAATTGGGGTTAAGTGACTTGCTCAAGGTCACACAGATAGTAAGTTTAATAAGGTGTCTGAGCCCAGATTTGAACTCACATTGTCCTGACTCCAGGGCTGCTGTTCTCCTCACTGCTCCACCTAGCTGCCCCTCAATTTATTAAAAAAATTAGAAGCATATCTGGCCTATGGTTAATTCAATGAGAATTTTTATAGTGTTTATAAAATGTAGAAATATAATTTACAGATCTCACTCTATGTTTTACATATCCATTTAATAAGTTACTTATGAAATATCAACTGTACGTAAAGTCCTATGCTGGCCACCAAGGGGCATACGTAATAGTCAATGTAAAGGAATTTCTATCTTCCAAAAGAAGATATAGAAATAGCCACAGCAGAACTCAATTTTAAAGCATTTATTAGCTATATATTATGTTCAAGGAACTATAGTAAATGCTAGGTATACAAAGACATTCAATGAGGCCTATGGGGCCAGGTTTCGAATCATGCCCAATAATCCCTGTTTGGTTTCCTGCTTTCAGTCCAAGAAATCAAATGGATGACTCATGGGTTTGTATTATGGATGATGCAGAGTTTTCTAGTTCTTTGCTTAAAGTGAAAAACCTGATGACTCTCAGGTTGTTTGATCTAGAATTGAATGTACATACAAAAATGAATATTTACCTGACCCCTCCTCACTCCCTGCCTCCTGTCTTCAAAGTGGGAAGATTTCTTTGATTTGCCCATCTGAGGACTATGAGGTTATCATGTCTTTCATCTGGCTGTGGAGGCAATAAGCACATGACCATCTCTGTCTCTCATGTTTTTTTCACTTCTGGACTTAAGGTGAATGAATACATTATAGTGGAAGTATCTAGGAAATTGGTGAGTTTAAGAGTTGGGACAGAATAGCAACAATAGATGTGCCTAACATAATTGATCATGATTGATGACAGCAGAAGATACAGAAAGATGCATGAGAACCATGAGAGCTTCTGTGAGAGGGACTTCTCATGGTGGAGAGAAGTGTTGGCTTTGTACTCTAGAAATACATGGATTCTGGGAGCTCAGATTAGTGGCATTCAAAAGAAAACTGTGTCATAAAGACACTTTATGGAGACTGCACAAAAGGTGAAAAGGAATACCTATGACAGAATTGTGAATCACTCCTTTTCTGCATGTACCTCACTATCATTGTAATTCAAGTTTAAATTCACTATTCCTATGGAGTGTGTGTGTGTGTGTGTGTGTGTGTTAAGAGGAGAGTGTGCCCCAAGGGTTCAGGGAAACATTCTGTATCCACTGTTTTTATGGTATCTTCTTAGTAAATATATTTTGTAAGAGCAAATTGAAGATTCTGACTGATTGTAAATGGAAAGCACATCCATTGAGGCTTTTGAGTATCCTAGAGCTATTGCTCCTAAAAACACTTGGGAATAAAAAGTAGGGGTCACCACTTAGGGCACCTCCAAATTATAAAAGGGATTACCATTTTAGATGTGTGGCCACAGGGGAGTGCTAAAGACAAAACCAAAACTGAAACATGCCTTTAAGAAGCTTATAATCTACTAGGAGATACAATATATGGTGGGGTTATACTAGTTGACTTTTGAGGTCCTTTCTATCAGTTCTTCTATCATATAATGTTTCTCTGATTTTAAATATGTATTGCATATTATATATGTTATAAATTCACACACCCATACACACATATGTATGTATGTATGTATGTATGTATACACACATATAGATGTGTATGTGTGTGTGTGTGTGTATATATATATATATATATATATATATATATATATATATATATATATGTATATATAGATGGATTAGTATAATACAAGGTAATTGCTGGAGAGAGAACACTAGCATTTTGAGATTTGGGGAAGGGTCCTGGAAGACATAGCACCTAACCCAAATCTTGAAGGAAGATAAGAATCCTGACAAATTTTCAGGATAACAGTGGGGTGTATGAGAGTACTTGCACATGACATGAAATGACAATCTCAAGAAAAATTACTTGCTGGAAAATAATTAAGGGGAGTAATGAGAAAACAAGGCTTCAGCAGTAGATTTGGAGTAAGATAGTAGAGAGTGAAGGTTACTGTTGTCTGGAATAATCCAGAAAGAATTCCTGGAGAAATCAGTCACAGCAAGGCATTTGGCTTTGGTCTTGAAGAATTTGTGGTGATATAGCAGCCCACTAGTTGATACTCATATTGATTTTTGTTGAGCACAATATATCTTCACCAACATCCTACACAAAATTATTAACATGGCATGGCATTGCTCCAAAGGACTTGATGGTTTTCCATGTAGATTTCAAGCTCTCAAAGAACAGACCCTATGGAAAGTTTATGTTTGTAATCCCTGGTCTCCTGGGGCTTTGCCCCAGTGACCTTCTTCATTTTCTCAATGTCACCACTTGCAGTCCTCTCAGCTTGGTTAGTCCCTACCCTTACTTCCATTTGAGGAAGCATCCATGCCAGCTATGCTCACTCCAAACCTGAATCAGGCCATGACTCTCTAGACTCCTTCTAGACTTTGTGCCATCATTGATGCCTTTTATGCATCTCCTCCTCTTTTCAGGTCACTTTTATATATCTTCTTCCTCTATTAGAATATAAGATGATTGAAGGCAGGGACTCTGTTTTTATTTGTATTTGTATTTCTAGCACTTGGCAGAATGAATGGTACATAGTGTTAATCATCTCTCTCTCTCACTCACTCTCTCTCTCTCATACAAGGTATTCAGGGAAGACTGGTATCTGGTGTGAGGGCTGCTTTCTGCCTTTGGTGGCCAGCTACCACCCAACTCTTACCTGTGGCTTTAAGAAGCTGTAGCATGCACAGCAGCCACACTCCAATAAAACCATCTTAGCAGATGGGCCAAACTAGGTTGAGAATAACCAAGAGGACTCAAATCCATCAGTGAGTTGGGGGTTATCTACTCCAAGCATGTGAAAATGTCTCCAGTGGAATAGGGGGATTGAACAATCTTTTTCCAGCAGGCCATGAAGGTGGCTGAAGCAAGTATTATGGAGTGCTTAGAGCTTGGTCAGACAACAAAGACAGCAAGGTCATCTACTGCATATGGAGCCATTGCCAGTCATCTTGACTTTTGTCTTGTCACTGGATTTGGGGACTCTAGAAGAGAGAATGAGGCTGATGACTTAGCACAACTCTGCCCCACTTAAATCAAATTTATGTGCAAATCAAAAGACATTGCCCATAACATTTTGTCATTTTACTATTCACTACTTCATTATTTTATTACTTTACTCCCACTCAAAGGCCTGCGGTGACAGGCTAGTGATAAAGCAGTAGGTATAGATACACTGAGAGCTACTCACAGGTGCCCCAGACCATAAGGTTGTCTTTTCAATGGACCAAAGCAGCAGGGGGATTCAGCAACCACCTTGGTGTCTAGGCAGGTTTTTTTTTAATAGACAACACTGCTGGTGTGAGGAAATGGCTAGAAAAGGTGCCTTAAAATCATCTGTTTCACCTAACCTAACCCTAGGCTGCTTACCGTAGCAGGCAGAGAACCTACCTTGTAGTCAAAATACAAAAAAAAAAGTGTACAAAAATTTTGCAAAGATGATTTTAGTCGCCATTGGTACATGGAATGTGTGCATGCTTATGGACAACATTAAATCCAGTACACTTGACAGGTGAACAGCTTTTGTTGCAAGAGAACTCAGGAAGTATCACATCTGAACCACCCTGAGTAAAACAAAGCTGGCAAATGAAGACCAGCTTACCAAAGTCAGAGCTGTTTTTCTGCAGTGGTTGCCATGATGAGAAGTGTTGTGAAGCTGGTGTAGGTTTCATAATCAAATCAAATCTACTTAACGAGCTTGTATTCCTCCCAAAAGGAGTGAATGACAAGCTCATGACAATGTGATTGTCACTTGTAGGAAGGTGTTATGCCACCCTCATCAGTGGATGCTCCCACCATGACAAATCCTGATGAGATCTAAGGAAAAAATTATGAAGACCTGGAGAGAACAAGCTTATAATTCTGGGTGAATTTAATGCCAATGTAGTCACAGACTATCAGGTATTGCAGGGAGGAATGGAGTTGGAAACAGCAACAGCAGTTGCTGTTTCCAAGCAGAAGTCTTCTGTGTCGCATGACCTTTTATCACCAACCCTGTCTTAAATTTGCCCAAATGCAATAAAACTTTGTGGATGCACCCTTTCAGCAAACATTGGGATTTAATAGTCTATGTCACTATAAGAAGAAGAGAAAAACAGAATGTGAGAGAGATGATGGCAACGTGTGGCATAGAGTAATAGACTGATCATAGACTTATCCTCTCCAAACTAAGCATTCACATTCAACAAGAGTGGAGGACCCAAGGCAAAACAATTACCAGGAGACTTAATGTCAACAGATGAAAGTGCTTCTTCATGTGGAAATCATTTGTTGTTGACTTGGAGGGAAAGCTGAACCAACACACAGGTGATAACACAGAGGAGAAAAGAAGTGGGTAGCTTTAAGAGATTTGGTATACAGCACTACATTAATTCATCTGGGTCAGAACACTTGCAAACATCAGGATTTCTTCCTTCCTTCCTTCCTTCCTTCTTTCCTTCCTTCCTTCCTTCCTTCCTTCCTTCCTTCCTTCCTTCCTTCCTTCCTTTCTTCCTTCCTTCCTTCCTTCCTTCCTTCCTTCCTTCCTTCCTTCTTCCCTCCCTCTCTTTATCAGTTAAATTTATAGAGAATAATCATAAAATTTGCCTATTCAATAATGAAATTCTTGTTCATACCAACTCATGAAGCTTTGAAATAAGAATAAAGATAAGGATTGCTGTGTATGATTAAAGCAATTCTAGTTCATTCTATTAAAAACAAGTCATTAACTCCAAAAATACAGAATAAACAAAAACAAAGATGTATTTGTTAGGGAAGTTTAACAAGGTAGAATATTAGACATAATAAGTAGATTGGGAAAAAAATCAGGACTCGCTTTTACTAGCAAATGTTTGCTTATTGACAGACCTCTAAGGGCAACACTAGTTTTAGGTAGTTCATATGCAAAGTACTACAGAGGGGGAAGACAAGAAATTAAGAGCAGATTGCTCATAAAATATTGAAAGGCAGTTGAGAGGAAAACAAGCCTGCAGAGTATTTGGTGTGAGACATATATAAGGTAAATCTTTATAAGCGTATTAGTGGATGAGACTTGAAGAAGGACAATAAATAGGTTTGAAATGAAACAGATCTTCCAGTACTTCCTTCATAAAGGATTTTAAAAATCACATTTTATTGATATCTTTTTTTTTCCAGAAAATGATTTTCCAATATACCTCTTCCCCTCTCTCCATAACATTGAACCTTTTCTTGTAAAATGAAAATCAGTTAAGTAAAACCAATGGGTTCCATCTTTTATCACTGCCACTTTTAAAAATTAAATTTTATTACTTCAATTAACAAAAATATTTTCTGTCCCCCCACACTGCCATGTACCCCTGAAAAAAAAGTAATCCCCTATAACAAATATGCTTATCCTTTCTTTCCTTCTAATCTCCTCCCTCCTCTTACTCCTCTCTCTTCTTTGTTTTTTCTCACCTATTGAGCTCAATATTTTTCTACCCCAAACTCTGCTTGTGTATTCTGTCCTCCTTTGACCAGCTTAGATGAATATGATATTCTAATAATGACAATTCACTGAACTTGTTTCCTGTTTGCAGAGATTTCTACTTGTATCCTACAATTCTGTGAGATAAGTACCCCCCCATTCTTCCTCTTTCCTTTTTTAATGCATCCTTTCTCCCAACCATATCACTTCATCTTTTAATATTATCAGAACATAACAAAATCAATCTAATTTAACCCAAACTTTCATTCTTATTTGATTCATTCTTTGAGTCCTCATAACATTAGGGTTCTTAGGGAACATGCATTATTATTTCCCTATTAGAATATAAACACTTCATCCTTATATAGTTTGTTCTGGTTGCTCATTAACATTTACGTTTCTCTTTTTCCCTTGGATTTGTGTTTTTCTTTCAGAATCTCTACTTAATTATGCTCATGCTATCAGGAGTGGTTGGAGTATGATATTCTAAGATCTCATTGCCAATTTAGTGGTAACTGCTAAATCTCATATGATTTTGACTGTGGTGCCTTGTTATTTGAAATCTTTCTTTCTGGTGATGTTTTTTTTTCCTTTGACCTAGATTCTCTGTATTTGGGATATGATGTTCCTGAGAGATTTCACTTTGGGGTTTCAGGAGGTGACTGTTAGATTCTTTCTACTTTCACTTTTCCTTCTGATTGTAAGAGAATTGCACAGTTTTCTTGCCTTTTAAAAATATGATTATGATACCCAGTCTCTTTCTTCTCTCCTTTCCTCCCTTTCCCTCCCCTCCCCTCTCACTATCTTCTCCCTATCCTCTCCCCATCCCTTATCTTAGCTATCCCTGGCAGCACAAAAAAAGTCATTATCTTTTTTGTTTATTTGTTTACACACACACACATTCTTCCATACTTTTCTCCTGGATTGGTACTTTATGTAAAGACCAAGTACTTCACAATTCTGATGAGACTGTTGTAGCTTTATGGAATGCTGGTTTGTCTTATCTGGGGAGCTATCACTAAGTTCTCTGGTTACTAAGTAATATGTTCTTCAAGGGTTACAGGAATATTCTGAGTCAGGAGCAGCAGCATTTCACTGGACCCTGTGAAATCAGATCAAGGACAAAGTCTGATTACTGCCTTTTTGGTCTTTTCAGGATGCAGACCATAGTTTGTGTCTGGGCAAAATAGTTGTGGACTTGCCCTGAGTCATGCTCCAGTAGAAAGTAGCTGACATTAACTTCAATAAGCTAGCTATAAAGCCTAGCAGGTTTTAGGGACTGAAATAATGACTTATCCCTCTTCAGGACCCGTGGTTAACTTTACAATTTACTCTGGGGGCACTGTTGGTACTTTTGATATGACCTGATTTTATTAATTATAATAGTGTAACCTTCACATTTGGACTCTGCCATCTTACTTTGAAATGGCCTGTGAGGTCATCTCAAAAGTAAATAAGACAAAGTTGGAAAGAGTGATTGGACTTTTGTGTCTGACAAAATACATATGGAGGAAATGCACATTGAAGATTTCAAAAAAAATTTACGTACACCAGTGGATCAACTTTCAAAATATTTCAGAATGGGGAGATTCCAAAAGAATGAAATAGGATTATAAATAATGAAATTGGTGATTGAGAACATATTAGCAACCACAAACTCATATGGCTTCTATATATACAATGTTTGTTAGAATAGTCTCTGTATGAATTGAGGATATACTTATTGAAAATACTAATAGGGAGTAAGCTGGCTTTTGTGGATGATTATATGCAACACACCACATCATCAGAGTTATACATTTTAATGAGTGTTATAGAGAAGATCAGATTATACTATGCCTATTTTCTGTTAGTTATCAAAAATTATTCGTTAGAGCAAATTTCAGGCTTAATGACTCTTCTCAAACAAGGTATGTTTCTAGAAAATATAAAAAAAGTTAGAAAAATTTATGATGGATCACCAAGGTAATTTTATTTAATGATCCATGACATATCGACATTATGGCACATTTAAAAGGACATATATGCTCACTTAAGATATTTTCCAAAGTAGTTGAAGATAATGTGTTCAGAGTCAAGATAAATGAATTCCCTGTTCATGTTCAGGTTTTTCAAATGCTTCTATCTGATGATAGAATTGCATAAAGATCTAGAACTCTACAAAGTTTTTTTTCAATTAAATCTCTAATCACTTGAAAGAGATTTGCATCATCATCTATATAAGCTGGATGATGGTGCATGGAACTTTATGGCCTATTGGTCTCATTTTAAACTCTCAGCTCCATGAGTGAAGATATGGTCTAATGGACATTTTGTCTTTCTCTAAGTGCCTCACTCAGAGTTTTGAATATAAATAGTAGATATTTAGCAAAATGTTTTTTAATGCATGTTTTCGATAGGTTGGTAAGTACATAAAAGCTGGACAAAGGATTGAATAGAAATTAAAACTTGAAAAGGTCCACACTTGAGGAATTACATAATGCTATCAATGATCTCAAGCTTCTCAGTGTCCCTAAAGCCCATATTTTTCACACCAATATTTTCTCAGTGTTGATTTATGGCTGTATAATATGCACACCAATAAAATATCATAGGCATTTAAAGGCTCATGGAGAAATATGTATGGCAAATGTAAATAGGCTGCTGTATATCAATAATAACAAAAACTATACCCCCCCAAATTTATAAGAACCCTATGCACATCATCTCCAATCAGTCCCATGAAGTACCTCAGCTATTAGTGTTTTAATTGTTGAGTTTGGAAACCTGAGGCTCAGAGAGATTATGATATTTGCCCATGGTCCCAAAGCTAGGAAACACTGGAGATAGTATTTGAACTCAGTTCCTGTATCCAAGTAATATCACAAATGAATATAAGGCCAATATTCTAACTACTCTGACACACAGAGACTCAATAAGTTGCACTTGAGAAGTGGTATGAAAGACAAAGACAAGCATAACTGGAAAAGGAGGTAGCTCAGTTATATCATGGGTGAAGGATAGCAGATGGACATTCCAATGCTTTCCTGCTGCCATTAAATATTAATAGCACCAGAAAAAAGGATGTACAGTGTGCTGGGCATCTTCTCTATAAAGGATATAGAGAAAGAAAAGGATAAGATTTTATACAGAATGATTAGAATCTTCAAAAATGGAAGGAATAACTACACCAATAAAATCCTGTATCCACCATAGTAACTAAACATCTTGGATTGATAATGAAAAAGAAAACCACGTACTTGATAGCAACAAAAGCATTCTTTGGAGGATTGAAACCATCATGAAAACTATTTTAAGTGCTCTCTCACCATTCTCTTTTGCCAAAATATCACAGGGAACTTGCTTCTAATGGTGCCTGACTCCTGAGTAAATTAAGGTGTAGTCTCTTTTGGCCTCCCAAGTGCTGAAAGTTGGATTTCTTCTAATTTTAAAATGATAGAAAAACTAACTAGAGATCTTTCAATTAGCTACACTCATATGATCATCTCTGTGATATGAAGTATTTTAGCACTTTTGTTCTAAATAACACTCTCTCTCCCAATTACCCTGTAAATCCATTTAAGCCAGACTTGGCCTATACAGGGACAGGGAATATTTCAACATTCATCCTTATTCCTTCAATCATTTCAACTAAATATTGGTCATGTCAGGGCCTGTCCTTATAGCCAAAAATAGGCACTGGGTGGATGAAGCAAGTGTTCTTTAGGTAATGCTAAATTTCATCTTTTTCCATATTGCCTTACAAAATATCAAATTACTAATGGCTTAAATTTAATTAGAGGTTTTCACTGCTAGGGATAGCATGGAATATTCTCAGACTGGGATCAAGATGGTCAGTGGTGGAAGAAAGAACACTCTAAAATGATAAAGCCATGTTGCTGAGTTACCTTCCAATTATCAAATTTTTGTGATTTGATGAATAAAATCACTGGAAATCTTCCCAAGACCAGACAATTATTTGCTTCCTTTTCCTGTTAGTGGTTGAATTGTCTTAGTTTGTTTGGCCTCTGAGTCCATTTCTCTAGGCACAATTGACTCATTATACTTAAGTCAATGTGGGTTCTGTGGTCAATGTTGATATAGAAAATGGAGTCAGACAACACTAGTTTAGGGAAAGATATTTGTGTGGCTTGCGCATAGTAGCATCTCAACAAAAATTTTTTGTTGGTGATGATGATTATGTGCTCTTTGCCAAGTGACTGTATGAAAACAAATTGTTGATTCAAAGTCACCTAAGAAAGGTTTTTTACCTTAAATTTAACTGGTGCCTTTGCTATTGAACAACTACAAGCTGTGACATTTTAAAATGCTCCCATATCTGTGCTTGGCCCCCAGAATAAGACACCATCTGGCTATGGCTTTGCTAAAGGTTTTACAACAAATTATATTTTCTCTGCTGATTTTTATACAGATGCACTTCTCTCAATGCCTTGAAAATACATGTTGGGATGGGTCAGTGCCACATGGCATACCCCATACATTCTATTCAGTGGAGTTAACATATCATTTTTTTGGTAATATGCTTAAGGCATTTAGGCAAGTGAATGTTAGACCAGAACACTAACTAGGGAGAGTGGACAGGGGGCAAAAGGTACCTTGAGAATTGTAGTGAAGCATGATTAGAGTAAATTAAAGCAGCGGACAACTCTCTTTAGAAGGAATGAATGCTTTGTAGAGGTTAGAAAATGTCTTTCACTACAGCTGTTTCTTTGGCTCCTTGAAAGGCAGTATTTAATGTGAATGTGCAATCAGGTATTTCAATACCTAGTCTGAAAATAGGATTGGGCTTTTGTAAGATGGATTTAAGTCATAATATTTCTGCCATGTGGGTCTGAATGCATTGCTAAACCAACAATACACAAATGTGTATCCTTTTCCCTCTGGCTTGACATCCTGCAGCCCTCATTAAGAGAGCTGATATAATGCAGAAGATTTTTTAAGAGATGGGAGAAAATAATTTCTGCCAAATCTAAGGCATGGCTGTTGCCCATTTAGAATGAAGAAAGCATTTATTTTCTGATACTTTACTACATGATGAATATATACATAGGATGTCTCTAAAACAAATTGCTCATCAGAACTGGCAGTTGGCAGTACAGAAGACAGAGGACCTTTTTCCCATCTGATGTGCTATCATTGGGGATTACCTCTGGTCATCCTAGATGAAAGAAGCTGAACTATGATATTCTTCTTTTGCTCTGTGTTCAGGAATCAACTTTTCACGGTCCTACTTCTGCGAACTGTGTGACCTGTCAAGTTCATTTTAATTGGCATGTGTACAGTATTAGAAAATTGATTGTTCAGAGGTTGTAGAAATAATTTGCAGCCTTGGTTTCTAGATTGAACTTCAGCATCTTCTCCCATCATTAGAGCAGTGACCACCATGTATTTGCTGACAGGCATTGTGGTAATTAAACAGGAGCACTTAGGTCAGGAAGCATCTTAATATCTCTAGTGGTCTGTCACAAAAGGATGCTTAAGCTTGGAAAGAGAGCAAATTGACTTGAAACAGTAAAACAGGAGATGGATTAAAGGACATTTGTCACAATTTTAAAAAAATCTTTCTTTAAAAAGAGTCTTTAAGATAATATTTCTCCCAAATATCATTGTTGTTAAAAATATTTAATGTCTGAATGTTGTTCATATTGTTTTAGGTGTGATGGAAGATACAAATACTTTCATGACAATAAGTAGGAAAAGGACATTATTTTTTCACTTTGACAGAGGGAACCTTACTGGAGAAAATGGTACCTCAATTGATTTTCTTTCTTTTATTTTTTTAAGTTATATATTTAACGGTCATTAGCAAGCTTGGAAAATTCCAACTAAGAAGGGCAAGGAAGAGCAACAAATGGGACTGTCTCAGAGGATGAAATCACAAATATTTGTTATGTTCAGTTTTTAAAGAATATATTGACTTTAACACAGTAGTAACAAAATTGCCCTATTTTTGTCTTCTCCTTCTGAACTTTTTGGTTTTTTTTCTATGTATCTTTTAATGTATTATTGATGTTCCTTTCCTCTTTCCCTCCCTCTCTTCCTTTTTCCTCTCTCTCTCCCTTCTTCCCTCCCCCTTCCTCCCTTCTTCTTTTCTTCCTTCCTGTTTCCCTCCCTTCTTCTCTTCCTCCTTCTCACCAAACCTTCCTTCCCTCCCAAGCTTCCTTCCTTCATTCTTTCCTTCCTTCCATTGTCCCTTCCTTCCCACCTTCTTTTACAGAATCATGTTACTCCTCTCCATAGTCCAACTAACTCAGTAGTCCCATAAACTGGTATATTCCTTTTTCCAAGCCTTTCAATTTACCACTTTCTTCTCTTTTAATCTATTTTCTTCCTTCATATTATGATGAATAGAAAATTCCTTCCCTGTGCTACCTCTCTTTGCACTCTAGTTTCTATACAGCTCAGCCTAGGGTCTGCCCAATATTTGTAAAGCAATTATCACAGTGCCTGGCACAAAGTTGGCTGTATAAAAATGCTTCTGATTATTATTACTATTTGTATTAGTAGTAGCAGCAACAGTAGTAATATTAATCTTCCCTCTCCTACCACTGCATCTTTTGCAACTCCTGCCTTATCCTTAACAATTTTTTTTTATCCTACTGCTTTTTCTTTCACTATCTTTCCTGTTTCTGTTGGAAGAAGTGTTCCTCCCATTTTCTGAGGAAGAAATGGACCTTCTTTTAGTAAAGGACTATGATTCTATACATACTCACTTCTTGGATATAATCTTTTCATTTGCCTTCTATGATACAACTCTCTCTTGTTTCTCACCTTTCTAGTCTGACTGCTCATTCTTAAGTTTCCTTTGTTGACTTCTCATTCATCTCCTTCCCTCTTTCAGTGTCCTTCAGTGTTCCTCTACTCATTTCTTTCTGAACTCTTTTCCTTGTTGAGTTCATAGACTTCTGGAGATTCAAGTATTACCCCTGTATATATACAACTTACAAATCCATCTATTTATCTATCTATATCTATGTATATATCTATCTATATCTATATCTATATCTATATCTATATCTATATCTATATCTATACCTATATCTATATCTATATCTATATCTAGCCAAAATCTCTCACTAGCCCAGTTCTGAAGCACCAAATTGTGGACATATCTATGGAGATCTTTCTCCCAGTTACAAAGTTAATATGCAAAACTGAAGCTAACATATATCTTCTTAAATCTGCCTCTCCTCAAAAATTCTTTATTATTTTATTTTTAACATATTTTAACTTATTTCATTAAACATTTCCCAATTGTAATTGTTCATTTGTTTCAGTCATGCCTGACCCTCCACATTCCTCTTTGCTCTTTTCTTGGAAAAGACACTGGAATTGTTTGCCATTTCCTTCTCCAACTCATTTTACAAATGTGGAACTGAGGAAAACAGGATTAAGTGACTTGTGTAGGTCACACAGCTAGTAAATGTTTGAAACTGGATTTGAACTTAGGAAGATGTATCTTCCTGACTTCAGGCCTGGCACTCTCACCATTGTGCCACCTACCCACCCAGGTAGCACATTGGATACAATGCCAAACCTGGAAGGAGACTTAAGTTCAAATCATAAAGAGTCAGAAATGACTGAAACAAGTGAGCCACAACAATTTGCTAATTACATAAACATTTTTAATATTCATCGTTTTTTTAAATTGATTCTCCAGGCTTCTCTACTGTACTATTATATCATCTGCCAAGAGTGATAGTTTTGTTTCCTCATTGCCTATTTTTTATTCCTCTAATTTCTTTTTCTTGTCTTATTGCTAAAGCTAGCACTTCTAGTACAATATCGAGTAATGGCGGTGATAATAGACACTTTTTCTTTACCCCAATCTTATTTGGAAGGCTTCAAGTTTATTTCAATTGCAGATATTGCTTACTCAGTTTTAGATAGATACTACTGAACATTTTAGGAAAGGCTCCACTGATTTATAAGTTTTCTTTTGTTTTTTTTTAATAAATACTGGTGCTGTATTTTGTCAAAGGCTTTGTCTACATCTATTCAAATAATCATATGATTTTGTGGTTTTTGTTACTGACATGATCAATTATGTTTGTAGTTTTCCACCATTAAATCATTCCTCTATTCCTAGTACAAATCTCACCTGGTCATCATTGTGATGTGTTCCTGGAATCTCTTTGCTAGTATTTTATTTAAGTTTTTTTTTTTAAATATATTCACTAAGTAAATTGGCTTGTAGTTTTCTTTCTGTTCTACCTAGTTGAGGTATCTAAACCATATTTTTGTCACAAAAGCAATTTAGTAGGACTCCTTCTATACTAAGAAAACTATTGAAGTAATAAATAAAACCAAGAACTTGGTTTTGTTAAAAAACAATAAAATAGATAAACTTCGGTTAATTTGATTAAAAAAGAAAACCAAATTACCAGTCTCAAAAATTAAAAGAGTAAATTTGCCATCAATGAAGGGGAAGTTAAAATAATACTTAGCTATTTTGCCAACTGTATGCCAATAAATCTGACAATCTAAGTGAAATGGATGAATATTTATAAAAATATTAATTTCACAGATTGGCAGAAGAGGAAACAAAATACTTAAATAACCCCATTTCAGTAAGAGAAATTGAACAAGCCATCAATGAAGTATCTAAGAAAAAATCTCCAGGCAAGATGGATTTAAAAGTGAATATATAACAAACAATTAATTCCAATACTATATAAACTATTTGGGAAAAGAGGCGAAGAAGAAGTCCTACCAAATTATTTTTATGATACAAATATAGTGCTGATACCTAAACAGGGAAGAGCCAAAACAGAGAAAGAAAATTATAGACCAATTTCCCTAATAAATATAGATAGATGTAAAAATTTTAAATAAAATACTAAATAAAATTATAATGAGGATAATACACTACGACCAGGTGTGATTTATACTAGGAATGCAGAGCTGGTTCCATATTAGGAAAACTACCAGCATAATTGATCATATCAATAACAAAATTAACAGAAACCGTATGATTATCTCACTAGATATAGAAAATGCTGTTGACAAAATGAAACACCTATTCCTATTAACAACACTAGAAAAAAAGAGAAAAAAACAACACTAGAGAGCATATGAATCCATGGAGCTTTTATTAAAATTACAAGTAGCATCTATCTAAAACCATCAGCAAGCATTATATGTAATGGGAATAAACTATAAGCATTTCCAATAAGATCAGAGGTGAAACAAAGATGTCCATTATCACCATTGTTATTCAACATTGTACTAGAAATGTTAGCTCTAGCTATAAGAAAGAAAAGAAAATGTTGAAGGGATTAGAATAGATACTGAAGAAACAAAACTATCACTATTTGCAGATGATATGATGGTATACTTAGAGAATCCTAGAGAATCAACTAAAAAACTCCTTGAGATAATAAACAACTTTAGCAAAGTTGCAGGATATAAAATAAACCTACATAAATCATCATCATTTCTCTATATTACTAATAAAGCCCAGCAGTGAGTTATAGAGAAATTCCATTTAAAATAACAATAAAGAACATAAAATATATGGGTGTCTTCTTGCCAAGACAAGCCCAGGACCTATGTGAACACAATTACAAAACACTTTTCACACAAATAAAGTCAGATCTATACAATTGGAGAAATATCGATTCTTTGTGGGTAGGCCGAGCTAATACAATAAAAATGACAAATAAAATGACAAATAAATTGATTTACTTATTCAGTACCATGACAATCAAACTACCAAAAAGTGTTTTATAGAGCTAGAAAATATAATAACAAAATTCATCTGGAAGAACAGGAGGTCCAGAGTATCAAGGGAATTAATGAAAAGAAACACCAGGGAAGGTGGCCTAGCTGTACCAGATCTAAAACTATTTATTATACATCAGCAATCATCAAAATTACCTGGTACTGGCTAAGAAAGAGAGTGGTGGACCAGTGGAATAGGTTAGATCCATGAGGCACATTAGTCAATGACTAGAGTAATGTACTGTTTGATAAACCCAAAGACTCAAGATTCTGGGATAAGAAGTCACTATTTGACAAAAACTGCTGGGAAAACAGGAAAACTGTATGGTAGAAACTAAGCATAGAAGAACATCTTTTTTTTCCATTTTTTATCCTTTTTATTTAATATTTTAGTTTTCAAAATTGATTTCCACAAGATGTTGAGTTACAAATTTTTCCCTATTTCTACCCCCCCCATTCCAAGATGGCATATATTCTGATTGCCCCATTCCACAGTCAGCCCTCTTTTCTGTCACACCACTCCCCCCCTTCCCCTTACTTTCTTGTAGGGCAGGATATTTTTCTATGCCCCATTCCCTATGTATCTTGTTTACCAGCTGCATGAATACAACGACTTTTTTTTGAGCATCTGCTTTTAAAACTTTGAGTTCCAATTTCTCTCCCCTCTTCCCTTCCCACCCACCCTCCCTAGGAAGCCAAGAAATTCAAAATAGATCACATATGTATCATTATGTAAAACACTTCCAGAATGCTCATGTTGTGAAAGGCTAACTATATTTCCTTCCATCCTATCCTGTCTCCCTTTATTCAACTTTCTCCCTTGACTCTGTCTCTTTTCAAAAGTGTTTGCTTTTGATTACCTCCTCCCCTTATCTGCCCTCCCTTCTATCATCTCCCCTTTTTTATCCCCTTCCCTTTACTTTCCTGTGGAGTAAGATAGCCAGTTGAGTGTGTATGTTATTCCCTCCTCAAGTTGAATCTGATGAGAGTAAGATTCACTCATTCCCCCTCACCTGCCCCCTCTTCCCTTCCTACAAAACTGCTTTTTCTTGCCACTTTTATGTGAGATAATTTACCCCATTCTTTCTCTCCCTTTCTCCTTCTCTCAATATATTCCTGTCTCATCCCTTAATTTGATTTTATTTTTTTAGACATCACTTCTTCATATTCAACTCACCTTGTGCCCTCTGTCTATATATATATGTATATTCCCTTCTACTACCCTAATACTGAGAAAGGTCTCCTGAATTACACACATCATCTTTCAATGTAGGAATGTAAACATAACAGTTCAACTTTAGTCAGTCTCTTATGATTTCTCTTTCTTGTTTACCTTTCCATGCTTCTCTTGATTCTTGTATTTGAAAGTCAAATTTCCTATTCTTCTCTGCTCTTTTCATTGAGAAAACTTGAAACTCCTCTGTTTTATTGAAAATCCATATTTTGCCTTGGAGCATGATATTCAGTTTTGCTGGGGAGGTTATTCTTGATTTTAATCCTAGCTCCATTGACCTGCCAAAACTTTGATCCCTTAATGTAGCAGCTGCTAGATCTTGTGTTATCCTGATTGTCTTTCCACAACACCCAAATTGTTTCTTTCTGGCTGTTTGCAATTTTCTCCTTGACCTGGGAACTCTGGAATTTGGTGACAATATTCCTAGGAGTTTTCTCTTTGGGATATTTTTAAAGAGGTAATCAGTGGATTTTTTCAAGTTCTATTTTACCCTCTGGCTCTAGAATATCAGGGCAGTTTTCCTTGATAATTTCTTGAGAGATGATGTCTAGGCTCTTTTTTTGATCATGATATTCAAGTAGTCGAAAAATCTTTAAATTATCTGTCCTGGATCTATTTCTCCAGGTCAGTGGTTTTTCCAATGAGATATTTCACATTGTCTTCCAATTTTCATTCCTTTGGTTCTGTTTTATAATATCTTGATTTCTTCTAAAGTCACTAGCTTCCACTTGCTCCAATGTAATTTTTAAGATGTTATTTTCTTCAGTATTTTATGGGGTCTCCTTTAACAAAGTTGTTGACTTGTTTTTCATGGTTTTCTTAAATCACTCTCATTTCTTGTCTCAATTTTCCCTCTACTTCTCTTACTTGCTTTTCCAAATCCTTTTCGAGCTCTTCTGTGGCCTGAGACCAATTCATATTTTTCTTGGAGGTTTTTGATATAGGGTCTTTGACCTTGTTGACTTCTTCTGGCTGTATGTTTTGATCTTCTTTGTCACCAAAAAAGGAATCTAGAGTTTGAGTTTGAGTCTGAGTTTGTTTTGCTGCCTGTTCATGTTCCCAGCCAACTACTTGATCCTTGAACTTTTTGTCAGGGTATGACTGCTTGTAGTGTAGAGAGTACTTTGTCCCTAGCTTTAGGGTCCAAGCACTGCTTTTTTTTGGAGCTACTTCTACTCCACTGTCATCCCAGGCTCTGTCACAGCAATGCTCCTCCTCCCCCAAGAGCTGCCCACTGGGACTGCAATCCAGATCCAAGCAGGGCACAGCAAGAGAACCTGCCTTTGTGCCCATAGAGCACTCCTTGCATTCCTGCTCTGATGCGCTGCTAGATTCCTCCCATCGTGTGAGTCAGGGACCTGGGAAGTTGCTGATGCTGGACCTCCATAAACAGCCTCAGGAGCTTCCTGCTGATGCCACCTCCATCACTGCATCACCTCTACCACCCCAGGGCTGGTGGCCGGACTGCTCTGAACTCGACCCTGCAGCTTCCCACTAACCTGCTCTTTGGCATTTATGGGTTGAGAAGTCTGGTAACTGCCACAGCTCAATGATTCATGGCCCTAAGTCCAGTTCCACCTAACTGATTCCTGATCTGGTCTGTCCTGCTGGGACCCATGCTTGGCTGTGCTCCCCATTCCCAGCACCATGTGATAGACCCTTTCTGGTGACCACCCAGGCTCTCCTGAGCTGGAGACCTGTTTCCTCTGCTATTTTGTGGCACACACACACACATATATATTGGTATTGGTGTAATCAGCCACTGTTGGACACATTGAAACTTGACTCTACCATAGTGATGTATTTTTGGTCCTCTTCAAGAAGAAAGGCCAACAACAAACCAAGCAACCATATAAAACTATATATATATATATATATATATATATATATATATATATATATATATATATATATATATATATATGTATGTATATGTATATGTATATTATATATATAATATACATAAATTAATATGAGCACAGGTACAATTGTACATATAGATAATAAAGAGATAGAGATAGCAAACAAATGACACTAAGAAAATGCATCAGGTAGAAGAGAGTGAAAGTAAAGTATATGGCAGATTTCAAAAGACTAAAGGGTGAGAAATATCTGAATGAGAAAAGTCTTAATGCAACTTTGTTTTTACAGATGGCTAAGCATTGGAAACACTTGTGATTATAATGGTGTAAGAAATTATAATGTTATAAAGCATTTCTATATGAGCAAGATTCTACTAAAGCAGATTGACACCTTCTCTGCAACTTATAGTCCAAGAGAATTGTCTAGAGAAATGAGAGGTCAGTCAGTCAATTAACATTTATTAAGTACCTACTACTTCCTAGGTGCTATGCTAAGTTCTTAAATATAAAGCAAGACAGTCCCCACTCTTAAATCGAATGGGGAAGTCAATACCTAGCTTCCTAAGTTGAAAGACAGAGGAGGGGGAAAGAGCACCCTGTGTATAAAGAAGGCAAGACATGATGATATCTGGTGGAGGGCAGAGAGGAAATGAAGGGTAATGAGAGGGTAAAGTACTTGCTAGTCAACTGCACGGTCAGCATTTATCAGAATCAAGAGTTAAACCCAGGTCTTCTTGACTTTGAGGTCAACTCCCTCTCTTTACTATTCCATTCTGCATCTTAAAGAAAATATAGCTCAGAAAAAATATGTGACTTGTTTAAAGTCACCTAAGTAGTAAAAGGCAGTTAGGCTATGCACCTTGGATATCTGATTCCAGATACAATGCTATCTCCATACTGTTTTTCTGTTCTTTATATATTTAATTCCATAGCTCCTTTGTTGTTTAGTAATTGTGGTATGAGTGGTGGAGGAAAAAGGAGAGACTGAAAAATTTGTGATGAGTTCCTGGTGGTCACTTTGGAGAATGGCATATGAAGTGGACATTCCCTGAGTAGGTATAGAATTCTATCTGGAGAGTTTGGAAGAGAGTCAAAGCACATAGATGAAGTGAAACTAGCAAATAGAGAAATGAACAGAAAAAAGGGAATTTAGTGGTTCCAGGTAATATATTGGAAAGTGATGAATATGAGAGGGAGCTTGGTCTTAATTCAGATAGAATTGGGGGCTCACTATACAACTTACAAGTAAGGTTAAATAGGGAGATAAGATAATTCTTATGTAATATTTCAGCTGTATTTTGGAGGGCTGTATTTTTATTTTGTTTAGGAATATTGGCCTCTATAATTTCTCACACCTTTGAACAGATGCCATCCAAGGACCCAGAAGTTCATATAACAAATGTTCTCAGTTCTTGTGCCAATATTCTTTAATCATTTTCAGGTCATCATATCTTCCCTTTATTTTTCCCTATTCCCTTCATTAAAGTCCTAAAAGTATCTCACTGTGTGCATCCATTGGATACCAATAAGCTGCTCCACACTCAATAGAAATCTTTTTCCTTTTTTTGTATTTTTGCCCAATTTTTGTTTAATAGTGATCAGTCACTCCACCCAGCAGAAACTTTGGTCTGAAATTTTAATTAGGGACTCATCTAAATATTCTTCATTTCTAAGTTTAGAATTTACTTGTGAGGAGACTACAATGACTATTATTTTCCTCTTTTTTTCCAAATCTCATGGATGGGTTGTCACTTAACTTTTAGTGTCAGTGTGGAAGACAAATTTTTTCTTCGTGACATTGGAAAAAGAGTTCATGCAAACTTTAAAATGATTTTCTATTGTAGTTTTCATCCCTTTGCACACAGAAAATGAATGGAGACAATGGGGAGTTTATTTGAAGGGGGAAGGAAAAAGAAATTTAGAAGTAGAAAATACTAAATTTAAATTAATTGCTGATTTTACTTATTGCACACATAGAAAATTGTTGTTTAATATTCTTCTTGTAATAATACTTCACTCATGATACTTCATGCACTTGAAAGCAATAAGTCACCTGTGAGTCATTTATTCTATGGAGCAGGGTTCTTTACCTTTTTGTGTGTTACAAACCCCATTCACATTCTGGTATACATAGGATTAAAGGGGAAGCCAATTACATTGAAATACAGTTATCAAACTATATATTTTTAAAAGTTGACAAGCTTCATATCAAGAACTCCTCATAAAGTCTTTTCAACTCCATTAAATTTTATTGTTGTTGTTCAGTCATGTCCAACTATTCATGACCCCATGGGCAATAGCATGCTAGGTCCTTCTATTCTCCACTATCTCCCAAAGTCTATCCAAGCTCAAGTTCATTGCTTCCATGACGTTATCTATCTATCCTATACTCTGCCATTTCATCCTCTTTTTACTTTAAATATTTCCTAATATCAGGGTCTTCTCCAATGAGTCTTGTCTTTTCACGGATGTGGCCAAAGTATTTAGGCTTTAATATTTAACCTTCCAGTGAATAGCCTGAATTAATTTCTTGAAGTATTGCCTGATTTGATCTTACTGTCCAAAGAACTCTCAAAAGTCTTCTCCAGCATCACAATTTGAAAGCATTGATTCTGTGGCACCCAACTTTTCTTGGCGTCCAACTCTCAAAGCCATATATTGCTACTGGAAAAACCACAGTTTTGACTATATGGACTTTGTCAATAAGGTGACATCTCTACTTTTTAGCATACTGTCAAGATTTGCCATGGCTTTCCTTCCAAGGAGTAAATGTCTTTTAATTTCATGTTTGCAGTTGCCACCTATCTGCCAGGAACTGACGGGACCAGTTGCCATGGTTTAGTTGTTGCTGTTATTGTTGTTGTTTGATGTGAAGCATCAAGCCAACTTTTACACTCTTGCTTTTACTATTTCTAATTGTTTTTTTTCTTTCTGTCTTTTAAACGTTTTTGCTATTAAAACTAGAAGACTTGAATGGAAATGAGATTTTCATGTTTTTTTGGAAGGGGGAAGGCAGAGAAATTGGGGTTAAGTAACTTGCCCAAAGTTACACAGCTTGTAAGTGTGTCAAGTGTCTGAGGCTGCATTTGAACTCAGGTCCTCCTGACTCCTGACCTCCTGCTGGTGCTCAACTCACTGCACCACCTAGCTGCTCCAGAAATGAGATGTTGATAAGGGCTTTAGGAGTGTTAATATGGTAGAAAGATTACATAGCTCTTGCAAACCACATAGATGGATCCAAGTAGCATGTCCTCTGTAAATAATAACACTACATGTCAATTTCAGCTTATGTGCTAGATTAATAAATCTCAGTCTTGGAAAGAATCTAGATCCTTTTCCAATTGACCCAAAAATTACACTTTAGACATATAAAAATATGAACACAAACCTCTTTATGAGCCTTGTTTCCCTTTCCTGAAATACCATTTAAAACTCCCATACTATAAAATGGAAAAGAATTAGGGGAGAAGTGAATGTATCCAAGATGACTCTTGGGGCTTTTCAGCTGATAAATTACCTGAGCATCTCTCTATCTGCCTCAGGGTGTTGCACATTGCTTGTTAGATTCTCCCAGGGCTTCATCATTCTTCTTGGAGTCATTTAGGGAACTGCATTAGATTTCAAGGTCACTAGATTACCACCACCTAAGAAATGATCACTTCTGTGCAATTATGTGCTGCCTACCTGAAATAGTTAAGGAATGTATTTCTAGTGTTGGCTAATGTAATTTTAGAATTATAGCATCTCCACGTTGGAAGAGACCTCAGAGATCTAGTCTCACACCTAACTGTGTAGGAATCCCTTCTACAAATAGCCAATAAATAGCCATCTGGACTCTGTTGGAAGACTTCCAGTGGTAGGAAGCTACTATCTCAAGGTAGCCTATTTCCTTTTGGACAGAGTTAATTTCTTAGAAAGTTTATCCTGATATCTACCTCTGTGAAGATAGATATCTACCTGAGTCTCCTGATTTCCACCTCTCTTTGCTCGTAGTTTTGCCTTCCGTGTAGGAACAAGTTTCACATTGAAAGAATCTAGCTCCACAGCATTAAAACACTTCTTAGTACTTAGCACAGTGCTTAGAACATACTAGGTGCTAAAGAAATGCTTAATGAATTGCATTAATTCATTCTGTTATGAAAATGTTCTCCAAATTAATGACTGTAGTCTTGATTTACATTTATATAGGTGTGATTTACATGAAGTTAGACTTGATTAAGATAATGGAATTTTGTTTATGTTCAGGTAAGAGAGTTCAAGGTAGCACAACCAGTTTTCTTGTCAGAAATCTTGAAATAGACTTATATTTAAATCTCATGATGGACAAAGGAATAACCACAAGTTAATGATGATCATGTGCTGCACAATGAAAACCTGAATACAGCTCTTGGCTTCAGTCAGATATATAGCATCCCAGTCCCAAGTAAGTAAAGGAAGCACAGAATTGCCTGGTTGTTATTTTTTATATTTGTTGTTGCATGGAGATTGACAGTTAATCTTCACCTAATGTCTGGACCAGGATAAACAGAATAAATTGCATGAGAGGTCTAGTCAGTTATTTAGAAGTGGAGGAGCTACACTGTCAAATTTTATTTTTGAAGGAGAACTAGATAATGAGGACCTGAATGAGGGTTTTTTTTTTAATCTGTCCAGATCAGAATTTAAGCAGACTGTCTTTTTTTGCAAGAGTTAAATACCATTGACATTTCACAGCTAAAGCATCTTTGTGGGCAAGGTAAAAGTACCTATGATACATCTATCATCTTTCTGAGGTGGCTTCCTTGTGATGGTTAGTCATGGGGTTATCTGGACAAAGAGAGTCATAAAATATTAGAGTTGTAATAGATTTTAAAATCTTGTCCAACTCCATCATTTTGTAGAAGAGTTGGTTGAGCCCAGAGAGGTGAAGGGATTTAACTAAAATCACGAAGCAAGATAGTGGCTCATCTAAGACTCAACTCTAAGTTTCCTGGCCTCCTATTCTCTCCTGTTGCCATAATTCTACTTTAAGAAAAGTGCTGTCATTTTCAGTTATGTCTGAATCTTTGTGACCACATTTGGTGTTTTCTTGGCAAAGATACTGGAGTGGTTTGCCATTTCATTCTCTAGCTCATTTTGCAGATGAGGAAACTGAGGCAAACAGGGTTAAGCGACTTGGCAAGAGTCACACTGATATTGTGTCTAGGGCCAGATTTGAAATCAAGATGTCTTCCTGACCCCAGGCACTTTAAACACTGCACCACCTAGCTGTCCCTTAAGACAAGTAGTGAGAAGAAAAGGCACCAATGGATACAGTCAACTAATAAATTAATATTTATTAAACATTTACTATATGTCAAGTAAACACTGTGCTAATTTTAGGGGATATGAAAGAAGGCAAAAGACAGTCTCTGCTCTCAAAATGCTTACCATGTAATTGGAGAGACAACATGAAAACCAATATATACAAAGGAATTTATATATAAACAAATAAGAAATAATCAAGTGAGAAAATGCAATAGAATTAAGAGGGGTTGGGGCAGGCTTCTAGTAAAAAAAAGAAAGAGAGAGGGAGATTTTAATTGAGGCTTAAAGGAAGCCAGCGAGGTCAGTAAGTGGAGCAGAAGCGACAGAGCATTCTAAGCATGGGGAAAGCCAGGGAAAGTTTTTGCGGTGGAAATATGAAATGTCCTGCTCTTGGAATGCCCAGGAAGCCATTTTTTCCTAGTTAAAAAATTAAATAGTATTTTATTTTTCCCCAAATACATATTAAGAAAACTTTTTAGCATTTATCTTTACAAGATTTTCAGTTCCAAATTTTTCTCCCCCCTTCCTCCTCTTTTCTGAAAAGAGAGGCAATTTGATATGGTTTATACATGCGCAATCACATAAAATATATTTCCATATCCATCACAGTTGTGGAAGAAGAAATAGCTCAAAAGGAAATAAAACCATGAGAAAGAATAAAACAAGTGAAAAAATATGCTTCGATTTGCATTCTGAGTCCATCATCTGGATGTGGATAGGATTTTCCTTCTTGAGTCCTTTGTACTTGTCTTGGATCATTGTGTTGCTGAGGAGAGCTGAGTCATTCACAGTTGACTATCACCCGATGTTCCAGATTCTATGTGCAGTGTTTCTTGGATCTGCTCATTTCACTTTACATCACTTTATACATGTTTTTTATTTTTTTTAAATTTATTTATTTAGCATATTTAGTTTTCAGCATTGATTTTCACAAGAGTTTGAATTACAAATTTTCTCCCCATTTCTACCCTCCCCCGCACTCCAAGATGGCATATATTCTGGTTGCCCTGTTCCCCAGTGAGCCCTCCCTTCTGTCACCCCACTCCCCTCCCATCACCTTTTCCCTTCCTTTCTTGTAGGGCAAGATAAATTTCTACACCCCACTGCCTGTGTATCTTATTTTCTAGTTGCATGCAAAAACTTTTTTTTTTTGTTTTTGAACATCTGTTTTTAAAACTTTGAGTTCCAAATTCTCTCCCCTCTTTCCTTCCTACCCACCCTCCCTAAGAAGTCAAGTCATTCAACATAGGCCACATGTGTATCATTATGTATAACCCTTCCACAATACTCATGTTGTGAAAGACTAACTATATTTTGCTCCTTCCCATCCCATCCCGCTTTATTGAATTTTCTCCCTTGACCCTTGTTTGTTTTTGATTACCTCCACCCCCATCTGCCCCTCCTCCATCATCCCCCCCTTTTTTATCTTCTTCCCTCTTCTTTCCTGTGGGGTAAGATACCCAATTGAGTATGCATGGTATTCCCTCCTCAGGCCAAATTTGATGACAGCAAGATTCACTTCTTCTCCCCTCACCTACCCTCTCCCCTCCTCCCACAGAACTGCTTCCTCCTGCCACCTTTATGCGAGATAATCCGCCCCATTCTATCTCTCCCTATCTCCCTCTTTCCATATATTCCTCTTTCATCCCTTAATTTGATTCTCTCTCTCTCTCTCTCTTTATATATATATATACAGTTCAACTTTAGTAAGTCCCTTGCAATTAATTTTTCTTGTTCTTTTTCTTGATTATCTTTTCTTGCTTCTCTTGATTCTTGTGTTTGAAAGTCAAATTTTCTATTCAGCTCTGGTCTTTTCATTGAAAAAGCTTGAAAGTCCTCTATTTTATTGAAAATCCATATTTTGCCTTGGAGCATGATACTCAGTTTTGCTGGGTAGGTGATTCTAGGTTTTAATCCTAGCTCCATTGACCTCCAGAATATCGTATTCCAAGGCCTTTGACCTCTTAATGTAGAAGCTGCCAGATCTCGGGTTATTCTGATTGTTTTTCCACAATACTCCAATTGTTTCTTTCCGGCTACTTGCAGTATTTTCTCCTTGATCTGGGAACTATGGAATTTCACGACAATATTCCCAGGAGATTTCTTTTTGGGATCTATTTGAGGAGGCGATTGGTGTATTCTTTCAATTTTTATTTTGCCCTGTGGCTCTAGAATATCAGGGCAGTTCTCCTTGATAATTTCTTGAAAGATGATATCTAGGCTCTTCTTTTGATCATGGCTTTCCGGTAGTCCAATAATTTTAAAATTATCTCTCCTGGATCTATTTTCCAGGTCAGTGGTTTTTCCAATGAGATATTTCCCATTGTCTTCCATTTTTTCATTCCTTTGGTTCTGTTTTATAATATCTTGATTTCTCATGAAGTCACTAGCTTCCACTTGCTCCAATCTAATTTTTAAAGTAGTATTTTCTTCAGTGGTCTTTTGGACCTCCTTTTCCATTTGGCTAGTTCTGCCCTTCAAGGCATTCTTCTCCTCATTGGCTTTTTCAAGCTCTTTTGCCATTTGAGTTAATCTATTTTTTAAGGTGTTGTTTTCTTCAGTGTATTTTTCAGTATTTTGGGGGGTCTCCTTTAGCTAGTCATTGACTTGTTTTTCATAGTGTTCTCGCATCCTTCTCATTTCTCTTCCCAATTTTTTCTCTACTTCTCGAACTTGCTTTTCCAAATCCTTTTTGAGCTCTTCCATGGCCTGGGACCAGTTCATGTTTTTCTTGGAGGCTTTTGGTGTAGGCTCTTGCACTTTGTTGACTTCTTTAGGTTGTATGTTTTGGTCTTCTTTGTCACCAAAGAAAGAATCCAATGTCTGAGACTGAATCTGGGTGTGTTTCTGCTCCCTGGCCATATTCCCAACCAACTAACTTGACCCTTGAGTTTTTCAGCGG
This sequence comes from Trichosurus vulpecula, assembly GCF_011100635.1. NCBI lineage: Eukaryota > Metazoa > Chordata > Mammalia > Diprotodontia > Phalangeridae > Trichosurus > Trichosurus vulpecula. Next base: position 144,320,532 of record NC_050579.1, on the reverse strand, counting down.
GGTATGACTGCTTGTGGACTAAAGAGTTCTATGTTCCACATTTGGGGGGGATGTGCCAGCTCTGCCACACCAGCACTCCTCATTCCCAAAGAACCCCCAACCCGGACTGGCCTTAGATCTTCAGCAGTCTGTGCACTCCTGCTCTGATCCGCCACTTAATTCCTCCCACCAGGTGGGCCTGGCGCCAGAAGCAACTGTTGCATGTAGCTGCCCCACCTCCACTGCCTCGGGGGTGGTGGCCAAACCAGGAACTCCTTCCACTCCTGCAGGTTTTCCCACTAACCTTCTCTGCTGTCTTTGGTGTTTGTAGGTTGAGAATTCTGGTAACTGCTGCAGCTCACTGATTCAGGGCTCTAGGGCCTGCTCTGCCTGGCTCCTGGTCTGGTTGGTCTGTGCCGCTCATGCTGGGCTCTGCTCCACTCCACTCCCAGCTCCCAGCTCCATGTGGGATAGGCCTAACCCAGAGACCATCCAGGCTGTGCTGGGCTGGAGCCTTGCTTCCCTCTGCTGTTTTGTGGGTTCTGCAGTTCTAAAATTGGTTCAGAGCCATTTTTTATTGGTTTTTGGAAGGACTGGGCGGGGCGCTCACGCTAGTCCCTGCTTTCCAGTCGCCATCTTGGCTCCGCCCCTATACATGTTTTTTCAAGTTTTTTTTTTCCTAAAATGTGCCCATTCATCAATTCTTATTGCATAATAGTATCCCATTACATTCATATTGCACAGCTGGTTGAGACATTCCCCAACTGATGGGCATACCCTCAATTTCCAATATTTTGCCATCAGGAAAAGGGCTGTTATAAATATTTTTTCTGCATGTAGATCCTTTTCCCTTTTTATAATCTCTTTGGGATACACACATAGTAGGGGTATTGCTGGATATACACAGTTTAGTAACCATTTGGACATAGTTCCAAATTGCTCTCCAGAGTGCTTGGATAAGTTCACAACTCCACCAACAGTGAATTAGTGTCTCAATTTTCTCACATCCTTTCCAACATTTATCATTTTCCTTTTTTTTGTCATATTACCCAATCTGATTGGTGTGAGTGGTATTTCAGAGTTGTTTTAATTTGCAATTCTCTAATCAAAAATGATTTGGAGCACTTCTTCGCATGCCTATATATTATTCCCTCTTTGAGCCAATACTTATGAGAATAAGGTTTAAGTGATGCCCTTTGTACTCCTCTTTCTCATCCCTTAATTTTTTAATGTCATTCCCTCAAATTCACCTTATATCTATATCATCTGTCTATGTATATTCCTTTTATCTGTACTATTATTAATACAATTTTTAAGAATAAAAACTATCCCATGTAGAGATGTAAAGAGTTTTGCTCTATTGAATTCCTCATGTTTTCTTTTCTCTCTTTACCTGTTTATACTTCACTTGGGTCTTGATATTGCAGGTCAAATTTTTGGTTTAGTTCTGGCATTCTCATTATTAATCTTGAAATCCTATTTCATTGAATGGCCATTTCCCCCTTTGATTTATTATGCTTAATTTTGCCAGGTAATGATTCATGGTTATAGTGATGGCTCTTTTGCCCTCTGGAATTTCATGTTCCACGACTTCTTATTCTTTAATGTTGTGGCTTCCAGGTCCTGTGTGATCCTGATTGTGACTCCCCAATATCTGAATTGTTTCTTTCTGGCCCCTCAAAGTATTTTTTCTTGACCTGATAGTTCTGAAATTTGGCTCTAATGTGCCATGGGGTTTTTAAGTTTGAGATCTCTTTCATGAGATGATTGGTGGATTCTGTCAATGCCTATCTTGTCCTCTGGTTCCAGGACATCAGGGCAGTTTTCCTTGATAAGTTCTTTAAAGATGTTGTCCAGGTCCTCCTTTTGATTATGGCTTCTAGATAGTCCAATGATTTTGTATTTTCTCTCCTGGATCTCTTTTCCTGGTCAGTTGTTTTCCCCAAGAGGTATTTTATATTTTCTTCCATTTTTCATTCTTTTGATTTTGTTTGATTAATTCTTCATGTCTCATAGAGTCATTAGCTTCCACTTGCTCAATTTTAACTTTTAAGGTATTGTTTTCTTTGATTAGCTTTTGTACTTTCTTTTCCATTTGGCCAATTGTACACTTTAAGGAGTTTTCTTCAGTGGATTTATATATCTCCTTTTCCATTTCATCAATTCTATTTTTTAAAGTTTTCCAAGCTGTTGACACTTTTTTCATAATTCTCTTGCATCACTCTCAGTTCTTTTCCCAATTTTTCTTCTATGTCTCTTATATGATTTTTATGCTCCTTTTTGAGCTCTTCTATCAGATCTTTCTGGGTTAGAGACCACTCCCCATTTTTCTTTGGGGTTTTTCCCATAGATATTTTGACATTATTGTCCTTTTCTGAGTTTGTGTCTTTGTCTTCCCTGTCACCACACAATTTTCTATGGTCAGATTCTTCTCTTTTTCTGCTCAGCCTCCCACACCCCTTTTTTCTTTCGTAGCCTTTTTTTTGTTACAAAATTTGAGCTTTGTCCCCAGGGTGGCAGGGGCATTGTCTCTGGCTTCTTGTTCTAGTGTCTGTAGGTCCTGGCCATTTACTTGGTGCTGCATTGATGTTTCTCTGAGACCCACATGAGACCCTCATATCTGGTGCTGAACTGTCTGTGGGATAGGGATTGGCTGGTGCTACTGGAGGTGGTAGGGTTCTGGAAATTTACCTGATGCTGAGCTGGGGTCCTAGTGGGGCTTTGTTGAGGTATTTCTGGGTTTTCCAGTGGCTACACTGAACCACATGCAGTCTGGCCTCTGGAGGCTGCCTGTTTGCACAGGGCTACACTGAAGTGTGGTGGAGAGGTACTGGCTTATAGCTGCCTGTTCAGTTGGCATCTACCTGTTTGCCCAGGGCTATGTTGAAGTACTTGAAGCACATGCTGGTTCTAGGAGATAGAGTCTGTTCACTCCCTTGGCTATGCTAAGGTATGTAGGGAGGTATTGGTGTTAGTGTTTGCCTATTCTAACACCCCAGAACTCAGGATCTCCTGCTGGTTTGCTGAATTGGGGCTTGCTGCCAGCTTGCTGGGACACTTCCAGTCCTGTGTTGTGCTCCTCTTTTACTGAGTGAGATGGGCCTTTCTTGCTGATCTTCCAAGTTTCCTGGGCTAAAAGATTATTTCTCCAAACCTTTTTGCGGGTTCTGTTGTTCCAGGATTTGTTTGGGGGCTCTATTTTATGGTTGTTTGGAGGTGAACATGGGAGGGTTGCAATGGTTTACTGCTTACTCCACCATCGTGGCTCCCAGAAGTCATTGTTCAGGAGGTCACTTTCATTAGATTGGAGTACATGTTGATGGGGTAAGGTGTATATAAGAAGACTAGAAATCTAGGTGGGAGCTAGGTTATGTAGGGCTTTTGTTGCGAAAGAGAACATTTTTTTATTTGATCCCAGAGGCTATAGGGAGCCACTTCATTGAAGTTGGAGGGGGCCATGATCAGACATGTGTTTGAGGAAAAAAAATTACTTTAGTGGTTGAATAGAGGATGACTCAGAGTGGGAAGAGATTTGAAGCAGGTAGACCAATAGCAGGCTCTATAAATAATCCAGGCATGAGATTTTGAGAACCTGCACTAGAGTGGTGGCAATGTCAGGGGTGAGAAGAGAAAGTATAAAAGTGATGTGGCAAAGGTGAAATGAACAGGCCTTTCAACAAGTTGGACATGGGGTGGGGGGTCAGAAATAGGGAGGAGTCCAAGAGGATTCCTAAATTATGAGCCTCATTTGGATGGTGTTACCTGCTACAGTAGTAAGGAAGGTTGGAGGTGTAACAGAGTTTAGGGGGAAAGACAGTAAGTTCCATTTTTGTGCATGTTGAGTTTAAGATGTTTACTAGACATTCAGTTTGAGGAGTTGGAAAGGCAGTTAGAGATGCAAGATTAGAATCCAGCAGAGATTTTGGTCAGTATAGGCAGATTTGAGAGTCATCAGCAGAGAGATGATAATTAAATTCATGGGAGCTGATGAGATCACAATGTGAAATAGTATAGAGAGGTAAGAAAAGAGGGCCCCTTTTAAGGGGCAGTGAAAATCATCCTGGATCTAGAGGACTCACATTTTTACCATAGATCTCCTACTACTTGTATACTTCTTGCCAATTCACTTATCCACTTCAGGCCTCAGTTTCCTCACCGATAAAATAAGTGGTTTGCACTATATGACCTGTAAAGCTCCTTTTATCTTGAAATCCTTTATTTTAAGATGAATTGGCTTCTCTTATTTACAACATTAGCCTAAGTAGTATAAAATATTACTTTCAGCTCTCTGTTCTCTAGGGTCCCATTACATAAATATCAAACCATACCCTGGAGTCTCCAGGGACTTGTTGTTAAATATACATTCTTAATATTTATTATACTTTCTTAATGTTTATTGACTATCTACAATGTGCAAGGCAGTATAAAGGAGCATTTATTAATGATCAATTTCAAATACTTATTTGCAATTTAAAGGCTGCACTTAGACTCTGTTGCTGACTGTCAGCTCTTATATTGGAAAATAGATCACAAGATTATATCTCTTACATGATGGTAATCTAGATGCTCCAGCAATTTTGTAAGAGACCTGCAAATCATGATACGTTTGGCCCAAATAGAGACAGCCTAGATTCTTTCCATAAGATACATTACATAGATACTATTTCTGAAGGATCCTTAACTGTTTGAAATGTTTGGAGGGTTTATTGCTTAATCATTCAGTATTTTGTTCAGTCCTTACCTACATATGTGATATGAATGTAGTATGGGATCTTTAATTACTAGACTGTCCATCACTATAACTAAAGACAGCTGTGGTATGTAATATCAGGTCATGTAAATTGCTCTAGATATCTAAAAATTTGCTTCCAAATGTACTGTTCTTTTTAGCCTGACATTGGAGAAAACCTGAAAAGATGGGGAATGGGGAACACTTGCAAGCTCATTGAGTATTGAGCAGTAAACTTTTCAAAAGCAAGAAAGATGGAGTTGGCTATTACTTCGGGGAACACAATGAAAGCTACCACAGAAATCGTGAAAGCATTAGGGTTGAAGTGCATTGGTGCACCTTCAGTGGCCAATTTCTATAACTGAGCCTAGTTAGGGGTCTTTTTCTTTTACAAACACACACACGCTCATGTATACACACACACACACACACACACACAGACATACATAAAAACAGATGTTATACATATATCTATACAGAAGTATTTATATGTTTACATGTAGGTTTTCAAGGTTGGATAAATATGATTGAACACAGAATGGTTGCACAAACTTGAAAGTTGAAAATTATAGGTTAAAATTTATAATAATGAAGAGAATCAAGGGAGTCCTCCTTTGGATTTATGACACAAAGAAAAATTATTTGACCTAAAAGGTAAAATAGTGCTATTTCTATGTGTTGTCTCTGACATATTAATTTCTTTTAAAAAAGTCTAGAATCCCTTCAGTGTATATTCTCAAAGTCCCCAGAAAGAGTGCTTTGTACATGGAGGAGGATATGGACGTAGTGGGAAAGAATAAATTGTTAACTGAATGAGACTCAGTCCTCTAAAAATCAAGATTTATATACTTTTAGGTTTATTTTTGTGAGGTGTAAAATGATTTTTATTTTATCAACATAGAGGATCTTATAATCAAGAGACTGCTATCCTGCCAGGCACTCACCTTTGGAGACCATAAACTTTTTTGTAGTATTATAGATTTAGAAATGAAAAGGACCTGAGGTGTTGTCAAGTCCAGTCCCTTTATTTTATAGATAAGGAAACTCAGGACAAGAGGGGTTAAGTAACTTGTCCAGGGTCACATGAGCAGTAATTTTCTGTGGTAAGATTGTAGGCCTCTCCTGACTCCAAGCTGGGGGCTCTATTCATTATGTCATGCCGTTTCTTTTTTCTCTAATGCTTTATATAACACTTTGTTATATTATCAAATAAGATATATGTAAAAATGTTTTGTAGACCTTAAAGCACAATTTAAATGTGATCCATAGTATTATTACCATAGTTGTCACCATCACCATTTTGTACTTCTCTAATGTGCTTATGATGTATTATTGTTAATTAATATTATCTCTTCATCGGTCATGGCTCTTACCAGCTAGTTCCATTTGGAAATAGACGTTTATATAAACTATGTCCTTGTATCCTAGCACAGTGATTTGTACGTAGCAGATGTTATACAGTGTTCGTTAAATTGCACTTGATTGGTTTTGACTAAAATGCTAATCATTTTGAGATTGAGGGTCACATAAGAAATTAAGTCTCATTACTTTCTATTCACACTTCTTTTTTTCAACCCAACTAGGTATTATCTAGATCGATTGCTACCCTTATTGACCAGACTTGTCTCTGAATGACTTCTGACTGTTTTAGAAATTCAAATCCACCCTTGCAGAGTCGAGATGTTGATGAGAATGTGATGCTAACCCTGAAGGCAAACCTAAAGGAACAGCTCTGAAAATGTTTTAAGCAATTGTAATCTTGAAATAAACACATACCCTCCCATGGGGATTATGTTGAAATAAAGCATCCTTTTAGCTACATAAGCTCTGGTATATTATTGTTTGTTATAAACATTTGTGCATATGACATATCCCTTTAACATTGTAGAATGTAAGTTCCGTGAGGGTCACATTGTATTTAAATTTTGTATTTCCTCCGAAGTTCTATATAGAGCAGATACTTAATAAATGCTTCAGAGGCAGAGCAGTGTAATGCATTATAATTCTGGACTTGGTGTCTGAAAGACTTGGGATCATATTCTACCTTTGACACCTACTATATAATCATGAGTAAGTACTGAATTTCCTTTAGCCTCAACCTCCTCAACAGTGAAGACTATGCCTTTTAGAATCCTTCATTTTCTTAAAACCTCAGGCCAAATGACACCTCTTACACAAAGCTGCCTCCTATGTGGGCTCTCACCTAAGACTGCCTTTCCCTCAACTGTTGAAATTTCTTTGAATTTATTTTAAATATATCATATGTTCTTATAGCATATCTATTGTTTCCACAATAAAGTTAAAGAGAAGCCACTAAACTATCTTTTACACATGAAACCAGTTGATTGCACTACTGGTCATATCAAACAAAGCAGTCTAAGACAGAAAGGAAGGCCCAATATGTAGCAAGATATCAAAGTAGCACTTTGTGTGGGTAGCTACAATGCCTATCATTACATGACTGTCAATGGGGAGTGGTTGCCCATAAATAAGGAACAAATTATGCTTTATAAATGTGATAGAATATGATTATCCTACTAGAAATGATCAATAGAAAGAATTCAGAAAAAATGTGAAGAATAAAATAGACTAATAAAGAATGAAGTAAACCAAAGTAAGAAAACAATATATACAATGAGCACAGAAATATAAATGAAAACAAAATTAAAAGATAACCAAACTCAAATGGTGAAACAGATTTTCTTCCCCTTACTAGATACATGGCAGATGATGGGACAGGATATTATATGATCTATTAGAAGAGCTTATTTTGTTGGTCATCTTTGCTTAACTGTTAACTTTGTTAATGGTTCACTTGAAGGTATGTTGGATATCAAGATGTGACAGAAGTGTTTTTTTTAAGGACAAATGGCATCAATATTATTTTCAAAATAAAAAAGGAAGCAGGCTAACAATTAAAAGTGAATAAATAATAAAACAATGTCCTTAGAATGTAGCACCCAGAAAAGAACACAAAATTACACATGTGATCTATCTGGTGCAACACATGGAAGCCATCACTACCCTCTGAATACCCTACTGCTTTTCATTTTCTAAATTGACATTTTCCTTCTTTTTTTCCTTCTTACAGTACTGACTTATAATGAGTTTTCAATCCATTCAGATTCTTTGATCTTGTCCATAACAGCTGTTCCTCACCTATACTTTTCTATCTTGTACTTGTCAAGCTAATTTTTAGACTCAAGAATGACACTATGATTATTCATATTAAGTTTCATCTTATCTGATTCACTCTGTTCTAGTTTGTGAGATCTTTATGGATCCTGACTCTGTCAATCAATATGTTATACATCTGTCCCAGCTTTATTGTTTTAGTTGTTGGTGACAGTTATTTATTTATTTCCAATATCCATCTAATAATATTGTGGCCACACCTACTCTGTGCCAAATGGAAAAGAAAATTTAAGTAAACAATGTCACTGAATTTTACCACAACATTGCTATGGCACCTCCTGAAAGTAAGCCATTTGTTTCATTTTCATTATTAGGATCATAAAATCATAAATCTCAATGAACTTGATAGGTTTTTAGTCCACTTCTCTTTTATATTTTTGAGCAAAAGGGCACCCAAGATCAGATTACTTTTAATCAGTTAACCAACAAGCATTTATTATGCAGTATGCCAAAGGCTGTGCTAAACTCTGAGAGATACACACACACACACACACACAAATGCAGCAACAATAACAACACTCCCTGCCCTTGAAGAGCTTACATTTGAATCAGGGAGGTCAGAATATGCAAACATATAGGGACAGGATATATATCAAATAGATGCAGGATAACCTTAGAGGCGAAAGGTATTAGCAGGTGACTGGGAAATGCCACCTGTGGAAGGTAATCTGCGAGTTAAATCTTAAAGAAAGGCAGAGATTCTACTTTGACTTAATAAATAAAGAAAAATCCCCAAAGAGAGACCAGTGAGTGGTATTGCTGAGATCTGAGTTTTCAGAGATAAGCAACAAAATCATGCCGCCTTTGATGTCATTAACTGATGCATTGTTGGAAGTTGATCTTGGTAGTTAGAATCCTGTGGTACTCTCCAAGGAATTACATATTTGCTTGAGTGGCCTCTACAGTAATCTCTTCTGGGCAACACTTCAATGATCCCACTCAGTTTTCTTTCTATGTATTAGAATTAATGACTTTTGCTATAGGCTATCAGTATTTTGACTACTTGAAACTCAGTTGGATAAATTAACCAAGATTTTAGATTAATAGCTAACATAAAAAAGGCATTTTTGTGTGAGGATAAATTTTTGTAAGTTCCTTTTTATTTGATTTCATTACAAAATATCTTCATACATTTTGAGTATGTACTTCCTCCTTAATTTGTCTTTATTCTGATCTTTTCTGTCATTACATGATATACTCTAAAGTGTTAAACTCAAATAGAAAGGGATCCCTGCAGACCTCCAAAACGATTAAGAAAACCACAGATTTATACTGTCTATGCTGCATTGTATTTTTATTTTGTTGAGCATTTCCCAATTACAATTTAATCTGATTTGGGCCTCACTTCCGAGTTTTGCTAGCTGGGAGTGCATTTATTTTTTTTTTGATCTTTTATAAATTTATTTGTTTAACATCTTTAGTTTTCAGCATTGATTTTCACAAGAGTTTGAATTACACATTTATTCCCCATTTCTACCCTCCCCCCCACTCCAAGATGGCATATATTCTGGTTGCCCTGTTCCCCAGTCAGTCCTCCCTTCTGTCACCCCACTCCCCTCCCATCCTCTTTTCCCTTCCTTTCTTGTAGGGCAAGATAAATTTCTATGCCCCATTCATTGCCTGTGTATCTTATTTTCTAGTTGCATGCAAAAACTTCTTTTTGTTTTTGAACATCTGTTTTTAAAACTTTGAGTTCCAAATTCTCTCCCCTCTTCCCTTCCCACCCACTATCCCTAAGAAGTCAAGCAGTTCAACATAGGCCACATGTGTATCATTATGTATAACCCTTCCACAATACTCATGTTGTGAAAGACTAACTATATTTTGCTCCTTCCCAACCCATCCCGCTTTATTGAATTTTCCCCCTTGACCCTGTCCCCTTTCTAAAGTGTTTGTTTTTGATTACCTCCACCCCCATCTGCCCTCCCCTCCATCATCCCCCCCCTTTTTTATCTTCTTCCCTCTTCTTTCCTGTGGGGTGTAAGATACCCAATTGAGTATGCATGGTATTCCCTCCTCAGGTCAAATCTGATGAGAGCAAGATTCACTCATTCCCCCCTCACCTGCCCTCTCCCCTCCTCCCACAGAACTGCTTCCTCTTGCCACCTTTATTAGCTTAAGCTAAATATTATTTGTCAAGAACATTCATTCATAGGATAAGAAATACTTGATGGCTATCAGGTGTTATTTTTTTTTGCATTTGACAAATGATATCCTAGGTCCACTGATACAAAAAATACATTGTATCTATCTTCCACAACCAATTTCTGTGTTTGTAATTTTTTCAATTTTACACCATTCATGAAACAGAGTATTCCTATTCATTTCAGAATATATCTCAATTCAATTCAATTCACTAAATAGTTTTAAACATGGAGGGACACTCATAGATTTTGGCCACAGTAGTATGAATCAAGCAATATATCATTGGGGCTTCTCCCAGGGTACTGCTGCCCCATATTCTGTGAATGCCTATGAAAATATCTATACCACATGTGTGTTGCTTCTGCAGCCTCTGGTTCCCATTCTATGATTTCTTGGCTAGGGAGAGAGGATTCTGGGAAGATGGAGGTGTAGGTCAGAAAACTTTCAGCTCTCCAAATTTCCTCCACAAAAAAGATAGAACATCATCTCAGAGTAGCAGAAATAAACAATGGGTAAAAAGTTGTCCTCCTAAGACAATTTGAGAAGTCCCCATGAAAGACTGGACCTCCAGGACCAGAGATTGGGCCTGAGTAAAGTCAAATACCTCTAGGCCTATTATGCAAAATCAACAAATAATAAGCCTTGGGGGCAGCTGGCTTAAGAGGCAGCCTTGGCCTTAGAAACTTTCATCTCTCTGATAGTGTGGGGGTCTGATGGCTGAATAGGAGATTAGGAGAACAGTTGGAAGGACCTTCCAACTGTTAGGGGATACCAAGCACATCCTGTGGCTGTGGCTGTGGCTGCTGGGAGAAGGAGCTAGTTGAGTGCAGTAGTGAGGTGCAGGGACCCTGTTGGCTGTGGACACTTGCAGGGGAGCAAAGTCCTTGATTTCAATTCTAGGGAAGAGAGGATGGGTTGCAGTCACCAGAGGGACCATAGGTAGCAAGATCATTTGTGGGACAATGTGGCTGTGGTCCCTAGCAGTGGAGAGGAGAGCCCAAAGTTAGTCCCCAAGACAGACCTCAGAAAATAACGGTAAGAAGAATGTGAGGCTTGGGGCATCACTCCCCATACCTCATGACTACAACTTGATTACACTAATAGCTGCTAAAAACAAAATAAAACAAATAAACAAATAAATAAATAAAAATGAGTAAGCAAGGGAGAAAGAACTCAACCATATATAGTTCCTATAGGGATAGAGAAGATCTTTGTTTATATTCAGAGGAAGATAATGGAGCCCAAAAAGCCACTTTTTTTCAATGAGAAAAGTCAAATCACCCCAAGTCTAAAAAGCGTTCTTAGAAGAACTTAAAAAGGACTTTAAAAATCAAATAAGAGATATCAAGGACAAATTACAAAAAAAGAGCAATCCAAGAAAATGAAGAAAATTATGAAAAGAAAGATAAGCAACTGGAAATGGAGAATCAAAAACTTAAGGAAGAAAATGCTTTCGTGAAAACTGGAATTGATCCAGGGGAAGCTAATAACATTCTAAGACATCAAGAAATCATAAAATCAAAAGAAGGAAAAGATAGAAGATAAAGTGAAACATCTCATCAGAAAAACAGTTGATCTGGAGAAGAGATTGAAGAGAAATAATATTGGAATAGGTGGACTACCTGAAAAATATGATTAAAAGAATATTGATACAATATTACAAAACAATTATCAAGGAAAATTGCCCTCACATTCCAGAACAAGAAGGCAAAGCAGAAATGGAAAAAAATCCACTGATCAACACCTGAAAGAGATTCCAGGAGAAAAAACTTAAAGGAATATCATAGCCAAGTTTCAAACCTCCCAGGTTAGGGAGAAAATATTGGAAGCAACAAGAAAAAAAGTAAATATTATGGAAGTACAATAAGGAGTACACTAGACCTAGCAGCTACTATGCTGAAGGACCTTAGATCTTTGAAAACTATATTCCATAGAGCAAAAGACCTGGGGTTACTCCCAAGGGTAACTTGCCCAGCAAAGTTAAGGATGATCCAACAAAATTTAAGTATAGTCCTTAACAAACTCAAAGCTTTTGTGAAAAAACCCCAACACCTAAAGAAAAATTCAACATGTAACTTCCAGGAGAAATATAAAGTAAATATTAGACCAATTATAAAGGACTCAATGAAGTCAAATTATTCACTTTGTACATGTGGAAATATTAGCAGTACTTTAATACTTATCATTATTTGGGTAGTTTGAAAGAGAATCTTGGGCTGAGCTGAGTATGATGTGGTGATTGCAAAAAAATAAAACTGTGTAGGGAGAAATAAAAAGGAGTAATTCTCTTAAATGAATAAGGCATAAAAGGAAAAAATGATAATGAAGAAGGTAGTGGGGGGGAAAGCAGGTAGTGCTGGAACCTTACTCTCGTTGGGAATGTGTTAAAGAGGGAAATCATAGACACACACTCACACACACACATACACACACACACACACACACACACACCCCTCATAGGGGAGGAACTTTTAGAGGGGTGGGTAGGTTAAGGAAAAAAAGAAGCCTTCTTGGCTAGCTAGGTGAACTAAGACTACCATCTCCAGGATGCACAGTGAGGTTCAAAACTACTCTCCTCTTGAGGTCCCTATCTTTACACAGACTTACCTGTGAGTGAGAAAGGGAAAGGGTCTGTCCATCAAAAAAATGTTACATTTGGAGCAGAAGCAGGGAAAGGGAATAGCATGAGATGACTGTGTAGAGAGATAGGAGTCAGCTTGTACAAGGCCATGAACTCCATGTTTGGGAATTGGCACTTTATTTTGGTGGCGATAGGCCATCACTAAAAGTTCTTGAGCAGGAGAATGATGTGATTAGACCTTAAGAAGATTGTATAGGCAGTATGTTAAAGATGGACTGGACCAAAATATGGGAAGACAATCACTGTCTTCAACCAGATGACAGTTATGATTCTGCTCATGGATAAATTTTTGTAGGAGAATCTTTTCATTTAAGACATGATGTAAATAAAAGAGTGTTTCACCTCCCTCTCCTAAAATTTCTTTGACCCTTAAAAGAGATTGTACAAAGAGAAGTAGTAATGAACACTGATTCTTGTGTTGTAACATTTCAATAACTTCATTGCTAGAAGATCCCTCTGCATCCTGCACAAATGACATCTATAGTCTACGTTTTTTTTTTCCATTTTTAACCTTGTGATTTATCCTGTGTTGTTGAGAAGTAAGTCTGTTTACTGTAATGGTGTTTTTATTATCCTTGTCTAAGGATGACTTTATGATTATGAGTTTCCTCTGAGTCTGCTTTAAATTCTTTGTGGCTCACATCCCCAGCATTATTTTAAGTCATAATGTCTTACAGTATGCTGCTGAATATATTGCTGTGTAAACCACACACAAATTTATTTCTCTCCCTCCCCAGATTTTAATTCAACAATCAACAGCTCCTTGCATAGAGGCTAATTCAGTATAGGGCAAGGCAGAGAGATATAGAACCAACAGACAGGAAGGAATGGCTGGTGAAATTCCCCTAAAGATGGATGGGTTACATGCACATCACCTTTCTGCACCAAAAAAGTACTACATCTTTCATTTATTTTGTAAATGTAGGGATAAGCCTGAAGGAGATCTCAAAATATGTTGCACTATAAGCAACATAATGGGATATGGATTCTGAGCTGTCAGGTTATGTTTACAAATAATGTCATTTTGGAGACAATTTTATTTTACGGATTTATATACATATTTTTTTGCAGATAGAAAATGTGGACAAGGCCAAGATATGTCAGTAAAAATGTGGGAAATGTCTTTGCTGAGAAGAGCATATTACCTGATAAAAATTTTAAGGCTGCATTTTGTTTGCTCTTGGCTGAAAATTTAGATAGAGCAGAGGTAAATGAAGAAGAAACAAATCTTCCACTTTTGTGTTCCCTTAGTGTATTGCAAATATATACCTCTTACTTCAGTGGACATATGTACCTTTAATTATGTATTTTAAAACTTTCTCTGTCTTGCTATAATTAAGAAATCATGTGGCCTAATAGGGCTCTGAACTTAGGAAACCTGGATTCTAGTCATGGTCCTGTATTTACTTTTGCAAATGACCACAGGCAAATATATTCATCTCTTTGTGTATTAGGTACAACATCTATAAGTGAGGGAGAGACAAAAGGAGAATCTCTCTGTCTCTCTGTCTCTCTGTCTCTCTCTCTGTCTCTCTCTCTCTCTCTCTCTCTCTCTCTCTCTCTCTCTCTCTCTCTTTCCCCTCCATTTGTCTAGATATGTAGTTTATGGTCATAAGCTCCCAAGTGGAAAACATAAATAAATTTATCCTATTTCAACTATTCCCTCTTTACCATCACCTAGAAGGAAGCAGAGTGATGATACAGGGATAGTGGAGAACACATACTTTGTCTCCTACTCCCTCTCCTACAGTATAGTTCTCTTGGCCTGTTATTCCCATTTCTCTGTGTTGTTTTCCCAATCTAGTCCATTTAAAATGCTGCTGAGATAATCATAATACTTGCTCATGCTTTGTATGATTGTATAATTTGCTGTGTATGATTGTTATGAACGTGTCTGGTGTAGTCTTCCTTTGCTTATTTACTGAGAAAATTACCTAAGCTTTTCTGTAGATGGAGTCTCCCTCCTGTGGTAGTGAGGAAGGAGATAACTAAAGGCGGATGAAGAAAACTGAACCCTAACCTCTCCGAATATTGAGAAAAGCCAAAGACTCTCAAAATACTTTCCTTACATTATGTGGGTTATGATCCAGATGACCAAGCTTTGTTGGGAAAATACAATGAGCAAAGTTGTTTACCCATGGCTTATTTTAAAATGAATCTGATTCATACAGATAACAATGTTACATAATGGCATAATGGAGCGTTTTGAGCTCCGTTATCACAGAATAGTGACATGCTAAGGTGGAAAAGTAATGGCTAATGGAGAAATAATTGTTCATTTGATTTAAATACTAAAAAAAAATTAGAGGCTTCAAATCAGGCAGAACAGCCAATCTCCTAGAACAGGATATGAACCCAATAACATATAAGTTATCATTTTTAAGCCCATCTCACAAGCTTTTAAATTAACCTAAAATATGGAGGACCTTAACTGTGGTTTTTATAACCATTAGCTTAAGCCAATGAAATTTAGGAAGAAAATGGCTGAGGGAATTGAAAGTTACTTGGGGAGTGTGGGGAGAAGGGAAAAATAACATATACTCCCTAACTGCTATGCATCATACACTTAATTGATGTTGAGCCAACCAATGTTTCAAGTTACTTTTATCTCTTGGGAAGAAAAGAGCTATGTAAATATAAAGCCCGCATAGTAATATTTTGTTTTCAAACTATTTCATTCAACTGCTCAATCTCATTTTGCTTCTGTATCTCTGCCAGGGAGAATGATATTTGGAATAGAAAGGACATTACAAAAATGGCTAATAGCGAAGCAATACACATCATCATAATAATAGCTGACATTTATATAATGCTTTAGGGTTTGCAAAATACTTTAAAATATTATCTCATTTGATCTTCACAACAACTGAATGAGGAGAATGCTATTTAGCATTCAGTGTATACTTTGTCAGTGGACATTTTTTTGTATTTTGCATATATATTTTAATCACAAATTTAACGTTAAAGGGGAGTTCTCTCTCAAACACTGTTATTGAATGTCACATGAATTTTCTTATAAACTACACAGTCAGAGGTCATATTAAAGTATGGTTTCTTTGAGGTTGGAGGCTGAGAAGTCACTGGTTGGCTTGTTTGTACATGCTGAGTGAAGTTTCAGTTTAAGTTCTTGGTGGCTGAGGACACTGGAAGATGACACATGTTCCATCATACAGTGAAACCCAATATGTAGCTGACTAGTATATCTATCATGTACAGGATTTTAATCTGGTAAGTGTTATTATTTCTAAATCTGCTTGTGCATTTATTGTACTTTGTAATTGTTAGTTTATATTACTTCAGCTGTATGAAGTAAGATGAAGAGGTATCCCTCTTCCTGACCAAGGTCAACCCCTCTTCTTGTACCCTTGAAAACAATCACTTTTGTATATTCTAGCATATTACCTCCACAGTTACCCCTTTCCTCTCTGCTCTTTAATCTCTCCATATGTACTATGGCCTACCCTGCTGCATCCAAGCATGCCAGGTTTTCCTCATCTTTAAAAATCCCTCATTAGACTATGTTCATGCTGTCTTAATAGGTCTCATCTCCCTCTTCAGGTAAGTACCTAGAAAATCTTGCCTATGTTTTTTGTCTCTCCTTTCTTTCTTCTTCTATACTTCTTAACCCATTGCAATCTGTCTTCTGAATTCATCATTCAAATGGAACTCCTCTCCCCAAAATTCTCTAAGACCTCAACTGCCAAATATGATTACCCTTTCTCAAACTTGACCCTTCTTGACATCTTTGTGACATTTGATCCTATTGATCACTCTACATACTCTCCCCTTCTTAGGTTCTGAAAATGCTTTCCCTTAGTTCTCTTCCTGAATATCACTGTGCTCCTTCTCAGGGTCCTTTGTTAAATTAGCAATTCATTCCATGTCCTCCAACTGTAGGCTGGTGAACCAAGGCTCTGTCCTGGCTTATCTTTTTTTTTCTCTCTCTCTCTATAAGCCCCTTCTTAGTGATATCAAAATTGCACAAACATTTAACAATATCTTATAATGATCTATCATTTCTGTCCTCATGATTCTCAGATTAATAGATCCACCCCAAGTTCTATCCTAAGTTCTATACCTCCATCATGAATTAGACATTTCAAACTGGACACTCCACAGAAATCTCAAACTCAGCACATAATAAACTGCACATTTTCTTTCCTCCAGAACCCATCCCTCTTCTGAACTTCCCTGTTTATGTCAAGGACATCCACATCTATTTAGTTATTCATTCTGGGATTATATATAAAATCCTCTCCTTGACATTTAGAGCTTTTTAAAAGCTGGGCTTAAAATAGCATTTTATACATCACTCTCTTCCATGAATAGTGTGGTTCTGTGGAAATGACTTATCTACTTTTCTCAAGCATGACACTCCATCACACATTCCTGTATCTTTCAGCTGACCATTCCCTATGCCTGGAATGTACTCCATCCTCATCTCACTTTCTTAGAATCCCTAGGTTCTTTCGAGACTTAGCAGAATCAAGTATACTTTCTATGTTAAGCCTGTCAATCTCCAGATGTTATTTCTTGTCCAATCAAAGGAAGAGTTCCTGTATCTAGTTTTTTTAATTACTTATATATTATTGTGGTGTAATTCAAGTAGTAAGCTCCTTAAAGGAAACAACTATTTTTGTTTTATCTTTTTTATTCTTAGTACTTATTGCAGTGCATTATACACCAAAAGTGCTTAATAAAACCTTCTTAAATCCTTGATTCTCAATATACGTAACAAATACATCAATCATCTAACCAAGTGGTCTAAAACTTTATTTTTAAAAATCCTATTTAAGATTTTATTTTTCCCCAATTGCAAATAAAAACAATTTTAATATTCTTTCTTTCAAATTTTGAGTTCCACATTCCCTCCCTCCCTCTCCGCCCTCATTGAGAATGCAAACAATTTGACATAGGTTATACATGTGTAGCCATGCAAAATACATTTCCATTGTCTGTGTCGAAAAACACAGACAAAAAAATAACAAAAAAATAAAGCAAAGAAAAAATATCCTTCATCTACATTCAGACTCTACCAGGTTGGACAGCTCCTTTCATCATAAATCCTACAGAGTTGTCTTGGATCATTGCTGAGAATAGCTAAGTTATTCACAGTTGATTATCATGCAATATTGCTGTCACTGTTACTGTTACTGTGTAAAATGTTCTCCGGGGTCTGCTCATTTCACTTTGCATCAGTTGGAAGTCTTTCCTTGAGCATCCTACTCATCATTTCTTAAAGCACAATAGTAGCACATCAGAATCATATACAACAACTTGTTTAGTCATTCCCCAATTGATGGACATCACCTCAATTTCCAATTCTTTGCCACTGCTAAAAGAACTGATGTACACACACACACACACACACACACACACACACACATACACACATATATATGTTTTGTACATATAGGTTCTTTTTCCTTTTTGTTTTTTTATCTCTTTGGGATATAGACCTAATTTTTATAGCCCTTTAGGAATATTTTCAGAATGCTCTCCAGAATGGTTGAATCAATACACAACTTCACAAATAGTAAATTAGTGTTTTAATTTTCCCACATACCCTCCACTACTTGTCATTTTTATTTTCTGTCATATTAGTTATTCTGACAGGTGTGAGATAGCAGTTCAGTTTGAATGGCCATTTTTCTCATCAATAGTGAGTTTTTTTCACATGACTATAGATAGCTTTGGTGACTTTGTCTGAAAACAGCCTATTCATATCCTTTGACCATTAATCAATTGAGGAATGGCTCTTATTTCTATAAATTTGCCTTAGTTTTCTATATGTTTGGAAAATGAAATCTTTATCATAGAAACTCAATGTAATTTTTTTCATATTAATGATTGCCAACTACATACTTTGCTCTATCCTATTTTCCTTGTATATCCTACTCTCTCTCCTATTATCCTGTCTATTCTCAAAAGTATTTTGCTTCTGACTTTTACCTTCCCCAAATTGCCCTCTTTTCTATCAGCTCCTCCTCCTCTTTCCTTTATCCCCCTCCCTTCCTACTTTTCTGCATGGCAAGATAGATTTATACACCTAACTGAGTCTGTATATTTTCCCTCTTTGAGCCAATTCCAATGAGAGTAAGGTTCATGTCCTCCCCTCCACACTTCCCTTATTTCTCCCCCACTGTAAAAATCTCTTACCAGCCTCTTTTATATCAGATAATTTATCCCAGTTTACCTCTCCCTTTTCCTTTCTCACAGTGCATTCTTCTTTCTCATTCCTTAATTTCATTTTTATTTTGGGTAATGTCATCACATTAAACTTTCACTTTTGCTTTCTGTCTATGTGTACTCTTTCTAATCACCCTAAAAATGAGAAAGATTTTATGACTTATAAATACAATTTTCCCATGAAGGGATATAAACAGTTTAACCTTATCAAATCCCTTATGAGTTCTCTTTCCTGTTTATCTTTTTATGCTTCTTTTGCATCTTGTATTTAGAAGTCAAATTATCTATTCAGCTCTGGTCTTTTCATCAGGAATGCTTGAAAGTCCTTTATTTCATTGAATATTAATTTTTCCCCTGAAAGATTATACCCATTTTTGGATAGGTGATTCTTGGTTGTAATCCTAGCTTTTTTGTCCTCTGGAATATCATATTCCAAGTCCTCTAATCCTTTAGCATAAAAGCTACTAAATCTTGTGTTAACATGATTGTGCCTCCATGACATTTGAATTGTTTCTTTTTGCTGCTTGCAGTATTTTCTCCTTGATCTGCAAGGTCTGGAATTTGACTGTAATATTTCTGGAAGCTTTTATTTTTGGATCTCTTTCAGGAGATGAGCAGGTGTTTCTTTCGATTTTTATTTTACTCACTGTTTCTAGAATATCAGGGCAGTTTTCCTTGATAATTTCTTGAAAGATCATGTCTAGGCTACTTTTTTGATCATGACTTTCAGGTAGTCCAATAATTCTCAAATTATCTATCTTGCATCTATTTTTTCAGATCAGTTGTTTCTTGATATCTCATGAAGTCATTAGTTTTCACTTGCCCAATTCTAGTTTTTAAGGAATTATTTTTCTTCAGTGAGCTTTTGTACCTCCTTTTCCACTTGGCCAATTCTCCTTTTTAAAGAGTTCTTCTCTTCAATGAATTTTTGTATATCTTTTTTCTTTTGGACAATTGTGCTTTTCAAGGCATTCTTGTCTTCATTGGACTTTTTCTGCCTCTTTTACCATTTGACCTAGTCTATTTTTTGAGGTGTTATTTTCTTCAGTATTTGTTGTTGTTGTTGTGTGTCACCTTTACCAAGCAGTTGACTCTTTTTTCATGATTTTCTTGCTTCACTCTCATTTCTCTTCCCAATTTTTCCCTTGCCTCTCTTACTTGACTTTTAAAGTCCTTTTTGATCTCTTCCATGGCCTGAGATCAATTCATATATTTTTGAGGCTTTGGATGCAGGAATTTTGACTTTGTTGTCTTCTTCTGATTGTGTGTTTTGATCTTCCTTGTCACCATAGTAACTTTCTGTGGTCAGACTTTTTCCATCATTTGCTCATTTCCAGCCTATTAAGTGACTTTTAACTCTACGCTAAAGTGGGACTCTGCTTCCAAAATGGAAGGTGCACTATCTGAATCTTCAGGTTTTTGTGCAGCTGTTTTAAGAGGTGATTCTGGGGAGCTGTAAGTTTTTAATCTCTTCCAAAGTGGTATGATCTAGGGAGGCACGTGTTTACTGCTCACCTGCACAGTGCACTATTTTGTGAGTTCAACCCTGGAACTGTGACCAGAATTCCTGCTCCCTTGTAGCTATAAGCTTTGCTGTGCTTGTGCTCCTCCTTGAACAGAGACTAAGACACAGATCCAAGTATAGGCAATGCAACAGACTCCTCCCTCTCGTGCCAACAAAAGAACACTTGTAAATCTCCTTTTAACCTGTTGTCTGATCCCCTTACTGTCTGTGGACTGAGAGGTCTAGAAACTTCCACTGTTACCACTGATTCAATCACCCTGAGACCTGCTCCTGGTTTGCTGGGGCTGGTCTGCACTGCTGTGGCCTGTGCTAGACTGTACTCCTCTCTCACCCTGCCCACCTTCTGAGTTGTCTTGGGCTAGAAAATTGTTTCATTCTATCTTCCTGTGGGTTTTGCTACTCTAGAACTTGTTTAGAGTCATTATTTAAAGGTATTTGGAGGGGTTTAGGAGAGAGCTCAGGTGAGTCCCTGCCTTTACTCCACAGTCTTAGCTCCACCTCAATCTACAAACTTTAAAAAAATATTTTGATAAATGCATTTCAATGTCATTGTCTTCTTTTGTAATCTGTATTTTATGTATATAAAAATATGATTCTAGGAAGTGCCAAGAACAGCCTCTACTGTGCTGAGTTCACTATAAATTTTTGTTATATAATTTCAAATGAGCTCTCACAGTTGTAAACCATACTTTTACACCTGCATTTTTCAATTTTCTTTTGATCTCTTCTCAATCCCCCCTCCCACTCTCTAAGCTGAGAAATTTGCCTCATACTTCACTTACAAAATGTGGTCATTCACTGGGGGCTCCCCCTTTGCCCCTCCTCATCTTAAATCCCTCCTATACTTTCCGTCATTATCTCCTTCACCACTGTCTTACATGAAAAGGTAGCCCTTCTCCTTGCCAGGGTAAACCCTTCTACTTATACCAGTTGTCTCAAGTCTTAACCTCTTCTCCAACAAATTCTACCTTCTATTATCTCTACTCTCTTACATATCTTCAATTTCTCCCTGTCTACTGATTGTTTCCTGTCTATAAAGATACCTAGGTCTCCCACATCCAAACAAGCAAACCTCACTTGATTTGTCTCTTCTACTATTTTTCCATCTTTTTTCTCTGTATGTGGCTAAATTGTTTGAGAAGATTGTACAATTGATGACTCCACTTTCTTTCCGCTCACTCTCTTCTTAACTCCACATTCTGGCTTCTGACCTCATCATTCAACCAAAACTTCTCCAAAAAGTTACCAATGATTTCTTGATTCCTAAATCTACTGGCTATTGCTCAGTGTGCATCCTTCTTGACTTCTCTGAAGCCTTTCACACTGTTGACACTCTTCTCCTTGATATTTTCTTTTCTTTAGGTTTCTGTGATACTACTCTATTCTATTTCTCCTACATGTCTTACCCCTCCTTCTCAGTCTGTTTTTTGCTAGATCTTCATCTATGCCATTCCCATTGATGATAGGCATCCCCCATGCCTCTTTCCTGAATCTTCTGTTCTCCCACCATTCTATTTTGCCTGGCAATCTCTATGTTGGTGATTCTCAAAGCTACTTATTTCGTCTTATCCTCTCTTCTAATCTTAAATCTCCAAATGCCTATTAGTCATTTCTAAGTGGATATCTGGTACTTTCTTTAAACTCTTCATGTCTACAATAGAGCTCATTATCTTTCCACTAAACTTTCCCCTATCCTAAAATTCCCAATATAATGTCAAGGCCACCAAGATCCTCCCAGTCACCCAGACTTACAATCTAGATATCATCCTCTGGTCTATACTTTCCCATTCCCCACATTCAATGTGTTCCCAAGTCCTGTTGAGTTCATAAAATCTTTCATATGTGTCTCTTTCCCCCGGCTTGATACCGCCACCATCCTGAGATAGGCTTCCATCAGCTCATATTTGGATTATTACAATAACCTGCTGGTTGGTCTCCTTCCTTCACAACTCTCTCCACTCCAGTCTATCTTCCACTTAACTGATAAACTGTCCATCTAGTGACCATGTCACCTACCTCTGTCCCATACCCCACCCTCAAAAAAACTATTTTATCCTCATCACATCCAGAATCAAAAACAAAATCCTCTCTTACATTTAAAGTCCTTTATAAACTGCTGACCCTACTACTTTTCCAATCTTCTTACACTTCATTCACTCCCACAAACAATGCAGTACAGTGATACTGCCCTTGCAATCAAAGTCTTTATTTTAAAATCAACAGATAATAGGCCCTGAAGTATTTTATTTTCCTCTATAACTTACAATTAATTGGGTGACTGGGGAGATACAGTCGGTTGTGGAAAATCATTTGTAAAAGACTGTCTGTTCCCTTCTCATATTATTTCAAAAAAATTTCTTTCTATATGTATAGAACATCCCCAGAAATATTTTTGTAAAGCCTGTAATGTAAGCTTTGGGTTGTAAGTCATGATGTCTTCTTCGTTTCCTTTCTATGGATAATATCATAGAATTACAGAATGATAAGGGGATTTAAGAGATCATCCATAGTCAAATAGGGGCAGCTAGGTGGTGCAGTAGACAGAGTGCTGGGCTTGGACTCAATTCTCTTCCTGAGTTCAAATCTCACTTCAGATACTTACTAGCTCTGATGCACTGGACAAGTCACTTCCCTGTTTGCCTCAGTTTCCTCATATGTAAAATGAGCTTAAGAAGGAAATGCATACCACTCTAGGATTTTGCCAACAAAACCCCAAATGGTGTCACAATGAGTTAGACATGACTGAAAAACAACCAAAGAACAAAAAAAACCAACCATAGTCAAATAGAAACCTCACTGTTACATACCTATAAAAGACTATTCTGGTGTCTACCTGAAGACCTGAAGAAAATTACTCCTAGTTTTGCTTCTCAGTCTAAACAGAATAAGCATATCTCTTCCACATTAGATTACTTCATATACTTGAACAAAACTATCATGTCCCTCTTAGGTCTTTTCTTATGTAGGGTAAAACTATCCAATTATTACAAATGACCCTCACAAGAGAGGGACTCTAGGTCCTCATTTTTCTTGTTGCTCTCATTTAGATACTGTCTAGATTATCGATGCCCTTCCTTCACTCTGGCACCCAGACCTGAACTTTATGCTCTATATGTGGTCTGAAAAGGGAAAAGTTAAAATAAAATCATCACCTTATTCTTGGTTTCTACGAATCCACATTATTTGATTCTGGGTTCCTTTTTCCAGATTCTATGATTCCAAAGCCCAGTCTATATTATTTTTTCTTTTTGAGGAGGTGATGGGGATATCTTACTGCTGACTATATGGAGCTTGTAGACCATGAAAATTCTCAGGTTTTTTTGGATGAACTGCTATCTAACCTTGTCTTTGCTATTCTATACTTGTATGTTTGATTTTTTGACTCAAGATCATCACTAAACCATCTGTATTTTTCCATCATTGTGTTTGTATGAGGGAGGAGTGATATTGCTCTCTAAGGCTTTTCCAGGAGTTTATATTCTAAGTTGATATTGCCCTTAGTTGACTTGTTTCTCTGTTTATCAATGAGAGCAAGTGTTTCCTGGCTGACACAATTTCTAAGTGCTTCTGTATGGTGATAATTTTACCCCAAAAAACCAGAGGACAGTTTATATTAATTACCATTCCTTTTAAGATTTCAAAATTTCTGCATCAATAAATTGTTTAAACAGGGTGGGATTGAGTTGTCCTAAAATAGTATCTTTTCTTCTAAGTTGATGCTAATTTTGATGTTTTCACTAATAATTTAATGATACAATGGAATAGACAGTAAGCCAGTTAACAAAGATTTATTATCTACTATATGCTAGGCTCTGTGCTAAGTACCTCTTTTAGACAATTGATGCAGAAAAACAGATAATGTATTGGTAAGTAGTTTTATTTCATGTATATATTTATATGTATCTATATATTATAGGTGTCTACAAGTCTTCAAGTAGAGATCATAATAGCCAGTGGGGTTTCTGTTTGAGTATGTATAGCCATTCTGAAACTCTGTAATTCTGTGATATTACTGTGATAATCAAGTAGATGTCATGAGTTACCAATCCATAGCCTACATTGTGAGTTCCACAAAATTTTTCTGAGAATATTCTATTCTTACAGCAAGCATATTTTTGGAGAACATATGAGAAGGGAACAGCCATTCTTTTATAAATGATTTTCTATGAGTAACCAGATTTTCAGTCACCCAATTAATTGAAAGGCATAGAATAAATGTGTATATATATATATATATACACATATATATATATATAAATGCATATATATACACATATGTATATTGATACATACATACATATATACACATATGTGTTTTTTCACTTTTTTCATGATATTGCTTGGTACCTCATACCTAGCACTTTTTGACTCCATTTTTAATAAGATATATTATAAACCTTCAACTTCCTCTGTTTTTTTTAAATTTTGAGCTATAACTTACAAAGGAACATAGATTCAAAGCTAGAAGAGCTTAGAAATTATCACGTCCAGCTCTTCATTTGACCATTGAGAAGACTTAAGCACATACATGTAAAATAACATGTCCAATTCTGTGCAGTAAATATAGCAGATTCATGATTCTAGCCTTTCTCTCCAAATCCAGTCTTTTCTCAACTATACCACATTGCCCTATCCATCTTTTGCCCACTTTTGTATTGAAATCAGCAAATATTTAAGCATGTATTGATTTAATTTGGAGCATCTTCACCTCCATTTCATTTTTATAAAGACATTATTTATGTCATGTCTATATGGTCTTCAATTTAAGTCTAAATTTTGCCATAAGTTCATTATCTGAGCCACAGTCAGCTCCAGGTCTTGTTATAACTGACTGTATAGAGCTTCTCCATCTTTGACCACGAAGTATATAATCAATCTGATTTCTATTGACCATCTGGTGATGTCCATGTGTAGAGTCACATTTTGGTTTAAAAAGGTATGTTTGCTATGACCAACAAGTTATCTTGACAAAACTCTATTAATCTCTGTCCTGCTTTGTTTTGTACTACAGGGCCAAACTTGCCTATTATTCCAATTATCTTTTGATTTCCTACTTTTCCAATACGTTATTATGAATGTGACATCTTTTTTGGAGATATTTATATAAGATGTTGTAAGTCTTCCTAGAACTCATCAATTTTTGCCTCTTCAGCATCATTTGTTGGAGCACAGACTTTTATTACTGTGATGTTGAATTTTTTGCCTTGGATTTAAATAGATCTCAATCTCTCATTTTTGAGATTATACTCCAGCACTCCTTTTCTCACTTTTTTATTGACTATGAGTGGTACTCTATTTCTTATAAGAAATTCTTACCTATATTAATATATGTAATAATTACCTGAATTAAATTTTTTACCTGAATTAAATCTAGCCATTCCCATATATTTAAGTTCACTGACACCCAAGACGGTTGATGTTTAAACTTTACATCTCCTATTTACCTTGGTTCATGGATCTTACATTCCATGTTAATATGTAATATTTCTCTTGAATAGATTTAAGGGATTAGATCTAGTAGGTAGAATGGTTGAAGATCTACGGACATAGCTTCACAATATTGTATAGAAGGCAGCAACACAAATATCCCCCCAAAAGGAGGACCAAGAAAACAAAACAGCTATCAAATGAGACCTTATAAATAGTTGAGGAAAGGAGGAAAATGAAAGGTCAAGTAGAATGGTAAAGATATACTGAACTGAATGGAGCATTTCAGAAAACAGCAAGGAGAGGTAAGAAAGTTTTGTTAAATGAGCAATGTAAAGATATAGAAGAAAACAATAGAATGGGAAAGACAAGAGATATCTTCAGGAAAATTAGAATGACTAAGGGAATGTTTCATGTAAAAATAGGCACGATAAAAGACAAAAATGGTATGAACGTAACAGAAGCAGAAGAGACTAAGAAAGTGTCAAGAATATACAGAAGAACCATATAAGAAAAATTCTAACATCACTTATAACCACAAAGTGTGGTTATTAATCTAAAGCCATCCATCATGGGGAATGTAGTCAAGTAGGCCTTAGGAAGCACTGCTAACTGTAAGGCTAGTAAAGGTGATGAAATTCCAGCTGATGCTGTTAAATTCTAAAAGATGATGCTATTAAAGTGCTGCACTCAATATGCCAGCAAATTTGGAAAACTCAACATTGGCCACTGGATTGGAAAAGTTCAGTTTACATCCCAGTCCTAAAGAAGGACAATGCCAAAGAATATTTAAATTACCAAACAATTGTGCTTATTTTACATGCTAGTAAGATTATACTTAAGATTCTACAAGCTAGGCTTTAGCAATATGCAAACCAAGAATTACCAGAATTGCAGGCTGGTTTTCAAAGTGACAGAGGAATTAGAGATCAAACTGCTAACATTTGATGGAGTATGGAGAATGCAAAGGAGTTCCAGAAAAAAATCTACTTCTACTTCATTGACTACACTACAGCCTTTCACTGTGTGGATCACAACAAAGTGAAGCAAATCCTCAAAGTTACCTGAGTATATAAATCTGCATGTGGATCAAGAAGCAACAGATAGAACTGAACATGGAGCAACTGATTGGTTTAAGATCAGGAAAGGAATATGACAAGTCTGTATATTATCACCTTACTTATTTAATTTATATGCAGAGTACATCATGGGAAATGCCAGGCTGGATGAATCAAAAGCCAGATATGCAGATGATATCACTCTGACGGCAGAATTTGAAGAGGGATTAGGAAGCCTCTTGATGAGGGTAAAAGAGGGGAGTATAAAAGTTGGCTTGAAGCTCAACATTTAAAAAAAACAACAACTAAGATCATGGCAACTGGTCCGATCGCTTCTTGGTAAATAAAGGGAGAATAAATGGAAGCAGTGTCAGATTTTATATTATTAGGCTCAAAAATCATTGCAGACAATGACTGTAGCCATGAAATTAAAAGACATTACTTAGAAGGAAAGCTATGGAAAATCTGGACAGCATACTAAAAAGGAGAGACATCACCTTGTCAACAAAGCTTCTTGTACTCAAAGCAATGCTTTTTCTAGTAGTAATGTATAGCTGTGAGAATTAGATTATAAGGAAAGCTGAGCACCGATGAATTCACACTTTCAAATTGGGGTGATGGAAAAGATTTTTGAGAGTCCCTTGGACAGCAAGGAGATCAAATCAATCAATATTTAAAGAAATTAATTCAAACTATTCATTGGTAAGACAAATAGTGAAGCTTAAACTTAAATAACAGCAACACAATGGGGAAAAACTCATTGGAAAAGACCCTGATGTTGGGAAACATTGAAGGCAAAGAAGTAGGGGATGGCAGAGGATGAGAAGGATAGATAGTATCGTGGAAGCAATGAGCATGAACTTAGACAGACTTTGGGAGATAGTGGAGTCTAGAAGGTTCAGTCCATGGACTGAAGAAGAGTCAGACATGGCTGACAAAAAGAAATTATGTCTAAGAATTTCTCTGCCTCTTTATCCTTTACATCAGATATCACAAAAGCTGCGATCACCTTCATGGTAATCTTTTTCCATTATCCCCACAAGTGCTGCATGGGAAGATGAATGGACAACCAATAATATATTGTTTCTTGTGTTTGGCGTGTGGTGACATCAACCATTTTTCATTGCAGTAAGGTTTATGTTGTATTGACTTAGCTTTTGAGCTTTTGATAACCTAAGGATATCTTCATGCTATGATGAGGTATTAGAGGTCAACTTTTCTAGACTAATGGCTTATATGTTGAGTTAATTGTGGAATAGTTAGGCTGCTGGTTTTTATGGGTTAGATTGTTGAGTATTCACTCATCCTCAATTCAGTACTGGTGCATAGGCCAGGCTGATTCTAGAGAGCATTTATTTTCTATCACTTCTAATTTGTGGTCTATGTCTAGTTCCATTCTGAAGATCCAAAGCATTCATAGGCATTCTGTAACTTCAGTAAGAATGATGATTCTGAAATAATAGCAATCTTAAAACAAGTAGAGTCCAGTTTATTCTATTTGTATTCTACATAGTTTCCTTGGAGAGGCATTTATTGTATCATGAACACATTCTCTCCCTCCCCCCATCTATTCAGCTATGTTCATGCTGCTAACTTAATCTAAAATATCCTTTCCCCACTATAGTTCTTTTTGTCTAATTATGACTTATCTTTCAAGGCCAAGCTCAAATGAAATTTCTTCTATGAATTGTTCTCTGATTATCATCATAATCTTTTGTCTGAACTTTCATATTACTTCTTATACACCTCATTATTTTCCTTTCATATTCAATTCTGTCTCATAATTGCTTTCATTCATGTACTGTTTCTCCCATGAGGCTAATCTACTTGAGAGTAGGCACTGTGTTTTATTTGTCTTTGTATCCTCCACAGTATTTAGCTAAATGATTTGCATACAGTAGGTGTCCAGTAAGATCTGTGGATGAGAGCATTCATCCTACAGGCTTGTTGCAATAACTCATTATAGTTTGGGAGTGATCATGGGGTTTTGAAAAGTATCCAAATGGAATTGAGCCTGTGGCAGGTCTTACCAAAATGCAAAAGCTTCAGTCACAGTACTGGTACAAATTCTGTTTCTGTTCACTGAGAATTACTAGCTTAGTTAAGAGTAGAAAGGCTTATCATTAGAAAATTGCCGAGAGGATGATGAATTCTTTTGGTCTTAGACATTCAAGGAGATCATCCTTAATGTATGGAAGGCTTATAATATACATCCATGGAATGAACATCACACACTGATAAAAGCAATTATCTTCAAAGTATAGAAATAGAACGAGAGAATCAGAACTCCTGATTTGGCTCCTAAATACCCATAATCCTTAGATGAAGAGAGATCCCCAGAAACTTGACCATGATCAAAACAGCCTTAGTTTGTTCCTCTGACTGTCTATAAATTTTAGAATGGGCATAGGATCTCTTCAATTATGATCACCAGCTGGTCAAATAGCATTTATCACACCTACTTTGCCTAGAACAATATACTAGTCATTATACTTGAACCAGAGGTTTTGAAGGGACATTTAAGTATGCCCTTAGGATAATGAGGTAGATGCTGGTTGCATGATCTGCCAGGCCTTCCCCAACAACCTTCCAAGGACATTTCATGCATGAGTCAGTCAAATACTCTATTGTGGAGACTTTTTAGTTCTGTTCCCTTGTGAAAGAGGACTTACTTAGTCTTTCTTGTCAGAGTTGAAATGCTTAAAGGAGCACTAATGTCATTTTGATTACCAGGAAAGCTTAAGCCAGCAACTATTTAAACTATCTTATTTCTCTTATAGCCCAAACTCTTTCAAAAATTATAAACTTGAATGACCAAAAAGTAGTGATTTCCTCAAAAGAACTAGGAGTGTTTGAAATTGAATGTTTAAAATTTTGAATGACAAAGTGTGTTCTCTTTTGTATATGTTGAATTTGCAACTGCAAATGGCTCATACTATTTGAAATTTCCTATAAGCAGTTGTGATATGTTGCTAGAGCTTGTGAGAGAGACAAGAGGTGTATAAAGATACTTGGAAATCATCTGTATAGGGGGTATGGACTAGCCTTGTCCCTTTGTTTGGATGGGAAACTCCCATGTGAGGAAACTGACTGACTTTACCAATGTTCCTTTTCTATGACTTATGGATTTGGAGAGTTCTCTAGAGCATTCAGAGGTTAAGTGACTTAAGAGGGATCACAGAATGTCAGAGGTGGGATTGGAAAACTACCTCTTTATCCACACTGCCTCAATGCTACATATGTGCATCCCATTGGTAATTAACTCTGAGTTGCTAATCAGCTCCCTAAATGAAAGTATGTAGAGAGAAAATTTAAGAGGGTCCAGAACAGACACCTGTGGAACCTTCTCAATTACAGGGAATGACATGGATGAATACCCAACAAAGCATCCTTAGAAGTACTACTCAGTTAGGTAAATTAGTAGGACAAAGTTGTGCAGAACCTTTATGAGTGCTTAATTTGGAGAGAGAATATATCAAAGTATTCAGAGGCAGGGTAGGTTGGATCCCAGGTATTAAGTTTCTACAACTCAAGGGAATGAAAAGTTCTCCTGAATGAAAATGGAAAGGCATTAAGATAAATAGTTTCAATCAGAAGAAAACTGAGTTTCCAAAAGAAAGAACAATGTATAAACATGATGAACTGGCCAATCAATAAAGGCTTTAGAAATATGTGTGTATTTGATTTTTTTCTCTCAATATGGCTAATGTGAAAATATGTTTTACATGAACTCATATGCCTAATAGATACCTTATTTCTTTCCTTCTTAATAGATGGTGGAGTGGGTGGAAGGAGGGAGAAAATTTGGAACTGAAAGTAAAAATTTAAAAAAAAAACAATAAAAATACATGTGTAAAAAGTGGAAGGATATACAGGTAATGGAGAAAGAATTTTAAAAAAATGTGGCATTATTTTGTTAGGAGCACTAAAGCACAGAATGAATTGAGTCAGAGAGGGAAGCTAAGAACTATAAAGTTTTGCTTTTCCTTTTAGCCATACTGAAGAAAGGAAAGGATTAAAGAAGGGATAGAATAATTCTTTGAGGTGTATTGAGGTGATGATAGCCAATGGAAAAAAATAAGTTAGATCATTAATTTTGTTTCTGTTTTCTGTCTCAAGGAAGATAGTTATATTGGAAAGCTTACAAGAAGATAACTAATATTGAGTTAATATTCAAGACAATGAAGAGGATCACCTGGGTGGTCTTAGTGAGTTTAAGCCACAAGTCATAAATAAGCTTCTTCTTTGGGTAGTATAAGAACTGGTAGATGTGATTGCTTCATTGTCAGTGATATTTGTAAAACTGAACATATGGAGTACTAAAGGACTTCATAAAGACAATGTCCTAATTTTCAAAGGAGGGAATAGAATAGAGTCAGCAAATTATACCTTAGTGACAATTAATTTGATCACTGGCAAAATTAAAAAAAAATGTTTTCTTAAAAAAATTCTGAGTAGGGGGCGGAGCCAAGATGGCCGCATGAAGGCAGCATCTTACCGGAGCTCTCTCACAAGGTCTGTCAGATTCCCATAAAAAAGTGAATTTGAGCAGATTTGAGAGAGTCAGAAACCTCGAGCAGTCTGCGTGGGGCAAATTTCCGAGCCAGGAGAGTCTGAAAGGCCGGAGGAACGAACCTGCAGGCTCGGAGAGTGCTCGGTGCGGAGCGGCTCCAGACCAAGGCGGAAGCGGCTGGCCGAGAAATCCACGTGGGAGACGGGCTGGGAGAAAGCTGGGTGCCTGAAACCGGCAGAGATCCCCAGGCCTCCCAACACAGGACGGCAGTCTGTGGGAGCGACGAGAGGCAGCGCAACGCCACCAGCCACGAAAACACCCAGTCCTGACGCTTGCAAAACCGAGGAACTCGGCTTCTTGAACTTCCGGAAGACTCAATGGCCAGGTAAAAGACTCTAATCCCTCCCCCCCTCACCCAGAGAATTCCTCGGGAAAAAAAAAGAGAACTGAAACAGAGGAGAGAGTAGAGGGGCCTCACAGGACAAATACTAGAAGTTCATTAGTTCCAGAGGGGCAGAGTGGCAGGGGTTAACACCGGGAGCCCAGACGTAATCTTGCTCCCCCAGGGGAAGTGGCCAGACATCAGCTCAAACAACAAACAGCTGAGACCATTGCTGAAAAGCAAGTGCTGGAGAGCACCCACAGGGAGTGAGACGCCAGGGAGCCAGACCCCTTCCCCACACCTCAGGAAACTGAAGTTCATTATCCTAGACTCACAACCCCCAGAATAAGAAAGCTGGGACAGAAAGCCCTGAGACTCACAGATAGAAATTCGTTCTAACGCCAGGAAAAGGGAAAATAACAAACATGAAGAAGAATACAAAAAAAACGAGGACAATAGATTCTTTTTATGGAGACAGGCAGGATCAAAATATCGATATGGAGGACGGCAATGACACGGTAGATACATCAGATACCTCAAAAGCTAATATGAACTGGTCTCCAGCCCAAAAAGCACTGCTGGAAGAGCTAAAGGAGGATTTTAAAAACCAAATTAGGGAGCTAAAAGAAAATATGGAAAAAATGGAGAAAAAATCCACTGATGAAATCAAGTCCCTAAAGAATAAGATTGTCGAAATGGCTACGGAGATTCAGAATCTAGAGAGAGAAAAGGACACCCTGAGAGGTGAAATCAACCAATTGAAAATGGAGGCTCAAAAGCAAAATGTAAACACTAACTCATTTAAAATTAGACTTGAGCAAGTGGAAGCTAATGAATCTATGAGGCATCAAGAAGTAATAAAACAAAACGTAAAGAATGAAAAAATAGAAAAAAATGTGAAATATCTGATTGGCAAAACAACTGACCTGGAAAATAGATCCAGGAGAGACAATTTGAGAGTTATTGGTCTACCGGAAATCCACGATGAAAAAAGGAGCCTTGACAGTATCTTCGAAGAAATTATCAAAGACAACTGCCCAGAGGTCCTAGAACCAGAGGGCAAAATAGTCATTGAAAGAATTCACCGATCACCCCCTGAAAGAGATCCCAAACTGAAAACACCAAGAAATATTATAGCCAAATTTCAGAGCTATAAACTCAAGGAGAAAATACTGCAAGCAGCCAAAATGAAGCAATTCAAATATCGTGGAACTACAGTCAGGATCACGCAGGATCTCTCAGCTTCCACATTAAAAGACAGGAGAAATTGGAATATGATATTCCGAAGGGCAAAGGAGCTGGGACTACAACCAAGGATCAACTACCCAGCAAAACTAAGCATAATTTTCCAGGCAAGGCGATGGACATTCAATGAAATAAGGGAATTCCAGACCTTCCTGATGAAAAGGCCAGAACTCAATGGAAAATTTGATCTCCAAATACAAAACTCAAGAGAGACATAAAAAGGTAACCAGGGGGAAAAACCCCACAAACCTCATTAACCAATAAGCTTAGGTTGTTTACATCTTTATGTGGGATTATATCATCTTATGTACGTTTTTTATGTATATATATATATATATATATATATATATATATATATATATATATATATAAGTCATTCTTGTGAATGGTACAACTATTATGACAAATGAAAGGGATATACATAGGTCGTGAATGCCTGTATAAATTAACTGATGTAAAGATATAAAATATAAATAAGAGATATAAGGGGAGGGCTATGAGGGAAGTGGTAAGGAGGTAGTAGAAAAGGGTAAATTACACCAAAGGAAGTGGCAAAAAAAACATAGTAGAGGGAAAGAAGGGAGGGAGAAGAGCAGTATTTGAGCTTTACTGTCATTTGATATAGTTCAAGAAGGGAATAATATACTCTGATAAGTTTAGAAATCTAACTTGTCCTACAGAAAGTGGGAGGAAAAGGGGGAAAAAAGGGAGGGGGGAGGGCAGAAGGAAGAGAAGAAGTAGCAAGTGGGTAACGGTAAGATAAGGGAGGGGAATAAAGAGGGAGGGTTAACTGAGGAAAGTGGCGGTCAAAAGCAAAACTTTGTTGAGGAGGAGAAGGGGAAAGGGAGAAATAAAAGCATAACCAGGGGGAATTAGGATGGAGAAAAAGACACAGATAGAAATCATAACCCTGAACGTGCAGGGGATGAACATTCTCACAAAACAGAAGCAGATAGCAGAATGGATTAAAAACCAAAATCCTACAATATGCTGTTTACAAGAAATGCATCTGAAACAGGGGGATACATATAGGGTTAAGGTAAAAGCCTGGAGTAAAATATATTGTGCCTCAGCTAAAGTAAAAAAAGGAGGTGTAGCAATCCTAATCTCAGACAAAGCAAAAGTAAAGATAGATCTAATTAAAAGAGATAAGGAAGAACATTATATCCTGCTAAAAGGCACCATAAACAATGAAGCAATATCATTGCTTAACATATATGCACCAAGTGGTAAGGCATACAAATTCTTAGAGGAGAGGTTAAGGGAGTTACAGGAAGAAATAGACAGGAAAACTATAATATTGGGAGACCTCAACCTCCCCCTTTCTGAACTTGATAAATCTAACCTCAAAATAAATAAGAAAAAAGTTAAGGAGGTAAACAGAATTTTAGAAAAGGCACATATGATAGACCTCTGGAGAAAACTGAATGGGGATAAAAAGGAATATACTTTCTTCTCAAAAGTACATGGCACATACTCAAAAATTGACCATGTACTAGGGCATAAATCCTCACAATCCAGTGCAGAAAAGCAGAAGTAGTCAATGCATCCTTTTCAGATCATGATGCAATAAGAATCATTCTTAATAAAGTACCATGGAAAAATAAGCTAAAAACTAATTGGAAACTAAATAATTTAATTCTAAAGAGTGAGTGGGCCAAAGAACAAATCAGAGAAACAATTAATAATTTCATTCAAGAGAATGACAATAATGAAACAACATACCAAAACTTATGGGATGCAGCAAAAGCAGTTCTTAGGGGAAGTTTTATATCTCTAAATGCCTACATGAATAAAATAGAAATAAAATAGAAATAAAATAAAATAGAGATAGAAAGAGAAATTCCATTCAAAGTTACTGAAGGCACTATAAAATATCTGGGAGTCTATTTGCCAAGACAAACCCAGGGCCTATATGAACATAACTATGAAACACTTTTCACGCGAATAAAATCAGATCTAAATGAATGGAGAAATATCAGTTGCTCATGGTTAGGCTGAGCTAATATAATAAAAATGACAATTCTACCTAAATTAATCTATCTATTCAGTGCCATACCAATCGAACTACCAAAAAATTTTTTTACTGAGCTGGACAAAATAATAACAAAATTCATTTGGAAAAACAAGAGGTCTAGAGTATCTAGGATATTAATGAAAAGACATGCTAGTGATGGTGGCTTAGCCACACCAGATATTAAACTGTACTACACAGCAGCAGTCATCAAAACTGCCTGGTACTGGTTAAGAAACAGGGGTGTGGATGAGTGGAATAGGATAGGTACACAAATAGGTGAAATCAACAAGTTTAGCAATCTACTCTTTGATAAACCCAAAGATGCCAGTTTCTGGGCTAATAATTCACTATTTCACAAAAACTGTTGGGAAAATTGGAAAATGGTAGGGCAAAAACTGGGCATAGACCAATATCTTACACCATATACCAAAATAAAGTCAAAATGGGTTCATGATTTAGGAGTAAAAGTTGATACTCTAAGTAATTTGGGAAAGCAAGGAATAGTTTACTGATCAGATTTGTGGAAAAGTAAAGAATTCATGACCCAACAAGAGATAGAGAGCATTACAAAATGCAAAATGGATAATTTTGATTATGTCAAATTGAAATGTTTTTGTACAAAGAAATGTCAATGCAACAAGAATTAGGAGGGAAGCAGAAAATTGGGAGAAAATCTTTGCAACTAGTATCTCTGATAAAGGCCTCATCTCTAAAATATACAGGGAGCTGAGGCAAATATATAGGAATACAAGCCATTCCCCAATTGAGAAATGGTCAAAGGATATGAACAGGCAGTTTTCAGAGGAAGAAATTAAAGCTATCTACAGGCATATGCAAAAATGCTCTGGATCCCTGCTGATTAGAGAAATGCAAATCAAAACAACTCTTAGATACCACATCTCTCCTGTCAGATTGGCTAAAATAACAAATCAGGAGAATGATAAATGCTGGAAAGGATGTGGGGAAATTGGAACATTGTTGCATTGCTGGTGGAGTTGTGAGCTGATCCAGCCATTTTGGAGGGCGGTTTGGAACTATGCCCAAAGGGCTACAAATATGTTCATACCCTTTGACCCAGCAATACCACTTCTAGGATCCTATCCCAAAGAAATCACGCAAGCGGGAAAAGGAAACATATGTACAAGAATATTTATAGCAGCTCTCTTTGTGGTAGCCAAGAATTGGAAATCAAAGGGATGCCCATCAATTGGGGAATGGCTGAACAAGCTGTGGTATATGAAGGTGATGGAATACTATTGTGCCATAAGAAATGGGGATGATGCGGACTTCATAACAACCTGGAAAAACCTACACGACATAATGCTGAGTGAGCGGAGCAGAGCCAGGAGAACGTTGTGCACAGCCACAGATATATGGATTCCGTGAGGACCAACCCTGACATACTGCGCTTTTCTCAGCAACCTAAGGGGCAAGGACAACTCCAGGGGACTCACGATGGAGAATGCTATCTTCATCGAGACAAAGAAATGCGAAGTTTGAATACAGACTGAGGCACACTACATGCTCACCTTTTCTGCTTCTCTTTTGTTTTTGTTTTTGGGTTTTTTTTTTTGGTTCTGTTTCTTCTTTCTCATGATTCATTCCATTGGTCAAAATTCTTCTCCACGACTTGACTAGTGCATAAATTAATTTAATGCGAAGTTATACATGACAGTTATATGATACTTCATGCCGTCTTGGGGAGGGAGGGGGGAGGGAGGGGAGAAAAACTGGAACTCAAAACTATGTAGAACCTTGTGTGGTAAACTAAAAATAAATAAAGAAATTTATTAAAAAAAAAATTCTGAGTAAACATCCAAAGAGGTTGTGATCCCCCCACAACAACAACAACAGCTTTTTTTGAACATGGTTCTATTAAAAACTAACTTTATTTTTGACAGAATTATGAAACTGGTAGATCAGGGGAATGATATAGAAAGAGATTACTTAGATTTTAGTATAGCTATTGATAAAGTTTGATGTGGCATTTGTGAAAAATATGGAGAGATATATAACTGATAATACAGATAGGCAAATTTGAAAGCACATGAATAACTGGACCCAAAAAAGCAGAGATAAAGTAGGCAATGTGATTGTGTAAGTAGGTGTCCAATGTAATATGCACCTGGGTCTCTTATCTTGAGCATTTTTTAATCAATAATTTAGATAAAAGCATAGATGACAATAGTTATCAAATCCGTAAAAGACACAATGAGAAGAATAACAAAGCACTTTAGAGAAAAAAACAGGATTACACAAAAAGTTTTTTACATGCTACAATCTTGGACTTAATCACAAAAAGTGTATTTCAATTTGGGATAAATGTAAAGTATTATACATGGATTTTAATACATGAGCTTGAATAATTCAAGAAAGAAGAGCATAGCTAGTGAGTTGTTGGCATGAAAAAAGAGCCATCTTGGGTGTTAGCTCCATATATCAAGCTCACTATATTAATAGTTACATAGGATACCAAAAAAGTGAATGCATGTCTAGACCTCATTAAAAGTCATTCTGCTTAGATTAGGCAGGTGACTATTATGTTGTAGTCTTCTTTAATTTTTGTATAGTGATCCTAGTTTTCATTAGATTAACAGGTTGCCCAAGCTTTACTTGTCTTTAGTTTTCTGACCCATTTGGAACTTATTTTTCTTTGCCTTTGCATGTTTTCAGTCCTCCCTTATAGTGGTTATTTACAAAGGCAAGACCACATTTGGAATATTGTCTTCTAATCTGGTAACACATTTAACCCTGTCATTACTAAGCTGGAGAGCATATAAAAGAGGACAAATATGGTTTTGAAAACAAACTAAATAGGGATAGATTGAAAGAATTGAGAAAGGTTAACCTGGAGAAGTGACAAGCAGTATAGTTTACTTAAAGCATTAGAAAACAAACAAAAAACCTGTTATATGGAAGAGTTTTTAGACTTAGCCTTTTCGACCCTGAAGGATAACATTAGGAATAGAGGACAGAGGTTGTCAAGAGGCAAATTTAGACCTACTCTAAGGGAAAGCTTCCTAATAGAGCTATTAAAAAGTAAAATGGGAGGGGGACAGAGCAAAGACTACTGGGTAAAGGCAAGGACTCACATGAGCACTCCCCCAATCTCCTCCAAATACCTTTAAAATGACTCTAAACAAATTCTAGAGAGCAGAACTCACAAAAAGATGAAGTGAAACAAATTTCCAGTCTGAGACAATTTGGAAGGTTGGCAGGCAAAGTCTGTTTCCCCTGAGTGAGAGAGGAGCACAGGTCAGCACAAGCCATGTTAGTGCAGACTGGGCCCCACCAAACCAGGAGCAGACTTATGGGTGACTGAACCACTGGCAACATTGGTGGTTTCCAGAATTCTCAGCCCACAGATCACAGATGCCAAAGACAACTTGGAAAGCCAGCAGGAAACATCTATCCCACCTGGGAGAGAGTGTATCACAGTCCATTGTAATTGTAGTCTTCACCAGCACAGCCCTGGTTCCAGAAAACCAAGAGCAGGCCTTGAGGGTGACTGAATTAGCAGGGGCATTGGCTACTTCCAGAGCTCTCAGCCCATGGATTGTAAGGGGGTTGAACAAATTAAGAAGATTACAGAGGTCTTTTTGCTCATACTGGGGAAGGAACATGTTGCTTTGCCAATACTTGGATCCAGGTCACAGATCTGGGTGGCAGTCCCAGGATGAGCAGAAGCACTAGCACAACACAGCTTGAGGCCAAAGTGAAAAGGGGGACGCCCCTCACCATTTTAGGGCAGAAAAGACTTCTTGTGGTCATTTACAGAGAACAGCACAGGCCAGGAGATGAGTAATCCTGTCTCATTGGATCATAATACCTTGGAAGAACTGAAAGTTTACAGGGCCCTAGAAGTATCTCTGAAAACAAAACCCTGAAAGCTTGGGATAGTTCACCATCCACCCTGGAAACAGAGCCCTACCTTAACAAAAAGTCAAAAAGTCAGGTAATAGGAGGGGGAAATGAACAAACAAACAGAAAAACACTCTGATTATAGAAAGTTATTATGGTGACAAGGAAGATCAAAATACACACTTAGAAGACAACAGAATTGAAGCTCCTACATCCAAAACCTCCAAGAAAAATATGGATATTCAATGAAATAGAGGGCTTCTGAGCATGACTGATGAGCTAAATGGAAAATATGGCTTTCCAATACAAGACTCAAGAGAAGCATGAAAAGGCAAACAGGAAAGAAAAATCATGAGGGACTCAAAAAGGATAAACTGTTTACATTCCTACATGGGAAGATGACATTTGTAACTCATAAGCTCTTTCTCATTACTAAGGTAGTTAGAAGGAGTATATATAGACAGAGGCCACAGGTGCAAGTTGAATATAAATAGATGATATCTAAAAAAATAAAATTAAGGGGTGAGAGAGGATTACTCTGGGACAAAGAAAAAGTCAGAGGTAGAATAGGGAAAATTATCTCACCGAAAGGGGCAAGAGGGCGGCTAGAAAGCA
The DNA here is from genome assembly GCF_011100635.1 of Trichosurus vulpecula. Classification (NCBI taxonomy): domain Eukaryota; kingdom Metazoa; phylum Chordata; class Mammalia; order Diprotodontia; family Phalangeridae; genus Trichosurus; species Trichosurus vulpecula. The sequence goes on along the minus strand of NC_050579.1, from coordinate 144,281,011 downwards.
GGGACTAGCGTGAGCTCCCTGCTGAGTCCCTCCAAAAACCTATAAATATGGCTCTGAACCAATTCTAGCACTGCAGAACCCACAAAATATCAGAGGGAAGCAGGTACCCAGCCCAGGACAGCCTGGACGGTCTCTAGGTGGGGTCTATCCTGCAGGGAGCTGGAAGCGGAGCAGAGCGGAGTAGAGCAAAGCCCAGCATGGATGGCATGGACCAACCAGACAAGGAGCCAGTCAGTGGGGGCCCTAGCGCCCTGAATCAGTGAGCTGCAGCAGTTACCAGACTTCTCAACACACAAACACTAAAAACAACAGAGAAGGTGAGTGGGAAAAGCTTCTGGTGACAGTGAAAAAAGGAGTTCTGGTTCGGCCACCGCCCCCGAGGCAGCGGAGTGGGGCAGCTACAGAACTACAGCTGCAGTTGCTCCTGGCCCCAGGCCCACCTGGTGGGAGGAATTAAGCAGCAGATCAGAGCAGGAGTGAACAGCCTGCTGAAGATATAAGTCCAGTCCGGGTTGGGGGCTCTTGGGGAAGGAGGAGTGCTGGTGTGGCAGAGCTGGCGCATCCCCCCAAGCTTGGAACATAGTTCTCTTAACTCTACAAGCAGTCATACCCCACTGAAAACCTCAAGGGTCAGATTAGTTGGCTGGGAATATGGCCAGTCAGCGAAAACGCACCCAGATTCAGTCTCAGACTTTGGAATCTTTCTTTCGTAACAAAGAAGATCAAAACATACATCCAGAAGAAGCCAACAAAGTAAAAGAGCCTACCACAAAAGCCTCCAAGAAAAACATGAACTGGTCTCAGGCCATGGAAGAGCTCAAAAAGGATTTGGAAAAGCAAATTAGAGAAGTAGAGGACAAATTGGGAAGAGAAATGAGAAGGATGCGAGAAAACCATGAAAAACAAGTCAATGATTTGTTAAAGGAGACCCAAAAAAAATACTGAAAAATACACTGAAGAAAACAACACATTAAAAACTAGACTAACTCAAATGGCAAAAGAGGTCCAAAAAGTCAATGAGGAGAAGAATGCCTTGAAATGCAGAATTAGCCAAATGGAAAAGGAGGTCCAAAAGACCACTGAAGAAAATACTACCTTAAAAATTACATTGGAGAAAGTGGAAGCTAGTGACTTTATGAGAAATCAAGATATTATAAAACAGAACCAAAGGAATGAAAAAATGGAAGACAATGTGAAATATCTCATTGGAAAAACCACTGACCTGGAAAATAGATCCAGGAGAGATCATTTAAAAATTATTGGACTACTTGAAAGCCATGATCAAAAGAAGAGCCTAGATATCATCTTTCAAGAAATTATCAAGGAGAACTGCCCTGATATTCTAGAGCCACAGGGCAAAATAGAAATTGAAAGAATCTGATCACCTCCTCAAGTAGATCCCAAAAAGAAATCTCCTAGGAATATTGTCATCAAATTCCAGAGCTCCCAGATCAAGGAGAAAATACTGCAAGCAGCCAGAAAGAAACAATTTGAGTATTGTGGAAACATAATCAGAATAATCCAAAATCTAGCAGCTTCTACATTAAGACATCGAAGTGCTTGGAATACGATATTCCAGAGGTCAATGGAACTAGGATTAAAACCAAGAATCACCTACCCAGCAAAACTGAGTATCATGCTCCAAGGCAAAATATGGATTTTCAATAAACTAGAGGACTCTCAAGCTTTCTCAGTGAAAAGACCAGAGCTGAATAGAAAATCTGACTTTCAAACAGAAGAATCAAGGGAAGCATGAAAAGGTAATCAAGAAAAAGAACTAGAAAAAGAAATTGCAAGGGACTTACTAAGGTTGAACTATTTAGTTTACATTCCTACATGGAAAGATGTTGTGTATGATTCATGAGACCTCATTATTAGGGTAGCTGAAGGGAATATGCATATATATATATATACATATGTTTATGTATGTATGTATATATATATATATGTATATGTGAGTTTGTAGGTATGTGTGTGTGTGTGTGTGTGTGTGTGTGTATATATATATATATATATATATATATATATATATATATATATATATATATATACACATATAAAGAGAGAGAGAGAGTGGGCACAGGGTGAGTTGAAGATGAATGGAAGATATCTAAAAGAAATAAAATCAAATTAAGGGAATATGTTGAGAGAGGGAGATAGGGAGAGATAGAATGGGGTAAATTATCTCACATAAAAGTGGCAATAAAAAGCTGTTCTGTAGGAAGAGAAGAGAAGGTAGGTGAGGGGGGAGTGAATGAATCTTGCTCTCATCAAATCTGACCTGACGAGGGAACACCATACACACTCAATTGGGTATCTTACCCCACAGTAAAGAAGGAGGAAGAAGTAAAAAAAGGGGGGATGATATAAGGGAGGGCAGATGGGGGTGGAGGGAATCAAAAACAAACACTTTCAAAAGGAGACAGGGTCAAGGGAGAAAATTCAATAAACGGGGATAGATTAGGAAGGAGCAAAATGTAGTCAGTCTTTCACATGAGTATTGTGGAAGGGTTATACATAATGATACACATGTGGCCTATGTTGAATTGCTTGACTTCTTAGGGAGGGTGGGTGGGAAGGGAAGAGGGGAGAGAATTTGGAACTCCAAGTTTTAAAAACAGATGTTCAAAAACATAAAAAAAGTTTTTGCATGCAACTAGAAAATAAGATATACAGGCAATGGGGTGTAGAAATTTATCTTGCCCTACACAAAAGGAAGGGAAAAGTGGATGGGAGGGGAGTGGGGTGACAGAAGGGAGAACTGACTGGGGAACAGGGCAACCAGAATATACGCCATCTTGGAGTTGGGGGGAGGGTAGAAATGGGGAGAAAATTTGTAATTCAAACTCTTGTGAAAATCAATGCTGAAAAGTAAATATATTAAATAAAAACAATAAGGGGCAAGAAAAAATTTTTACAGTAGGGCAGAAGAGGGGGAGGTGAAAGGGAATGAGTGAACTTTATTCTCATTGGAATTGGCTAAGAGAGGGAATAACATACATACTTAACTGAGTAGAAATGTATCTTACTCCACAGGAAAGTAGCGGGGAAGGGGATAATGGAAGAGGGGTGATAGAACGGAGGGCAGATTGGGGGAGGGGATAGTCAGAAGCAAAACAGTTTGAGGTGAAACTGGGTGAAGAGAGAGAGAGAATAGAATAAATGGTAGGAACAGGGTGCAGGGAAATATAATTAGAAATATTAACTATGAAAAGATTTTTGAAGCAAATCTCTCTGGTAAAGGCCTCATTTCTCAAACATAGAGAGAATATTTAGAATTTTTCCCTTTTACAATATTATTTTTGTAGTATACATGTTTATGTTTCACATATCATATTGTACCACTGCGTCTGTCTCTTCATTCCTCCATTTCCTATAGTGTTTGTATCCTGCCACCACCAGGTTCTACTGATAAGACTTGACCAGACAAGGCTAGAGGGAGGAAAAAAAATCATTAATCATGCCTTCTCTGTTTCTTTTTCTTTAATTCTTCTTACCTCTTATCCTTAGCCTTTTAATTTCATTTCTTGTTTATTACTTGCTTTGGATGCCTGCCTCAGGCAGCCTTCAGATATGTAAAGCAAATCTAAACTAATATGAATTTGATTAAGTTTCTGGGTGGAGTACATTTCTCTTCCAAAGATATCCTTCCTAACTCCAGATTCTCTCTGTGGGGCACTTCAATAGTGATTAGGAAAGCCTGTGGGGTTTCCCCACTGAGCAAATAACAACTAACATTCTTGGCAGAGCTTCAGGGCAAGTGGTAGGTATGAAATTTATTATATTAATTCGAAGGAAGACTGTAGCATTGTTACTTTATAAACATCCACACATAAACATGCACTACTATTATCATATGCACACACGCAAATACACATTCATGCACATAGCCCGTGAGAAATAGAGGAATGAATTCTCTAAGTCCAATTGCAGGTATTTGTTACTCAAATAGGTTCAGGAAATTACTGGCATAGGAATCACATTTTATTTATTTTAATGAGCATTATGGTAACAAATAAGTCTTACAACATGTGAATGAAGGCAAATAGAATCTATCTTTTTATGTGGAAATCTTGCTTAGCGTTGCGGTTTTTAAAGCAGGCAAATGTCCTTTAATCTGTTGAGACAAGGTGCTTTTTATTATTGCTTGAACAGAAAAGAAGATATGGGGATATATTATCCATAGTGATTAAATGATGTAATGGAAAGCAAAGCGGGACTTTTCACTTTTTTTTCCTTTGGAATGTTTCTCAGCACTAAGGCAATCAAGTGCCTTTGACTGAGTCCTGCCTTCATTTGAATTAAGTCTTTGATTGAATCAAACACCAACCTGGGATCTTATATACCCATCTCATAGCCCTCAGGCACTTGATTACTTCAGTGCTAGAAACACTCAAACAAAGAACAGTGAAACACTCAAACAAAGAACAGTGAAATGTCCAATTTAGTGTGTGGGAAAGTTAGTTAATCCTTCATACCACCATATACAAGGTTTCCAGTCAATGACTCCCAATCATCTTAGAGCTAGCCAGATTGTTGTTACATAGATATATCCAAAATGTTATATTTTCTCTTCCTTTACCATGTGGATTTAAAACTAGGATTGCCAAGATGAGGACATCTTATTGTTTATCTTGGTTTGCCATTTATGTTTGATCACAACTCTCCCATCTCTCCCTTATTTGGTTGCAATGATAATCTTCTTAAAGCTCAAATATGACCACATCATTTCCTTGCTCAAAAATCTTACTTTACAATAAAGTACAAGCTCTTCAGGTTGCTATTTAAAGCTCTTCAGAGTCTAATTTCATCCTAATTTTACACATTTTTTTTCATATTTCTCTATTTATACTCTACAGTTCACCCAATCTGGACTACTTTCTGTTTCCCAAATTTGGCATTCCATTTCCTGATTCCCTGTCTTTGGACAGCATGTCCCCCATGTTTCAGTGCTCTCCTTTTCCCCAACCTCTTAGAATCCTTAGATTTCACTTTCCATGGGAAACCTTCACTGATCCCATAAATTATTAATACTCTCCGTCTGCAAATTGTGTTTTATTTATTTTTAAAATAAGTATTATACATCCTCTCAATAGAATGTAAGTTTCCTGAGAACAGGGATTATTTAATTAACTTTGTATCCCCAGAGACTACTATAGTCGTTTCAATGTATTAAATGTTTTTTAAATGGTTGATTAATTTGAATTGAAGTATGGCTTGAAAGTATGAGTAAAAGAAAAAAAACACAACTACTTAAGAATTTACTGTTGATGTAAAATTCCTGATAAGCCTAATTTTCTTGCTTTTATAAAGTTTGGACATTACCACTCATTGAAAGATGTTCAATGTAGTTTAGTTATCTAACAAGAAACATGGTCATCACTGGTGCTGATACCAACAGAATGCATTTAAGCTAATAGTTTTAAGGTGAACTGAAGAGAAATAAGAAAAGTGAAGAGAGGCCAGTTAAAGAAATTAACATGTAATAATATGGTAATAAAGAATATTAGAGTAAGCTATAAAGATTATAAACAAGATTTGTTTCACCTCCCCTATCCCACTTGACCTCCCTTATTTCATGTGTTGTGACCAAAGAATTCATACCAAGTAGACCAACTAAAGATAATGAGTCTCTCTGTACATTCCTATCTTGGTTCTCATACAAAATCTTAAATCTGACTATGTATCTGACATCTGTTGTGCATACTAGAAACTTACAGCCCATTCCAGAGCATGAAAAGTCTTTATACAGTCTCCACCACGCCATGAAGGGTCATCACAGCAAGCCATTACAGATAACTTCTTTAATCTTAATTTTTCTCTTTATCTCTCCCTGTCTCTCTCTCTTTTCTGTCTCTAGAAGAGACTTCTTTCTTTCTTCTTTTTCTTTTTTTCTCTGTATATATTTTATTTAATATTTTAGTTTTCACCACTGATTTCCACAAGAATTTGAGTTACAAATTTTCTCCCCATTTCTACCTTCCCCCCATTCCAAGATGGCATAAATTCTGATTGCCTTATTTCCCAGTCAGCCCTCCCCTCTTTCACCCCATCCCCCCCATCTGCTTTCCCCTTACTTTCTTGTAGGGCAGGATAGATTTCTATACCCCATTCCCTATATATCTTGCTTCACAGCTACATGCAAAAATTAATTTTTTTAAGCATCTGCTTTTAAAACTTCGAGTTCCAAATTCTCTCCCCTCTTCCCTTCCCACCCACCCTCCCTAGGAAGGCAAGAAATTCAACATAGATGACACATGTATCATTATGCAAAACACTTCCACAATGCTCATGTTGTGAAAGGCTAACTATATTTCCTTCCATCCTATCCTGTCCTCCTTTATTCAATTTTCTCCCTTGACCTTGTCTCTTTTCAAATGTGTTTGCTTTTGATTACCTCCTCCCCCAATCTGCCCTCCCTTCTATCATCCTCCCTTTTTTATCCCCTTCCCCTTACTTTCCTGTGTAGTAAGATACCCAGTTGAGTGTGTATGTTATTTCCTCCTCAAGTTGAATCCAATGAGACTAAGATCTGTTCATTGCCCCGCACCTACCTCCTCTTCCCTTCCAACAGAACTGCTTTATCTTGCCACTTTTATGCAAAATGATTTACCCTGTTCTATCTCTCCCTTTCTCCCTCTCTTGATAAATTCCTCTCTCACCCCTTAAATTTATTTCATTGTTTTTAGATATCTTCCCTTCATATTCAAGTCATCCTGTGTCCTCTGTCTATATTCACTTCAACTCCCCTAATACTGAGAAAGGTCTCCTTAATTACACACATCATCTTTCCATGTAGGAATATAAACATAACATTTCAACTTTAGTTAGTCCCTTATGAATTCTCTTTCTTGTTTACCTTTTCATGCTTCCCTTGATTCTTATATTTGAAAGTCAAATTTTCTATTCAGCTCTGGCCTTTTTATTGAGAAAGCTTGAAAGTCCTCTATTTTATTGAAAATCCATATTTTGCCTTGGAGCATGATACTCAGTTTTGCTGGGTAGGTGATTCTTGGTTTTAATCCTAGCTCCTTTGACCTCCTGAATATCATATTCCAAGCCTGTTGATCTCTTAATGTAGAAGCTGCTACAGATTGTGTTATCCTGACTGTTTTCCACAATATTCAAATTGTTTCTTTCTGGCTGCTTGCAGTATTTTCTCCTTGACCTGGAAACTCTGGAATTTGGTGATAATATTCCTAGGAGTTTTCTTTTTGGGATCTTTTTCAAGAGGTGATTGGTGGTCTCCTTCAATTTCTATTTTACCCTCTGGTTTTAGAATATCAGGGCAATTTTCCTTCATAATTTCTTGAAAGATGATATCTAGGCTCCTTTTTGATCACAGCTTTCAGGTAGTCCAATAAATTTTACATTATGTCTCCTGGATCTATTCTCCAGGTCAGTGGTTTTTCCAATGAGATATTTCACATTGTCTTCCATTTTTTCATTCCTTTGGTTCTGTTTTATAATACCTTGGTTTCTCATAAAGTCGCTAGCTTCCACTTGCTCCAATCTAATTTTTAAGGTGGTATTCTCTTCAGTGGTCTTTTGGACCTCCTTTTCCATTTGGCTAATTCTGCCTTTCAAGGCATTCTTCTCCTCATTGGCTTTTTGGAGCTCTTTTGCCATTTGGGTTAGTCTATTCTTTAAGGTTATTTTCTTCAGTATTTTCTGGGGTCTCCTTTAGCAAGTCATTGACTTATTTTCATGGTTTTCTTTCATCACTCTCATTTCTCTTCCCAATTTTTCCTATACTTCTCTTATTTGCTTTTCCAAAACCTTTTTGAGTTCTTCCATGGCCTGAGCCCAATTCATATCGTTCTTGGAGGCTTTTGATGTAGGCTCTTTGACTTTGTTGACTACTTCTGGCTGTATGATTTGATATTCTTTGTCACCAAAAAAGGAATCTAGAGCTTGAGTTTGAGTCTGGATTTGAGTCTGAGTTTGTTTTTGCTGCCTGTTCATATTTCCAGGCAACTACTTCACCCTTGAGCTTTTTGTCAGGATATGACTTCTTGTAGAGTAGAGAGTATTTTGTTCCAAGCTTTAGGATCCAAGCACTGCTGTTTTCAGAGCTACTTCTACTCCACTGTCATTCCAGGCTCTGTCACAGCTGTGCATCTGCTCACCCAAGAACCACCAACCAGGACTTCAATTCAGATCCAAGCAGGACACAGCAAGAGAATCTGACTTTGTGCCCACAAAGCACTCCTTGCATTCCTGCTCTGATTTGCTGCTAGATTCCTCCCACCTTATGAGCCAGGGACTTGGGAAGCTGCTGATACTGATGCTCTGGAGACAGCCTCAAGAGCTGTCTGCTGCTGCTACCACCATGGCTGCATGACCTCCTCCACCCCCAGAGCTGGCAGCTGGACCGCTCTGAACTCTATCCTGTAGTTTCCCCCTAACTTGTTCTTTGGCTTTTGTGGGTTGAGAAGTCTAGTAACTCCCACAGCTCAGTGATTCATGGCTGTAAGTCCAGTTCCAGCTGGCTGATTCCTGGTCTGATCTGTCCCAGTGTGGCCCAGAGTGGGCTGCCCTCTGCTCTCAGCATCATGCGATAGACCATTCCCTGTGACCATCCAGGCTCTCCTGGGTTGGAGATCTGCTTCACTCTGCTATTTAATGGGTTCTGCAGCTTTAGAATTTGTTCAGGGCCATTTTTACAGGTGTTTGGATGCATTTGTGGGGGAGCTTAAGTCCCTGATTTCCTGCTGCCATCTTGGCTCTGCCCCCTCTTCTTTTTTCTTAATCTTCTTTCTCTTCTCTTTCTCTTTCCCTCCTGTTCTTCTCTCCCTTCATTTTTCTCTCTCAGTCTCTGCCTCTGCCTTCTTTCTCTAAGAGAAAATGCAAAGAGCAGTTTCTAGCTTGGATACAACCACACATTTTCAGGAGTTAGCTAAATTGCTATTTCCAGAATGACTCAATTAGTGTTCCTTATTTCACCAAAACTGGAAGCATGATTGCTATTGGATGTGATCCCACTACTAATCAGAATGTGAGCTTTGATCTGGGCCCATACACCCCTTCTTAAGTGACCTGATCACCCATTACCATGTTGGGCTCATAATATTAATGCTGAATTTAGTGTTAATCTTGATTCTGTAGCCCTGTGCCACTCAATTCAATAGATCTATCAACATCAGCCTCCCCCATAACTGTTCTTTCAAGAAAACCTGAGTTATTTGAAAAACTAATTATCTGTCCATGGGTTAGTCACTTAACCCCTTAGTGATCCAGAAAACTGTAAATAAGAATATAAGTTATATATAAATTGACAATTGCATACATGGTGAGCATTTCTTATACTGAGAAAATCTCTGGTCTCAATGGAATCAGAAAAGAAAGAGGTAGAACAGGAAGAAGAAGAAAAATAATATTTCTACAAAATATTATTAAGCCCCTACTTGTTTTCCCTGTAGGCTGGACCTGTGATTTTAGTTCCATATTATGCCAATTCAGAGCATCATTTTGTTGTTAGTTTTAGATAGTTGTATAGGGGCACTAAGAGGTAAAATGGCTTAACCAGGGCTTATACAGTGAGTCTGTGTCAGAAGTATGATTTAAACAGAAGTCTTCTTGATTCTGACACCAGCAGTCTATACAATATGCATTGCTCATGTGATTATAGTATAGCAGAAACAGCACTTAGCTTGGGATCATAGTCCCTGGGATCTATTTTTATATCTGAAACCAAAACTTATAAAATCTTAGGCAAAAAAATCACCTCATTGGGACTCAGTTTCTTTATCTGTGGAATGAAGGGATAGGAAGAACTAAATGATCTCTATCGTCCTTTTGAGTACTAAGTCAAAATTTTAATCTGATTTGACTATATTGTACGTTGGGCTTGAATGTAGAGGTCACTACTATAACTCAAAATACTCTTCTGGGACAGATAATAACTATGTCTCTTATCTACTAATCCAAGATTTCATGAGTCCTTCTAGGAGAAGTCTCAGAATGGTCAATGATGGAAATGGCTGTCTGTGGGGTAAAGAATGTGAGGGTCAGAATATAAATGTGGGATATATATGCATAACACATGCTCAGTGAGTAGATCAAAAGCAGAAAAAAAATGGATCAAGGGTCTGAAAGGACAAAGTAGCAAGGTAGAAAAGAAAATAATTCAAATATGTCAGGCATGAGAATCAGAAATAATGACAATAATAATCCGCATGTATATAACGCTATTAACATCTAGGAAGCACTTTCATTGCAATAACTATGGAAGAAAAGCAACAGATGTATTATCCCTATTTTAGAGACTCAAGAAGGTGAAATTATTTGCCCAAAGTTACATAGGGTGTTTCAGAAACAATCCAGGCTATTTATTTAACTTCAAGACTATTTACTATTTAACTATATTATTTAACTTCAAGACCAGTGCTCTTTCTACTATATAGAATTTCAATTAGACAAACATAATATCAGGAACACAAGTCTTGTTATTAACAATTATGATGATAAGACAGAAAGTCAGGGATGAGAGCCAGAGTAGGTAAAATTTGAGAAGCAAGAATTTGGCAAATCTGAGCTAAATTAAATATTGACAAGAACTTGTAGGAGCGCACGCTTTTTGTTGGTCGACCAGAGTCTACTGGCCCTATTGTCTTACTATCATAGCATTTCTGTGGTTTGCCAGAATCTATTAACCATTTTCTGAGTGAAATTGATCCATTTGGTGCATTAATTCTCAAATTTCTTACACATTTCCTTCTTTATGGTGCAAGCAACAGAGTCCATGTTCACTACTACTTTAATGTCTTGATGGTTCATATCCCATAAATTCTTTTATATGATCCAATATATTTCCTGATCTACTATTTCCTTCAATAAGAAGAAAATATCTTAACTGTGCTAATATTTTAACTTGCAGTTCTATTGGTCAACAATAAGGATCCTAAAGTAATTGTACTTGAAACACATCTTCTCTCTTTGTCCATCCTTTCCTACAGCCAACTAATAGGCATCATATACTGATCACTGAATATGTGTTTCTCCTGGTGCTAGGTACCAGAAGGACCACAAAAGATGAATAATATCAAACCCACTTTCATAACTTGATAAACGGTTGTTAGAGAGAAGGTTTACATATCTGTAGTATTTAAAGAACAATGGATAACCCAGTTCAACAATGAATAAAATGTCATAATTCAGAGATCAATTTGATGTTATTTGTAGAATTCTTTATGACCAACCACATGTGTGATTGTATAACTGGCTTCTGCACATGCTTTTAGTTAATTCCATTTAGTTTACCTTGCAAGGATAAGCATAAATTTATCCTGTTATCATTGACAATAGCTATGGCCCATGAACAAGAATTCAGAAAAAGGAGAGATCAATATGGTCTAAAGATAAATGAGAGCTACTTGGGGGATGCTTCATGGAAAATGTATGGCTTGGGGCTGGGCCTTGATAAATGAGTAGGATTTTAGGTGGCACAATTTGTCAAGCCAATTTCTTGAGAAGTGTGTATCATCTATATTGATTAAATGGTAGTAAACAAAGATTGAGAAAACAACATTAGGAAAGACAGGATATATTTTCAGGCTCTATGTAATAATATGAGAAGAATCTGAAGTCTTCATTTGTAACCTTTAAGCTTTTCTTAAACAGAGGTATTGTTTTATCCAAAAGCAGTGATGTGAATCCACTTTTGAATATTACTCTATTTTATCAAAGAAATTTTAGCTAAACATCAATGTAGCATACTTCAACACAAATAACTGTCAGAGTAAAATCCTTACTGTTGGACTTAGCTCGGTTTTTGAGAATCCTTGGATAACTTAGTTAGCCTCTGTGGACTTCAGTTTATTCATTATAAAGTGAAAGTGTTGTATTAGAAGACCTCTTCATTCCTTTTAACTTCAAATAAATGATCCCATGATCCTTTATTGTACTCTATGTTGAGACAGGGGATATCCCTGTTAAAGGCAATTGTTCAAAAAGACTACCTATTATAGAATTATAAACCTAGAGCTAGAAGGGAATTCAAATGATCTAGTCCAACCCCTTAGTTATTGATGTTATTGTCATATTATTACTAACAATCATGATAATGATAATATTAGGTTGGACATATGCAGACTTATGTGGAATATGTGCTTAGAGGGAAGGCAAAAAATATTGTCAGCTTTTAAGGAAGAGATGACTAGACTAGAAAATAACCTCTAAGTGGTAGCTGTCTTTGGTCCTGACTCTGACAGGCATGAAAACATGTATCCAGTGGCTGAGAGCTATAACTACCAAATGTAAAGTAAAGAAACTTGTAAAGAAAAGCCTTACCTACAACTACAGATACAGTTACATACAGCCAGAAATAACCCAGTTTAATTTCTGTGGTAAAAAATACAGCAAGAATTCCCTTCACTTCACTGGTTATTTTCATTAAAATGATAGTAGTAATAACATGAATAACACTTTCTCCATGTTCTCCAGTCTGGCTGAAGAATCCACTTCAGAGCAGTGCATCTGTATAAGTATACTGAGTAAGCGTGCTTAGATTTCAGTAATGATCTCCCTTACTAAGGAATCTTGCTTCTACAGCATTTGGTGGCCAGTTTCCTGGAGAGCATGATTCTCTTACATAGACCTGTTCTCCACATATACGATTTCACAAGCTGGTCCTGAACTAATGAAGGCGTGAAAGTTGATTTCAGGCTAGCCTTCATTTAGATTCCATACTGAAGCTGATAGTTGTGAAACCTAATAATATCCACCTGTAAAGAAACTAACGTAGGAAAAGGGAAAAATTACAAACAGAATCTGCCAAAGAAATATTGGTTGGCAAAATGATTTAATCATCATAGAGAAGAATGGTAATTTAGGCTTTTACATATATAATTAGTGATAAATCATACCCATCAAGATCACCCTCTTCAAGATATCACAGGTCACCCTAGCCACATGCTGTCATGTAATGGATTTAGATTTTAGAGTCAAAAGACTAGGGTCCACATCCTCTCTCTAAAACATATTAGCTATATGCCCTTGGGTTAATAACTTCACTTCTTTGGAATACAGCTTCCTTTTTTGTAAAATGAAGAAATTGAGTTAGATGGACTTCTAAGGGCCTTCTGAGCACTAAGTTCTATGATCCATCCCTTTCTCTGAAATACATTTTGTTTCTACAACTTATGCCACTACTCTCATAGTGCCTTATATTATTCATGTGCGTAGTTAATCTATGCCAGCGAATTGTAAGTTCCTTAAAGCTGGAGATCATGAGTTATACATTTCTATGCCCACCTTGAGAATTGGACACTATGTTAGTCCAACTATTCCCTGAATTATTGAATGAATGGCAAGCATATTGCTCTAATAAACACTCTGCTATAAAATTCTCTTTTTGTTTTATTTTTAAGGGCGTGTCCCATCAATTTAGTCAGGATTTATGGGATGCAGTGAGCTCTGGGTCTTTTGGATTAGGCATGCTTCAAAGATTTTCAAAGGCATAACATGAACTGAAGATTTAAAAATAATTTATTGGTCCTTTTTGTTTTTAATCAGCTGTATCTTTCCAATTAACCCATCATCCACAGAGCTATTCTTTAAAACAAAGAAAACATTTATGCAGAAGAAATCAGTATAGTGACTGCACCAGGCATCATATGCAGGAACACGTCATTAGTCTACCTCCTTTCCCCTAAGAAAAAAGAATCTGTTTTGTCATTAATTATCTGCAATAAAGATTAAACATTATATATAACATGAACTTAGATACCTTTTATTGTTATTTTCATTTGTATTATTATAGTCATTATTTTCTTTATTTTGTTCTGTTTTTTAATTTCTTTCCTCTGCACTAACCCCTTCAAATTTTTCTATTCTCACAATTCTTTATATTTACCTCTTATTAAAGAATAATAGTACTCCATTATATTCATAGAATTTGTTTTGTTCAGCTATTGCCCAGTTGATGGGCAACCACTGTTTCCAGTTTTGTTTTTGTTTTTAGCACTAAAAAAATGTTTACTGTGTTTTTTGGCTGTACATGGGGATCTTCTTATCTAATACTTTCTTGAAGTATATGCCTAATAATAGGGATATAGATAGTTTAGTGACTTTGCTTGAATAATTCCCAATTGAGTTTTCATAACAGACTATACCATGAAGGCAGAGTTCATGATTTCAAAGAAAATCATATATATGCCTTAATTGTTCAGAACTGTAGGATATAAGGAATTCTTTAAGTAGAAGGCAGAAGAATTAAAGTATTTATTCAAGCTCCAAAGTAGCAGACCCAGAGACCAGTGTCCCCAATTCTATATGCTGGCCAAAAGCTTCCAGGCCCAATAAGTCTGTCTCACAAGAATAACCAGGAGGTTACAGAAAAACATTATAGCATTAAACCAAATCATATTTGTGCTTCCCCCTCCTGTAAGAAAATTACCCACTGGCCTCAAGCTCTTGCTCAGCACTCTCTGGTTGACACGTGGGTCAGTCCTGCTATCAGTAGCACCTGATGCTTCAGCTGCTTCTGCTTCTGCTTTGGCTTCAGCTGCTGTTGCTGCTGCTGTTGCTGCCACTGTTGCTGCCACTGCTGCCACAGCTGCTTGTTTTCCCGCCTTCACCACGTCTCAGTCTCCAAGCTGTGTTGTCTCTTTTTATACAGTTTCAGATGTCATCAAATGTCATCTGAGCAACCAGAGCTTAACCTGCTATGATAGGCTCTGGTCTTAGCACTTCCCCTTAGGACCCTGGGGCCTTCATGCCTGCATAGGCTTAGCACCTAGTAATTAGGGGTTTGGGGCAAACTTAGGAGCAAAGATCTAATCAGGCCTCCCTTAGTTGGCCCCACCTGGGGACCCACCTTAAGCCTATTCAAATGGGTGGGAAAGATCTTCTCATTTACTGATTGCCTTAACACAGGCCAATTCATAGTTCCATCAACAATGCATTAGTGTACCTGACTTCTACAGGCTATCCAACATTAGTTATTCCTATATTTTCTACTCATGACAATTTGACAGAAGGGATGTGAAAGAGATAATGGAATTTTAATTTTAATGTCTTTTACTAGTGATTTGGAGAATGTTGCATGCAGTTATTTATAATTTGTATTAATCATTTTGAAAGTTGTTTGTTTATGTACTTTTCCAACTTATCTATTGTGATTTTTATCTTATGATATTTGCATCCACGGTTAATCTCAATTTATTCCTTTTACTCCCTATGGAGAACTTGAATGAATAATTTTGCAATAATTTATGAACATTTACAATGATAGTCAATGATTTTTCAGGGAAATTTTATTATTGACATTTTTAAGCGACAGAAGAGAAAGTCTGTAGCTATATTATACATATAGCTATGACTTCTTTCTTATGTCTAGTCCTATAATTTGCATGACTTGCCAAGCCACATTACATGGAAGTAATTACTTTCATTTGTCACACTATTTAGTGTCCTTTGAGTTTTATTTCCAAAAGTCAAAGATAAGTCTTTAGACTTGAGATATTTAGAACATAATTTATATCTGAATAAACTGGAAACCTTAACCCTTTTAGAAAATGGTATTGCTGCTAAGCTAAATGGAATAGCACATATGCAAGGTAATTCAAATCAACAAATATTTATTATACATCTATTATGTCTGTTATGTGCCAGGCATTGTACCAGATGCTGGGAATATAAAGGTGAAAAATGGAAACAGTGCCCTCAGGAGATTTACATTCTTGTTTGCAAATGCTATACTTGAGTATAGACAGACAGCTGGTTATATAAGTACGACTGCTCAGATAATATTGACTGATAGAGTTATTTGGGCAAGAACTTATAGAGGACATATCAGTATTAAAAACTTATCCAGACTTCCTCTTGATCTGGGGTGAGCATGAGGAAAACCAGTGAAACAAAATTATTTGACGAGTGAAATCCAGAAAAGAGGAACAGGAACTGAAGCCAACATGACTAATAATGGGAATAATTCACAGTGATGCTCAGGAAAAGGGCATTACTAATTCTTGTTTGGAGACCGTATGCATGTGCCTCCGCTGCCCCCTCCTGGTAGGTATCTTTGACCCACTTGGTTCTTTTGATCAATGAGTCATAGAATTTAGAATAGTAAGGAATTTAGTGACAATTTCACCCAACCAATTCACTTTGAAACACAGGAAAATAAGGACCAGAAAGTCTAAATGACTTGCCTAACAACCAGTTAATTTTTCAAAATGTGTTCAGTGCTATATGTCAGTTTTTAGTAGGTGTTTTGGATGCTCCAGGGTCTTGATGCTATTCAGTACAGCTGAAAGGGTATGTCAGTTATCTGTGAAAACATGGACATACTACTGATAGTGGCATAATTTGATGTTTTGGGGCACCAAGGGTATAGGTAGTTAGCCCTGCATCTGGCATGACTAGGGCTATGCTTACCAATCAGCTATAATTAGTAATGGGAGTGATAAAGCTTGTTGGTTAATTGATTTAGAAAGGGAAGCACTGATCAAAAGTAGCCGATATGGATTCTTCAAAAAGAGAAGGATCAAAGTTTCATTCTTGTTTTTGACACTATTATAAGACCATTGACTAGTGAGAAATGTATACAAATACTATAGAAATGGTTTGCCATATTTTTGTAAAACATTTGATAAAAAGCCTCTTATGCTATCTTTATACAACTCTTTATCTTCTTTCATAAACTGGCCCTTCTTCCAAAATTTCCTATTTCTGTTCATGACATCATCATACTTCTAGTTGCTGTGTTTCAGTGCCTCAAATTCAGCCTTGATGTTTGACTCTCTCACCCATATCCAATCAGTTACTATCTTGTTGATTCTATCTTCACAATATTTCACACCTGTTCCTTTCTCTCCACTACCCTAGTTCAGGATCTCATGACTCCCATTTGAACTTCTATTAACCGCCTGTTAATTTGTCTCCTTTCCTCTAGTTTCTGTACTTTCTAAGCCATCTGTCCTTCACATAGCTATTTCCTTTTTTTTTTCTTGAACAGGGTTATAAAGCTGGTAGATCAGGCAAATATTATGGAACCTAATACTTAGCAAAGAATTTTATAATTGTCATATTATTCTTATAGGAAAAATGGAGAAATGTAGCCACTTACATAATTAAGTAGATTTTGCATTTTCTGAATAGCCAGACTCAAAGAATTGTCATTAACAGATCAAAATTAATTTGCCAGGATGTCAAGTGGCTAGTGTAATCCCATAAGGCAGTAGTGGGAGTTTCTGTACCTCTCAGCCCACAGATGATAAAGTGGTTCAGAAGGAGATAACAGGGGTTCCTTTGCTGGCACTGGGAGCAGGACTCTATTATATTGCCTATATTTGGATCTGGGTCACAGTCCCAAATCTCAGTGCCAGAGCTTGCAGCTACAAGGGAGCTAGGATCCTGGTTACAGTTACAGGGTGGAAAAAAGTGTTTGTGGTCACTGTACAGTACAGGAGAGTAGTAAACACACCTCTCCCTAGATCATACCACCTTGGAAGAACCAAAAATTTACAGGTCCTTAGAATTATCTCTGAGAAGAGTGGCATAAAAACATAAAGTTTGGGCCAGTAACCCTGCCACACTGTAAGCAAAGTTCCACTTTAGCAAAGAGTTAAAAGCCAAGAAATCAGAAGGAAAAATGAGCAAATGGCAGAAAATCTTAACTATAGAAAGTTATTATGGTAACAAGGAAGATCAAAATGCAAACTTAAAAGAGGACAACAAAGTCAAAAGTCCTACATCCAAAGCCTCAAATGAAAATATAAATTGGTCTCAGTTCATGGAAGAGCTCAAAAAGGATTTTAAAAATTAAGTAAGAGAAATAGAGGAAAAACTGGGAAGAGAAATGAGAGCAACGCAAGAAAATTATGGAAAAGGGTCAACATTCTGGTAAAGGAGGCACAAAAATACTGAATATCATCTTACATAACAGAATAGGCCAAATGGTAAAAGAGGCATTAAAAATCTAATGAAGAGAAGAATGTCATATGAAGCAGAACTGGCCAAATGGAAAAGAAGGTACAAAATTCATTGGAGAAAACTCCTTAAGAAGCAAAATTGGCCAAATGGAAAAAGTGGTACACAAACTCACTAAAAAAAAAAAGATAAAAGTGAACAAAACAAAAAAAAACCCAACCTTCTAAAAAGTAGAATTGGCCAAATGGAAAAGGAGGTACAAGAGCTCACTGAAGAAAATAATTTCTCAAAAATTAGGATTGGACAACTGGAAGCTAATGACTTCACGAGACATCAAGAAACTATAAAATAAAACAAAAAGAATGAAAAAGAAGAAAATGTAAAATATCTCATTGGAAAAAACAACTAAACTGAAAAATAGATCAAAGAGAGATAATTTATGAATTATTGGATTACCTGAAAACCATGATCAGAGAAAGAGCCTAGACAACATATTTCAAGAAATTATCAAGGAAAACTTCCCTGAATTCTAGAACCAGAGGGTAAAATAAAAATTGAAGGAATCACCTAATAATCTCCTGAAAGAGATCCCAAAATGAAAACTTCCAGGAATATTAAAGCCAAATTCCACAGCTCCCAAGTCAAAGAGAAAATACTGCAAACAACCAGAAAGAAACAATTCAAATATTGTGGTGCCACAGTCATATTAACAAAAAGAACAGCAGTTCCTACGTTAAAAAGGGAGAGGTATGAAAGAAAGGGACATTCCAGAAGGCAAAAGAGCCAGGATTATGACTAATAATCACCTATCCAGCAAAACTGAATATAATTCTTTGGGGGGAAAATGGATTTTCAATGAAATAGAGGACTTCTAAGCATTCCTGATGAAAAGACCAGAGCTGAATGAAACATTTGACTTTCAAATACAAAACTCAAGAGAAGCATAAAAAGGTAAACAGGAAAGAGAAATCATGAGGGACTCTAGAAAGTTAAACTGTTTACATTCTTACATGGGAAAATGATACTTGTAACTCCTAAAATCTTTCTCATTATTAGGGCATTTAAGAATACATTTACATATATACATACATATATATATATATATATGTACATATATACAGACAGAGGGCATGGGTGTGAGTTGAATGTGATGGGATGATTATCTTAAAAGAACAAAATTGAGGGGTGAGAAAGTAGAATCCACTGGAAGAAGGAGAAAGAAAGAGGTAGAAGGGGGTAAATTATCTGACATTAAAGAGCTTTCACAGGGATGGGAAAAGTGGGAAAGTAGGGGTAGAGTGCATGAACCTTACTCTCATTGGAATTGCTTCAAAAAGAGAATTCCATACACACTAATTTGGGTATAGAAATTTATCTTACCCTACAGAAAATTAGATAGAATGGGGTAAGAGAAGGGAGTGGTAGAAGGGAGGGCAGATTTGGGGAGGTAAAAGTCAGAAACAAAACACTTTTGAAAATGGTTAGGATGAAAGGAGAGAGAGAAGGAAAAAATGGAGAAAATAGGGTGGATACAACTATATAGTTTGGAATCATAACAATGAAAAAGTTTTTACAACACGTTTACCTTATAGAGACCTCATTTCTCAAATATACAGAGAACTGAGTCAAGTTTATAGAAATAAGCTCCATTCTACACTTGATAAATGGTCAATATGTGAACAGGCATTTTTCAGACAAAGTATTCAAAGCTATCTAAAGTCATATGAAAAATGTTCTCAATCACTACTGATTTAAAAAATGCAAATTAGTACAACTCCGAGCTACCACCCCTTGTCTATCAGATAATCTAATATGACAGAAAAGGAAAATTCCAAATATTGGAAAGAATGTGGGAAAATTGAGACCCTAATGCAATATTGGTGAAGTTTTATACTGATTCAATCACTCTGTAGAGCAATTGAATTATGGCCAAAGAGCTACAAAACTCCACGTACCTTTTGACCAAGCAATTCTACTACTAGGTCTCTATCTGAAAGAAATAAAAAAGGGAAAAGGACCTATATGTACCAAAATATATATAGGATCCCGTTTAGTGGTAGCAAAGAATTAGAAATTGAGGGGATGTCCATCAATTGGGGAATGGCTGGACAAGTTGTTGGATATGATTGTGATGGAATATTATTGTGTTATAAGAAATGACTAATAGGGTACTCTCAGAAAAAAAGAAAAAACTTGGGAAGACTTATATGAACTGGTGCAAAATGAAATGAAAGAACCAGGACAATATTGTACACAAAAAGAGCAATATTGTATCAGCTGTGAATGACTTAGCTATTCTCAGCAATACAATCATCCGAGAAAATTCTGAAGGACTTATGATGAAAAATATTATCCATCTTCAGAGAAAGAACTGATGGAGTCTGAATGCAGATCAAAGCATACTTTTTCTTTGTTATTTTTCTTGAGTTTTTGTCTATGTTTTCTTTCACAACATGAATAACTTGGAAATGTGTTTTGCATGATTCCAGATGTATAACCTATATCAAATTGCATGCCCTTTCAATGGGGGGAAGAAGGGAGAGAATTTGGGACTCAATTTTTTTAAAAAGGTTATGCCTATACTAAGTCATTTCTGATCCTCTAGATGGATCCTTAAGTTCCCTAAGAGGAGAGACACTTCCTTCCTATTTTTTCTTAATGCTCAGAAACTACTAGTTTGGAATATATGAAATGTGCATCACAGTCCTTACTCTCTAGAAGTTTATATTTTAATAAGAGTACAACATACATAAGAGCATTGGGAAGTGGAGGGAAAGATAGTAGAAATGCAGAAAGAGATAGAAATGAGGTTTGGGTTTGGGAGAGAGTCCAGTTCACAATGAGTTTAAGTATTTCTAGAGTTCTCCCTAATGGGGTTGTTTCAAGGATGTAGTGACCTATGATGAGGAGATGGTAGGTACTAGTATGGGAACATTTTCAAATTTATTATTTATTTATTTTTAAACTTTTTTTGGAAATTTTGAGTTCCAAATTCTCTCTCCCCCTCCCTGTCCCTTACCTACCTACCAAGAAGGCAAGCAACATGATATCAATTATTCATGTAAATCATAGCAGGGAAATTTTTTAAGGCACAGTGTCAGAAGAGGAGGAGAAGGAATCTAAAGAGAGTCCAGGTGAGAGTGAGGAAAACTATAGTTTTAATCCTACTTAAAATGGTGGTCAGTAAGTGAGAGAGTTTAACTAGATGTCTTCTAGGTCTCTTTGAACTCTATATCTATACTTCAACACAGTTTGAATGGCTAAAGGGATCAAGGACTCAAGAGGGAAGGCTTCTGTGCTTTTCTTCCATCTGAAAGCACCCATTTTGGGATGAGAAAAAAATGCCTTATGTAACATGGGTTATGATTTTCTAATCAGAGAAGCCAGGAAATTCCACACTTGTATAGTGCTCTCTAGGAGAGGATATGTATATACACATACAGACCCAATAGTTATACATACAGACATACCAAGAGATAGATATAGCTATCAAATTATCTATATCTGGATGTACTGATATCTATATCTTTCTATTTATACCTGTATCTATATCTATCTAATCCAAAAATAAGAGATAGAAGGTTAGGGTCCAGATGAGAGGCATCAGGCTAGTAGTAATGAAGACAATTTGAGACCAAGTCAAAATATATAATGTCAGAGTCAAGAATAGCGGTTTCATACAGGTAAAACAGAAGATTTACAATACAAACTGTGATCTACAAGGCTGTATCCTATGCAGGTGATAGAAAGCAACCTAAAAGCAGTCTATTTTGTTTTACTAGTTGTGTGACCCTAAGCAAGTCACTTTTTTTGGGTACTTTTTTTGTATTTATTTAGTTTTCAGCATTGATTTTCCCAAGAGTTTGAATTACAAATTTTCTCCTCATTTCCACCCCCCCCCACTCCAAGATGGCGTATATTCTGGTTGCCCTGTTCCCCAGTCAGCCCTCCCTTCTGTCACCCCACTTCCCTCCCATCCCCCTTTCCCTTCCTTTCTTGTAGGGCAAGATAAATTTCTACACCTCATTGCCTGTGTATCTTATTTTCTAGTTGCATGCAAAAACATTTTTTTTTTGTTTTTGAACATCTGTTTTTAAAACTTGGAGTTCCAAATTCTCTCCCCTCTTCTCTTCCTACCCACCCTCCCTAAGAAGTCAAGCAATTCAACATAGGCCACATGTGTATCATTATGTATAACCCTTCCACAATACTCATGTTGTGAAATACTGACTATATTTTGCTCCTTCCTAATCTATCCCCGTTTATTGAATTTTCTCCCTTGGCTCTGTCCCATTTCGAAAGTGTTTGTTTTTGATTACCTCCACCCCCATCTGCCCTCCCTTATATCATCCCCCCCTTTTTTATCTTCTTCTTCCTCCTTTTTTCCTGTGGGGTAAGATACCCAAATGAGTATGTATGGTATTCCCTCCTCAGGTCAAATTTGATGAGAGCAAGATTCACTCATTCCCCCTCACTTCCTTCTCTTCTCTTCCTAAAGAACTGGTTTTTCTTGCCACTTTTATGTGAGATAATTTACCCCATTCTCTCTCTTCCTATCTTCTGCTCTCAATATATTCCTCTCTCATCCCTTAATTTGATTTTACTTCTTTTAGATATCTTCCATTCATCTTCAACTCACCCTGTACCCTCGCTCTCTCACTCTCTCTATACATATATATATATATATATATACACATACACATATACACATACATATATACATACAAACACACTCACATATACATATACATATATACATACATATACATATATATATATATATATGCAGCTACCCTAATACTGAGGTCTCATGAATCATACACATCATCTTTCCATGTAGGAATGTAAATACCACAGTTCAACTTTAGTAACTCCCTTGCAATTTCTTTTTCTTGTTCTTTTTCTTGATTACCTTTTCATGCTTCTCTTGATTCTTGTGTTTGAAAGTCAAATTTTCTAATCAGCTCTGGTCTTTTTGCTGAGAAAGCTTGAAAGTCCTCTATTTTTTTGAAAATCCATATTTTGCCTTGGAGCATGATACACAGTTTTGCTGGGTAGGTGATTCTTGGTTTTAATCCTAGCTCCATTGACCTCTGGAATATCGTATTCCAAGCCCTTCGATTTCTTAATGTAGAAGCTGCCAGATCTTGGGTTATTCTGATTGTGTCTTTCTGGCTGCTTGCTGTATTTTGTCCTTCATTTGGGAGCTGTGGAATTTGGCGACAATATTCCTAGGAGATTTCTTTTTGGATCTTTTTGAGGAGGCAATCGGTAGATTCTTTCAATTTCTATTTTGCCTTGTGGCTTTAGAATATCAGGATGGTTCTCCTTGATAATTTCTTGAAAGATGATATCTAGGGTCTTCTTTGGATCATGGCTTTCAGGTAGTCCAATAATTTTTAAATGTACTCTCCTGGATCTATTTTCCAGGTCAGTGGTTTTTCCAATGAGATATTTCACATTGTCTTCCATTTTTTCATTCCTTTGGTTCTGTTTTATAATATCTTGATTTCTCATAAAGTCACTAGCTTCTACTTGCTCCAATCTCATTTTTAAGGTAGTATTTATTTCAGTGGACCTTTGGACCTCCTTTTCCATTTAGGTAATTCTGTCTTTCAAGGTATTCTTCTCCTCTTTGGCTTTTTGGAGCTCTTTTGCCATTTGAGTCAGTCTAGTTTTTATGGTGTTGTTTTCTTCAGTATATTTTTCAGTATTTTTTTGGGTCTTCTTTTGCAAGTCATTGACTTGTTTTTCATGGTTTTCTCGCATCCTTCTCATTTCTCTTCCCAATTTTTCCTCTACTTCTCTAACTTGCTTTTCCAAATCCTTTTTGAGCTCTTCCATGGCCTGAGACCAGTTCTTTTTTTTCTTGGAGGCTTTTGTTGTAGGCTCTTTGACTTAGTTGACTTCTTCTGGCTGTATGTTTTGGTCTTCTTTGTCACCAAAGAAAGATTCTAAAGTCTGAGACTCAATCTGGGTGTGTTTTTGCTGCCTGGCCATATTCCTAGCCATGTAACTTGACCCTTGAGTTTTTCAGTAGGATATGACTGCTTGTAGAGTTAAGAGAACTATGTTCCAAGCTTGGGGGGATGCGCCAGCTCTGCCACACCAGCACTCCTCCTTCCCCAAGAACCCCCAAACTGGACAGGACTTAGATCTTCAGCACGCTCTTCATTCCTGCTCTAATCTGCCGCTTAATTCCTCCCACCAGGTGGGCCTGGGGCCAGAAGCATCTGCAGCTGTAGTTCTGTAGCTGCCCCAGCTCCTCTGTCCCTGGGGTGGTAGCCAAACCACGAACTCCTTCCACTCCTGCAGCTTTTCCCACTAACCTTCTCTGTTGTCTTCACTGTTTGTGGGTTGAGAAGTCTGGTAACTGCCACAGCTCACTGATTCATGGTGCTAGGGCCCGCTCTTCCTGGCTCCTGATCTGGTTGGTCTGTGCTGCCCATGCTGGGCTCTGCTCCACTCCGCTCTGCTCCACTTCCAGCTCCGTGCAGGATAGACCTTACCCAGAGTCCATCCAGGCTGTCCTGGGCTGGAGCCCTACTTCCGTCTGCTATTTTCTGGGTTCTGCAGTTCTAGAATTGGTTCAGAGCCATTTTATAGGTTTTTGGAGGGGCTCCGCAGAGAGCTCATGCTAGTCCCTGCTTTTCAGCTGCCGTCTTGGTTCTGCCCCCCACCCCCAAGCAACTCAAAGAAGTCTTGCAAATGGTCCAGCTACAGCACAATTTTTCATAAGCTCCATGACTGATACCATTAATTGGTCTTGAGCTGTATCATCCTATTTGAGTGATGTATTCAATATTTAGAATAAGATTTGCCTATTATTTCAAATGGCTGAAGAAGGTTGTTCCGTAGTAGGAACTTTACTTGTTTCTACAACTATGAAACTTATCTAGGACCTTTTACCTTAAGAAGTATCTTTTTCTGTATCACCTTGGATATCTTTTTTGTGAATTTGTATGTACTCTTTTGGGTCAGGGGCTCAGGCACTGGAACAAGGGAGATATCTATTCTCAGGTTATGGAGAAATGTGTTTCTCACTCATTCATATCCAGTTTCCAACTGCTGTTAATCCTTCTTTCTTATTCTTCCTCACATTCATCCCTTTTTTTATTTGTGAAAAGGCACAATGAGTGAAGGTCTAGCCATGCTGCCAAAAGGCATAGTTAATGATATAAAAAGCTGTATATTTATCTCTATAATCAAAGGAAAACACCCAGGAAAGTAAATAATGCCATCTTACAAGGTCTTAATTAATATGTAAAGAATATTGAATTTTGAGGTAAAAAACAGGGCCTGAATTCTGTCTTTTATATTGGTATGTAATATTTCTAGACCTCCATTTCCTAATTTGTAAAATTTAGGAGGTTGTGCTAGTTGATCTCAGAGGTCTGTTCTATCTCTAAACATGTGATTTGAACTGGGATTTTTTAACTTACCGTTCTCTGACTGTGAGTAGGCATATGGCCTGGGGCAGCTAGAATTCAAGAAAATAGGCCATTTGCTAGGTTTTATACCACATCAATTTTTATTCGGTTGCTGTTCCAACTCATTTGTGATTCATATCCTTCTTAATTACCTCACCATTTCACCACACAGACAGAAAGGATAAAATGTTGTCAGAGTCCTCAATTTCCAGGTTAACCTTAAAGGACAGAGTTAGTAAATTTACTTTCTTAGGTTATTTATTCAAATATCTTATTTTTAGTTTTGTGCTTTAGGAATAATTAAACCTTCTCTATTGAAGTAAAAGACTAATCAAAAAGCAAAAACAAAACCCAAATTACTACAGTAGTGGGAATGACACTGAACTTGGAGATAGAAAACTCAAAATACTATCTCACTGAGGGTCAAGACTCTGGTGTTGTTTACTTGTTGTATGTAACATTGGTTAAATTGGCTAAATATCATAGCAAGAATACTGGCTCTGGAGTCAAAAGCTTCAAAGTAGGTTTGAATTTTATCCCTGACTATTTGGAACAAGTTATTTAACTTCTTCTAACCAGTTTTTCTTATCCACAAAATAATGGAAATAGACTAAATGACCTCAGAGGGCCCTTCTAACTTTAGACTTCAGATCCTAATTTTAAAACAAATTCACATGTCTGTGACTCAGTTTTTTTTATCTGAGAAATGAGTGGTTTAGTCTATGAACTTTAGGATTCTTTCTAGCACTAGCATTTTATGAGTCTGTGAATAATTTAGATAAGAAAATAAATTACTGCAAGGGTCATTTTATGCCTCATGCTTAAAGATCAAGAAACTTTCCAAGATCAAGACTATAGAAGATAAGGTACCAAAAGAAAGTAATTTTTTTTGGTAAGATCTTGATTTATTTTGAAGGGAAAATTGATTTGCTTTTTACTGGAAACAAAGCATGTCTACCCTGACTGTTCCTTTGAAATTCTTAAATTTAAAAATGAGATTTAGCTATAACATATAAAAATATGAAATGCGAAATTAGCCCAGAGGAATGGAATCCCTAGATAAAAGTTCCTCATCCACAGACAGGAATAATTTTTTGTTCTTTCCTTCTTAATCCATTTCTGTTTTGTTTGGAAATGTTTGCTGGTTTCTGCTTTCTCTTTGCTCAATATCAATTGAATTGCTGCACTAAAAAACCAAAATGATTTTTCT
Organism: Trichosurus vulpecula; assembly: GCF_011100635.1. Taxonomy (NCBI): domain Eukaryota; kingdom Metazoa; phylum Chordata; class Mammalia; order Diprotodontia; family Phalangeridae; genus Trichosurus; species Trichosurus vulpecula. The sequence continues at coordinate 144,254,497 of NC_050579.1, read as the reverse complement.
GAGGAAAGGACCACATTATTGTTTCATTCTCATTTTCTTTCTGCACAAGCTTGGAAACAACATATCTGATCCTAATCTGCCAATCCCCTTCTCTGTTCTGTGGCTATCATCATAATAACCCTCAAGGAATGATTTAACATCATAATTATAAGGAATCAAAGAATGATTAGAATGATGTTTTCCTTCTCTCTAATTTCCTCTCATTAATTCCCTTGTCTGCAATTCTCTTTGCCTTTAATGTTCACTGCTGGGGCCCAATAATACCCACTGGTAGAAACAGGACTAAGAAGCTTATTCATGCTGCAGAATGATGAACATCTTTGTATAACTGGGTGACGGGCAAATATTTTGGCTCAAGTACGTGTTTGCTGTTTTATTCTTATCCATTTTAAGTTCTGCTATTCAAAAACCTAAAATGGAAAATGTTAGTTGTGATCTTCCTCAGAAAGTGTTAATGCATATTTTTATTTCTTATTCATCAGTACAAGTACAGTAAGGGGTTGCAATTGATTCCATACCATTTGATCTCTTTTGTATTCACATATCTGAGTTTGATGATTAGAAACCAGAATTACATAATGAATAGCAGGTTAATTACTGACTCTTTTTCTTCTTTTCTTTTATCATGGTGTCACCATTTGATAATTCTGGACAAACTACTGGTCCTGATATGTGTAGATGTAATTAATGTAATAATAAAAACTACCTATACATAGTTGTTTATCTCTCCTACTAGATTGTAAACATCTTAAAGGTAGGGGCAATGTCTTATTCTTCCTTGTATCCCTGGCATTGATTACAGTTCCTTATTTATAGGTAGTGTTTAATAATATTTGTTGAATTAAGTTGATTTAAGGTAAAGATAAAGAACAATAAATGAAGAATATAAATAGAATATGTGTGGCATCAGAGGATAAATGATTGATGCATATTTTAAAAGAGTAAAAAAGAAAAGGGAAAAAAGATTTATATGTGATTTTGCTTTAAAATTATTTTAAAAATTTAGATTCTTAAGAATTGATATAGTTCTAAGTATGTTTCCAAAATATATAGTTAGCTCAATATCTCAAACCAATTAAAATGAGATGGAGTGTCAAAGTCACATTTTAAATTAACCTTCTGCTGATATTACAGATTGAAATATGATGAGTTGATGGGAACAAGGCTCTGAGCTTTGGCAATTTCCTCTATGTCCGCGTGTGATTGCAAAAAGAGCACTAAAATGAAAGGTGTCTGCAATCATAATGTCCACAAGGGAATGTGGACACATACCTTCATAGATGTGTTGGAGAAGTTGTATAAATCAAACAGAAATTATTCACCTTGTGAGAACAGAATTCTAAAATGTTATGAATTTCTTCATATATTGAAAGTGAAAAGGGCACATCTGTGATGTGGTGCAATGGGAGGATTTGCCTTATAATTAGGAAAACCTGGGTTCAAGTGCTACCCTGGAACATACAAAAGGCCATGTGTCCCTGGTCAAATCATTTAACTTCTCTATGCATAAGATGATGTTTTAAGACCATGGGTTGTAGAAGAATTATTGATTGAATTTGTAGGAGTTTTTGCATCAGGACCTCCCTATACTGATGAAATTACAAGTCTAGAGGTGAAGTGAAAAGAAGAGGAAGGAAAGTAAATGAGATAGGAAAGAGGAGGAAAGAAAAGTAGGAGAAGGATGAGAAGGAAAAGAGAGGAGAGGAGAAGAGAGGAGAGGACAAGAGAGGAGAGCAGAGGGGAGGAGAGGGGAGGGGAGGGGAGGGGAGGAGAGAAAGGAAAGGGGAGGGGCAAAGGAAGAAGAAGGGCAAGGAAAGGGAGGCGAAGGGAAGGGAAAGAAAGGGAGAAGAGAAGATACTATTGTTTTTACCTTGTCTAAATATTTAAGTCACATATTTCATGCACTTACTTTCTGCCATCAACAAATCACCCAGCCACATGTTAAAACATGGGTCTGGGGTTGCTACAGCATATTCTTTCCTATGTTTATAATAGTGTTTCCCTAAGATCAAATTCTCTGCAAAAATTTGCCCCAGGCAACACCTAGTAGAGAACCACATGAATGGAAAATACTATTTTTATGAGAATGATTTATTCCAATGTGTTTTAAAATGTTAATATTAATCATAAAACATGTTTCTCAGCTCTTTACAAAATTTTCAGTCCCCATGTACTCACATCATACTCAAATGGCTCAATATATCTGTTTTTGCTTTTTGATTGTATTAGCTGAAACCTGTCACTTTTTGTATTTTTTGGTACCTGGGTTCCACATGCAGAAATGATTGCCATGGTAACTTAGTGCCTATACTTAGTATTTCTACCTGAGCACATATGTCTTTGGGAAGGAAAAGGGGAGTTCCTATGTTGGCTACACTTGGATGAAGGAAGAACGTCAACTGCTCTCTCTCTCTCTCTCTCTCTCTCTCTCTCTTTCTTTCTTTCTCTCTCTCACCTATTTTGGCTTATTTATCTATGTATTATCTAGGTATTTATGAGAATTATGGAGGGAGATCAAAATGGTTAAAGTCAAGAGTTCTAAGACATACTGAGCAAAAGCCCCCTTTTCCATAGTGAAAATGAGAGATTGACATGAAACTGACATGAAACATGAAATTGTAGTTTTTTTTTCATTCAAGCAGGTTGTAATATTGCTAAAGTTGTGTTTCAACTCAGTTAATAAATTGAGAGATTCTAGTCAAGAGATCTGTTTCTCACTCTTTTTCTTCTCTAATTTTTATTATACTCCCCCTCATCCCTTCATAATTTTTAGACAACTTTTGTAACTTAGTTACTGTTACTAAGTAATTTTCCTGGATTTAAAGAGAATACTTATTTCAGTGCCTAGTGGTGGTGTAATAGTCTGTTTTAGGTTGGATTATAGGTATTCAAATCCCATTAGTTAATCTCTGTGAAACCTCCTGGAAGAATACCATACTGCTCACAGTGCTTCTGTATCCCAGCTTTATAACTTGGGTTTTAGAGGACTGTATTTTATTTATTCATTCTAATTGTAGACTTCTTTTGATAGCTTGTTTACCAGGCTGCACTGTGCCATTGTAACTTTTTTCTGTGTTTTTCTGGCTGTCTTTTGGAATTTTTTGAAATATTAATATACAGAGTTTGTTGTGAGGCAATTCACCCTGAATGGCATGTTGCCATAATAGCTTAAAGTTGAATCCTTTATACTTATGCTGTTGCCATTTTATATGGCTGTTAAACTGAACCATCAAAGTCTGTTTGAGTGAATTAAAGAGCATATGTGTCTACTGTGGGTACATGGTTGTTCTCGTAAATGGCATAGGGGATTGGTGATGGGCACTTTTTGCTTTTGGAGCCCTAGTAGAAATTAACATTAGTTAATTAAAATTTTGAAATAATTGTCTACTTAGTTTAGTTGTCAAGTGCTTACTTCTCAAAATCTAGTTCTTTGTGTTGTCACGGGAAAACATGATTTGTTATGGGAGAGAAATTTGTATCATGAAGTTTGTTGTGTTGTGACTAGCAGAGGGATGTAGCAGGAAATGCTCAATGCATAGTGTTTTGTGGGAATTTAGAACTATGGTTATAGAGATCACTTGATCATAGAGCTCAAAGGGACCAAAAAGGCTGTCTAGTTCTCTCATTTTACAGATTAGGAAACAAGTCTATGGAGGTTATATAACTTGTCCAAGGTCTGAGGCATTATTTGAACTCAGATCTTTTGGTTTTAAATCCAATATTCTTTTCACTGTACTCTGTAGTCCTTGGGAGTCATTGTTGCTTGGGGCAGGATTGGATTCTTTTTATAGGGCCATAAACTTAGATTTAGAGTAGGAAGGAAACTTAGAGGCCATCTAGTTCTACTGCCTTATTTTGAAGATAAGGAAAATAAGGTGTGGAGATTTTTGAACTTGTCCAGCATCACCCAAGGGGATAGATGAAAAGTGAACCTGGCTCTAAATTTAATATTTTTTCTCAATTGTACCACATTGCTTTGATTTTTCATCTAGATTTAATCTCCTTTTATAAAGATGTCTAGCAAATATAATATACTTTATATAATATGGCCTTTATATGAGTTACAAACTGACATTAAGAAGACCAAAAATTCCCTTTTAAGTAGTTTTAAAAAAATTGAAAGCAAATAGGATTTCAGTGGATGTGATCATTTAGGCCAGGAATTTATAGCAGATCTCTCATTTGTGATGTTGGGCAAGACAGCCAGTTTCTCTGGATCTTAAATCTTTTAGTTAGTAAAACAAGGGTGTTGAACTAATTGCTGTATAAGTTCCCTTTCAGCTCTGTATCATGATGCTAGAAGAAATAGGGATAGGGACTATATCTGTGATTTCACTGATACAGACAATTCCTGGATGAGCAAACTACCTAAACCAATGCAGGTTGATACCTATTCTGCAATGTCTTAGAGGATTGATCATGCACTAAGAATTTAAATTACTCTACTTAGGTTCCTATAGACTATGCAACAGAAGCAGAACTGGATCTCAGGATTTCCTGGCCTTGAAGTCAGCATATGCTATACTGCATATGCAAAATATATCCCACATGAAAGAATTGTCATGCTATAAAATGATATCACAGTTAAGGAAATGAACCAAATTTTCATTTCAATTTTGAAGTACTTTATTCATCTGTTCTTTCATTCATGAGCCGTTCATCAGTATCTTCTATGTTCTAGGTACTGAGAAAGATAAAAAGAAAATTAGGAAATGATGTCTTCCTTCTTGACATTTTCCATGTAGGAGGAAATATAGAACATACCCCAAAATACAGGGAGAACTGGCAATTGTTATCAGAATAAAGAGTCTGTATTTATTAAAAATGAGAAAGATAGGGGCAGCTAGGTGGTGCAATGAGTAGAGCACTGGCTCTGGAGTCAGGAGGACCTGAGTTCAAATGCAGCCTCAGACACTTGACACACTTACTAGCGGTGTGACCTTGGGCAAGTCACTTAACCCCAACTGCCCTGTGAAAAACAAAACAAAAACAATACAAAACCAAAAATGAATAAGATATTAGAGTGTAAAGATACTTTGAAATATCAGAGAAGTGCTCAAAAATCAGAGAAAAGGGAAAAAAAAACATTTCCCCAATTTTAAAAATCAAGGGAGTTATTGATGGAGTAGTAAGTTAAGCCTTAGGAGCATGTATATATTAACATTTTGGCCATCTGCCTCTTTCTATACTAAACACAGCTCAAGATTAAAATTCTTGTCTTTGGGGCGGAGCCAAGATGGCGGCTGGTAAGCAGGGAATAATGTGAGCTCCATACCGAGACCCTCCAAAAACTTATAAAAAATGGCTCTGAACCAATTCTAGAACTGCAGAACCCACAAAACAGCAGAGGGAAGCAGGGCTCCAGCCCAGGACAGCCTGGATGGTCTCTAGGTGAGGTCTATCCCACACGGAGCTGGGAGCTGGGAGCTGGGAACGGAGTGGAGCAGAGCCCAACCTAAGCAGTGTGGACCATCCAGACCAGAAGTCGGGCGGAGGGGGCCCTAGCGCCCTGATTCAGTGAGCTGCAGCAGTTACGAGACTTCTCAACCCACCAACACCAAAGACTGCGGAAAAGATTAGTGGGAAAAGCTGCAGGAGTGGAAGGAGTTCACGGTTCGGCTTCCAGCCCAAGGGGCAGTGGAGGTGGGGCAGCTACAGCTGTTGTTACTTCCAGCTCCAGGCCAACCTGGTGGGAGGAATTAAGTGACGGATCAGAGCAGGGGTGCACAGCCTGCCAAAGATCTAAGCCCAGTTCAGGTTGGGGGTTCTTGGGGAAGGAGCAGTGCTGGTGTGGCAGAGCTGGCACCTCCCCCCCAAACGTGGAACATAGAACTCTGTAATCTACAAGCAGTCGTACCCCGCTGAAAAACTCAAGGGTCAAGTTAGTTGGCTGGGAATATGGCCAGGCAGCGAAAACGCACCCAGATTCAGTCTCAGACTTTGCATTCTTTCTTTGCTAACAAAGAAGACCAAAACATACAGACAGAAGAAATTAATAAAGTCAAAGAGCCTACAACAGAAACCTCCAAGAAAACAGGAACTGGTCCCAGGCCATGGAAGAGCTCAAAAAGGAGTTGGAAAAGCAAGTTAGAGAAGTAAAGGAAAAATTGGGAAGAGAAATGAGAAGGATGCGAGAAAACCATGAAAAACAAGTCAATGACTTGCTAAAGGAGACCCCAAAAATACTGAAAAATACACTGAAGAAAACAACACCTTAAAAAACAGACTAACTCAAAAGGCAAAATTGCTCCAAAAAGCCAATGAGGAGAAGAATGCCTTGAAAGGCAGAATTAGCCAAATGGAAAAGGAGGTCCAAAAGACCACTGAAGAAAATACTACTTTAAAAATTAGATTGGAGCAAGTGGAAGCTAGTGACTTTATGAGAAATCAGGATATTATAAAACAGAACCAAAGGAATGAAAAAATGGAAGACAATGTGAAATATCTCATTGGAAAAACCACTGACCTGGAAAATAGATCCAGGAGAGATAATTTAAAAATTATTGGACTTCCTGAAAGCCATGATCAAAAAAAGAGCCTAGATATCATCTTTCAAGAAATTATCAAGGAGAACTGCCCTGATATTCTAGAGCCACAGGGCAAAATAGAAATTGAAAGAATCCATCGATCACCTCCTCAAATAGATCCCAAAAAGAAATCTCCAAGGAATATTGTCACCAAATTCCAGAGCTCCCAGATCAAGGAGAAAATACTGCAAGCAGCCAGAAAGAAACAATTTGAGTATTGTGGAAACCCAATCAGAATAACCCAAGATCTGGCAGCTTCTACAGTAAGAGATCGTAGGGCTTGGAATGCGATATTCCGGAGGTCAATGGAGCTAGGATTAAAACCTAGAATCACCTACCCAGCAAGGCAAAATATGGATTTTCAATAAAATAGAGGACTTTCAAGCTTTCTCAGTGAAAAGACCAGAACTGAATAGAAAATTTGACTTTCAAACACAAGAATGAAGAGAAGCATGAAAAGGTAATCAAGAAACGGAAATTGCAAGGGACTTACTAAAGTTGAACTGTTTTGTTTACATTCCTACATGGAAAGATGATGTGTGTGTATGATTCATGGGACCTCAGTATTAGGGTAGGTGAAGGGAATATGTGTATATATATATATATATATATATATATATATATATATATATATATATATATATAGGTGAATGTGTATATATGTATGTATCTATGTGTATATGTATGCATGTGTATGTAGGTATATATATGTGTGCTTTATGTGTGTATATACATATATATATATATACATGTAAAAGAGAGAGAGCAGACACAGGGTGAGTTGAAGATGAAGGGAAGATATGTAAAAGAAATAAAATGAAATTAAGGGATGAGAGAGCAACATACTGAGAGAGGGAGATAGGGAGAGATAGAATGGGGTGGATTATCTCGCATAAAGTTGGCAAGAGGAAGCAGTTCTGTGGGAGGAGGGGAGAGGGCAGGTGAGGGGGGAATGAGTGAACCTTGCTTTCATCAGATTTGGCCTGAGGAGGGAATACCATACATACTCAGTTGGGTATCTTACCCCACAGGAAAGAAGAGGGAGGAAGATAAAAAAAAATAAAAGGGGGGGGATGATGGAGGGGAGGGGAGATGGGAGTGGAGGTAATCAAAACAAACACTTTGGAAAGGGGACAGGGTCAAGGGAGAAAATTCAATAAAGCGGGATGGGTTGGGAAGGAGCAAAATTTAGTTAGCCTTTCACAACATGAGTATTGTGGAAAGGTTATACATAATGATACACATGTGGCCTAGGTTGAAGTGCTCGACTTCTTAGGGAGGGTGGGTGGGAAGGGAAGAGGGGAGAGAATTTGGAACTCAAAGTTTTAAAAACAGATGTTCAAAAAAAAAGTTTTTGCATGCAACTGAAAAATAAGACACACAGGCAATGGGGCGTAGAAATTTATCTTGCCCTACAAGAAAGGAAGGGAAAAGGGGATGAGAGGGGAGGGGTGTGATAGAGGGGAGGGCTCACTGGGGAATAGGGCAACCAGAATATATGCCATCTTGGAATGGGGGTGAGGGTAGAAATGGGGAGAAAATTTGTAATTCAAACTGATGTGAAAATCAATGCTGAAAACCAAATATGTTAAATAAATAAATTTAAAAAAAAAGTCAAAAAAAATAATGGGCATAATAATACTTGTACTGTCTAATTTAAACGGTGGCCCATGAGGAAAGTGCTTTGTAAATTATAACACACTTAAGAATTATAGCTATGGGGCAGCTAGGTGGTGCAGTGAGTACAGCACTGGCCCTGACGTCAGGAGGACCTGAGTTCAAATCCGGCCTCAGACACTTGACACATGTACTAGCCACTTAACCCCAATTGCCCTGCCAAAAAAAAGAGAATTATAACTATATTTGCATATCCCATGGCTAGACCATCTAGAATATTTGGGGGCTTCAGCATTTGGGGGTCCTGTGAGCAACCTGAACAGAAAGCCTAAACTCTGCCTAGGCACATCTGTGTCTGTTTGGGGCCTTCTATGTTCACTCATCAACCACAGGACTGAGGGTAGCAGAGGAGGGAGCATTAAGTACTTGAAGTAAGAAACCTGGATTCAAGTCCAGAATCTGCCATTTCCTAGGTTTGTGATCTTGGGCAGGGTATTGCCCTCTCTGAGTCTTAGTTTTTTCCTCTGCAAAACGAGAGGGTTGAACTAGGTTAGGTCCCTTTCATCTCAAAAGTCCAATCTAGGAGGGATAAAACCCAGAATTGTCCCTAAGGCCTGTTGAAATCCTCAAGCTCACAGGGACTCTGCTGCATTTGGAACTACTGGTCTAATTGTAAGCATTTAAAAAAAAATAAACAAACTTGGAAACTGAAAAAAAAAAATCTCATCTTTAAAATTAGTATAATAGGAATGATTTTTCATTATGGGCCTTTTTGTTCTATAATTAATATATTTTCTCTCCAGGTAGGTGGTCTCTTTACTCCAATAGACTCTCTCCAGGGTAGATTCTGGGGCCTAAATAGAAACAAAATAGGGGTAAAGTTAGGAACAGAAACTTCTGGTGTAGCAAGTTGTTTCCAAGACTGCTGTTATTATCACAGGATTATTAACCTGTTGGAATAATTTATTTGACTACAGACTTAGATGTGTTTTTCTTTGGAATATAAGAATTAGATTTTCATATTTTTTCCATTTCAAGGTTAAAACAAAATAGCTGTCTCTCTATACACCCCTTGTTAGCAAAGGGGTGTAAATGATTTCCATCCTTCTCACTATAAAACTAACCCTAAAACATTGTCTGTCAATATGCTGTTATCTTTTTAGCGTTCTATAACATACATGCATACTGCTTACTGCTGAGGAATAGTTGCTGCGGGAACCCTGACTTTGAGCTATATCCATTTGAATGCTTAGATTGATCTGAAGAACCCTAATCCAGTGGAATTTAAAACAAACAAAGAAACAAAAGGAAATAATGAATAAGTCATTTTAAAAATTAACTAAAATCTCTAAGATGAGAGGATTCTACATTATTCTTTCTGTTCCTGCCACCTCTATTTCCTTTGGCCTCCCATGTCCCGTGACGCTTCCAAGAACAAAACATTGAATTTTCAAAATTTTCTATCTTTCTGTTCCATGTACCAGAAGTAGGACAGGCATTTGTGGATATTTAAGAATGAAGGAGGTAAAATGCAAACATGCAATAGAGGTGCTTAAACTTTACCCAAGATGCGTAATCTTATTGCAGCAAAATCTTTTCTTGTAAATGGAAAATGTAAATGGATTGAGCTTGTAATCATTCACTTATTAATTGGCCACCAAAACAAATTGAATCAATAAATATGTTCATATAGAGTATACTCTGGATCTTCTTAGAAAATAACAGGAAGATATCTTTAGCTGGCCTGATTTTTAGATCACCAAGTTCACAGATCCAGTTATTTCTCTAATTTTATTCAGTAATATGACTTTCATGTTACTCCCTATTTTATAAGAACAAAATATTACTTGCATTGAATCTTGGTGATTTGCTAAGATTCACAAACTAGATCAGGTAGTGATCAACATGAGAAAAATCAAATGGATGAAAAACGGATCATTGTAGTTGGATGGACAGCACTTTGAGATAGATTATTGAGACACATTATCAGCCAAATGATCAATGAGTGTTTATTAACTATTGTACCAATCAAGTATGAAGCAATGAGAATGTTAAGACAAAAGCGAAATAGTCCCTGCTGCCATGGAATTTACATTCTAATCAGGGCAAAAATATGCACATATACAGAGCATACCAAAAGTCAGTGCAATTTTGAGCTTACATTTGAATTCTTAAATGTAATAAGTTTAAAATATTAATGCTGAAATGTATACTAAGATTTTTGGGACACTTTTCATATAAATACACATACATGCATATATGGATATATATGTGTGTGTATATATATGTATATACACACACACACACACATATATATATATATACATATATACACACATACACACACAGACACACATATACCCATACATCTACATCTACACACACATATATACATTCATATACTTACATACATATATATATATGTGTGTGTGTGTGTGTGTGTGTGTGTGTGTATATACCTACATACACACATATATATATATATATACATAAATAATTTTATTTCCCTTGTTAAAATGTAAATTCAAGTCGTTAAAACATAAAACTGCACTGAAATCTTTGGGACACTACACACACACACACACACACATACATCATGCATAAGTATACATACAGACACACATTTATATATATATATATATATATATACATATATATATATATAAATATATACACATATATATGTGTTTGTGCGTGTGTGTGTGTGTGTGTGTGTGTGTGTTACTTATATGCCAAGATCACAGAATCATAGAACAGAGCTGGAAGAGACCACAGAGGTCATCTTGTCTAATACTTTCATTTTATATATGTGGAAACTAAGAGTCAGGGAGATGAAGTAACTTATCTGTGGCCAAATAGGTAGCAAACTTCAGAAGTAGGATTGAAGCCATGTTCTCCAAGTTCAGAGTCAAAGAGTTTAATCATAAACCTTAGAAGGGAAGGTACTTACATTTGGAGAAACCAGAAAAATGTCTCCCGAAGAAGATTGCAGTTGAGTTGACTATTGCAGAAAATGAGGATTCCTAAAAGGCAGAATTGAAAGGAGAACATTCCAGGCACAGTAAACAGCCAGTACAATATTTCTATCAGTACACATTTTTCATACAGGAACTGGGTGTGGACAAGGAGGTAGGCCCAGAGACAACAAGACAAGGAGAGTGAGACGGATTGAATTTGCAAAATTTCACAGCACTTCAAGTGATCACACAGTACTTTTTCAATACCACTATTCTTCCCATGATGCTTTATAACTGAAAATTGTGAAATACCAAATTTCTGGAGAGCCAAAATGTCAGAGGATCCAAAAGGCAATGGAGAGATGTGTGGTAGAAATTGGTAGGTCATAACACGTTATCCATTATGACTTGCATTTAAGAAGCACATTCAAAATGTGCGTGCAAATCATGTGGTACTGAAAAAAGAAATGGTCCACTCATGCAGTTAGAATGAAGAATAATGTACAAATAGCATGAGTACTGCACTGGTTTGTGCAAAAAATTGAAAGATCTGGAAGATGTCCCATAAGTATATCCTCTATTAAGGATTAAGGCAAAGATGAGAACTACACAGCCAATTTTAGATTGTATTCTGCCCTGTTGAGTAACCAGGAAAATGTTAATAAACATGAAAATTTCTCTACATGAATTTATAAATCCACAAAATACAATTTATTCCTTTAAATACAAACCAAACATGAAAGTCGTAGCATTTCCTGTTTGTTTATGCCCTCCCCTTAAATCTCTCATTGATGTCTCCCATGTATTTCTTAAATGATCCATTCTTTGTTTTAATTCCTTTCATATTTTTTGCATTGATACTGTTCACCTACTTTCCATTCAAACTCCTCTTCCATTAAGAATGAAAGTTCTCCTTTGTAGCAAAAAGTCAAGCAAAACTAGTTGTACAGTGATTTTCCCCCTGGAAAATTATTTCTATTTCTGCACCTGCAATCTTCACTTTGTCCACCAAGAGGTAAGAAACATTCTCCATCATCAGTCTTTTAGAGTTGTGATTAGTCAATTGCTGTAATGATCAATTTTAAAACTTTTAAGGTTACTTTCCATCACAAAGTTATGGCCAGTGTAAAAATAGTTCTATATATGCTTACTTAGTATTTCATTAGTTCATACATATTTTCTAGAATTCCTCTGAATTTATCTCTTATGCAGTATCTTTTGACACATAAGTTCATTATAGTCATATACCATGATTTGTTTAGCTCATCAATTGATTGGCATCTTTTTTTTCTTTCCAGTTCCTTGCTACAACAAAAAGTACTCCTAACAATACTGCTCTACATGAGTCCTTTTCCACTACTTTTTATTTCTTTGGTTTATATAGTATGCATGCACCAAAACACACACACACACGCGCGCGCGCACGCGCACACACACACACACACACACACATCTTATTGACTTTGTGAATATATTTTAAAATTACTGTCCAGAATGGTTAGAAAAGTTCAGAGCTCAACCAACAGAGGATTTGTAGGATAGTAAAACTTCCCTCAACTGTCATTTTGCTTATGTTCATAGTTGTCAGTTTGATTGGTATGAGATCAAATCTCTGGGTTGTTTTACTTTGCATTCCTTTTATTCTGGTGTGGAACATTTTTAAATAGTTGTGGATAGCATAGATTTCTTAGCTTTGGAACTGCCTGTTCCTATGGGTTGGCCATTTATCTATTGGTAAAATTTGGCAATGCCTCTTGTTCTTATATATTTGTATCAATTCCCTATTTCCTTTGGCTTTTGGACCATTATCAATTATGTTTTCTGACAAGACATTTTTCTCAGTTAACTTTTCTATTTCTATTTTGAATAACTTTCACTTGTGCACAACTTTTCAAATTAATGTAGTGAAAATTGCACATATGTATGAGTTCTTTTTCAGATTCTCTCTAATTTTCTTTGCCCTTTTATTTTTAAATATTCTTTTATTTTGTTAAATGTTGCAATAACATTTAAATTTTTTAACCTAGTGTTAAAAAATGAATTCCAAATTTTCTCCCTCCTCCCCACCTATTAAGAAGGAATCCAATTTGATATCTATCATATATGAAGTCATCAAGAATTTATTTCCTTATAAGCCATGTTGCAAAAGAAAACAAACACAAAAAAAAAACAAGAAAAATTTTAAAAAAAAAGTTAAAAAATTGCTCTATCTACACTCAGATTTCATCAGTTCTAGTAGGTAGCACTTTTCCTCATGGGTCATTTTGAATTATCTTGGATCATCTTCTTGATAGAGTATCTAAATCTTTCACAATTGATTATCATTACAATATTGCTATTCTTGTATACAAGGCTCTCCTGGTTCTGCTCACTTCACTTTGTATCAGTTCATATGACTTCCCCAGTTTTTCTGAAACAATCCTGCTCATGATTTCTTATAACAAAATAGTATTCCATCACAATCATACACCACAATTTGGTCAATCATTCCCCAATTGATGGACATTCTCTCACCTTTCAATTTCTTGCCATTATAAAAGAAGCTGCTATAAATATATTTGTACAGATGGGTTTTTTTCTCTTTTCTTTGATCTCTTTGGAATACAGACCAAATAGTGGTATTGTTGGGTCAAAGGGTTTACAAAGTTTTATAGCCCTTTAAGCAGAGTTCCAAATTGTTCTCCAGAAAATTTAGACTAGTTCGCATCTCCACAAACTGTGCATCAATGTCTCAAATTTTCCACGTCCTTTGACCCAGTAATACCACTTCTAGGGTTGTATCCCAAAGAAATCATGCAAGCGGGAAAAGGACCCATATGTACAAGAATATTTATAGCAGCTCTCTTTGTGGTAGCCAAGAATTGGAAAGCAAAGGGATGCCCATCAATTGGGGAATGGCTGAACAAGCTGTGGCATATGAAGGTGATGGAATACTATTGTGCCATAAGAAATGGGGATGATGCAGACTTCATAACAACCTGGAAAAACCTACACGACATAATGCTGAGTGAGCGGAGCAGAGCCAGGAGAACGTTGTGCACAGCCACAGATATGTGGATTCCGTGAGGACCAACCCTGACATACTGTGCTTCTTTCAGCAACCTAAAGGGGCAAGGACAATTACAGGGGACTCATGATGGAGAATGCTATCTTCATTCAGAGAAAGAACTGCGAAGTTTGAATACAGACTGAGGCACACTACACACACTACATGCTTGCCTTTTCTGCTTCTCTTTTGTTTTTGTTTTTGGGGTTTTTTTTTTTGTTTGTTTTGTTTTTTTTTTTTTGGTTCTGTTTCTTCTTTCTCATGATTCATTCCATTGGTCAAAATTCTTCTCCACGACTTGACTAGAGCATAAATTAATTCAATGCGAAGTTATACATGACAGTTATATGAGACTTCATGCCGTCTTGGGGAGGGAGGGGGGAGGGAGGGGAGAAAAACTGTAACTCAAAACTATGTAGAACCATGTGTGGTAAACTAAAAATAAATAAAACACCTTTAAAAAAAAATTTTCCACGTCCTGTCCAGCATTTATCATTTTCTTTTTTGTCATGTCAGCCAATCTGATAGATATGAGGTAGAATCGGTTATTTTAATTTGAATTTCTCTAATCAATAGTGATTTAGAGCATTTTATCTGGCTCTTAATAGTACTGATTTCTTTTCTGAAAGCTACCTGTTCATATCCTTTGAACATTTGTCAATTGAGTAATGATTTATATGCTTATAAATTTGACTCAGTATATCAGTAAGGTGAGTTTCATGACCTTGAGGATGATCACGAACATGGCTAAATGGTTTGAAATCACAAAGTATGAGAAATTCTCTAGTTAGAAGGCAGAGGAAGTATAGCATTTATTTAGATTCTAGGGGATAAAATCCTGACACCAATAACCCCAATTCATTATAGCAGTAATTATATTCTCAAACCAGTAAGCCCACCTCAATGTAGCAACAAGGAAATTATAACACAGTATTATAGCAATGAACCAAACCATCCTGTAACCTTCCCCCATGCTAGAGCCTTCCTGTAAACAATCTCTCAGGATTCCTAACTCTCTCTGCTCAGCACTCTCTTCTGCAGCTCTGCCTATGCAGTCTTTCTCAATGTCTGCTCTTCAGTGCCCTCTTGATATCTGCTGCCTCAATGTGTTTTCAGTTCTGCTGCTTTCAGTTCTGCTGTTCTTAGTTCTGTCCCTCTTCAATTCTGATTCTCTCACACTCTGGACTCTCTTTACATACAGTCCTAGCCGGCATCTGATTGGGTAGAACTCAGATCTCTGATTGGCTGAATTTATGATTGACTAGAATTCAGTGCACCTACTGCTGGATCTGGTCTTATTAACTCCCCATAGGGTCCTGAGGGCTTCATGCCCAAATTGGCTTAGTACCTAGTAAGTAGAGGCTTTAGGTCTATTTACAAACACAGATATAATGAAACTTTTTCACCTAGACCAACCTGAGGCCTATTGAATGAGTAGGGAAGATCTTTGATCACATTAATACTACACTCAGTTACCTATCTATTGGAGAAATAAGAGAAACTTAGTGTAAAAGAATATTCTCCCCAGTTTCACACTTCTAATTTTGGCTGCATTATATTTCTTTGTACGAAAACTTTTAAATTTCATTTAATCAAAATTATTCATTTTACTTCCTGAGATCCTCAATATTTCTTGTTTGTTCATAAACTTATTGCTTATCCATAGATTGACAGGTACATTTTTCTATGTTCCTTTCATCTGCTTATAAAATCATCATTTATGTCTAAATCATTCATCCATTTTGCCTTATTTTGGTACATGGTACAAGTTGCTGGTCTATGTCTAGTTTCTGGCAAACTCCTTTCAAGTCTTCCAGTCAATTTTTTCTCAAACGAAGTCTTGTCACCTTAGTTGGATCTTTGGGTTTACTAACCATTAGATTAGTATGGTTGTTTATTATTATGGATTCTGTGCCTAATCATTTCAACTGCTCCAGCACTCTATTTTTTAGCCAGTACCAGATTGTTTTTATGATTACTACTTTGTGATATAGCTTGAAATCTGGCATGGCAGGGCTGCCATCCTACTCATTTTTTTCACTATTTCCCTTGATATTCTTGACTTTTTGTTCTTCTGAATGAATATTGCTATTATCTTTTTTAGCTCCATAAAATGATTCTTTGTTACTTTGATTGCTATGGCACTGAAAAGCAAATTAACTTAGGTAGAATTGTCATTCTTATTACATTGGCTAGGCCTATCCATGGGCAATGAATATTTCTCCAATTGTTGCTACCTTCATTTGTGTGAAAAGTGTTTTATACTTGTGTTCATATTATTCCATATTTTTCTTGGCAGGGAGACTCAAAGTACTTTATATTGTCTGCAGTTATTTTAAATGGAATTTCTTTATCTCTTCCTGCTGGGTTTTGTTGGTAATACATAGATATATTGATGATTTATATGGGTTTATTTTATATCCTACAACTCTTTCTGACCAGTTGTCGGTCAGATGTCCTGATGCCCTTAGTGTCTCTGGCCTGAGAGCTCCCAAAGCTTCTGCTATTGACACAGCCATTGTTGCAGCCCCACTAATGGGCTCTAAGACCCACTGATGATCCTATTACTGGGTTCTGACTAACCCTAACTCCAATGTCACAGAACTCTTCTGATGACCTCCTAAGTTGTCTTAGGTTCAAAAAAGTATCACTTTGACTTTTTGTTGTCTTTGCTGTGCCAAAACTTGATTTGATGAGTTATTTTAAAGTTATTTGGAGGACAAATGTTGGGAGAGTTCAGCTGGATTGTTTCTTATACTCTGTTATCTTGGCTTGCTTCCCATCCTCCCACTGCCCCACCCCTGTGCATCCCCAGTTCTAATACTGTTGAGAGGATTTTTAAAAAATGATTTCTTGAAATGTGGTGTCTATAATTCTTGGTTTGTCCTGGTATTCAAGTAGTCTGATGATTTTTAAAATCCTCCTCTTTAAACTGTTTTCCAGGTCAGGTTTTTTTGTAAATATGATAAATTCTTTCATTTTCCATGGCCTTTACTTTGTTATACTATTTCTTGCTGACTTATGGAACCACTGAAATTTTTTCCCACTTTTTTTTCAACATGTGTACTGCATGGGTAAGGATTTCCACCTTCTATTCCAAGTTATTTATTCTTATTTCAACTTTTTCCTATCACTCTTTTATTTTATTTATTTTTAACCTTTTTTAAATTATCTTTTTCCTTTCCTTTTCTTCTCCTTTTCCTATTCCTTTCCTTGTGGTCGTTTTACCTCTGAGCTTTTCCTTCCAGCTATTGCTGGGTTATTCTTTGTTCTGGCTATACATGTTGGAGTTCTCTTAAATCATAGTATTATCTTCCCGCATCCTTCTCATTTCTCTTCCCAGTTTTTCCTCTACTTCTCTAACTTGCTTTTCAAAATCTTTTTCAAGCTCTTGCATAGCCTGAGACCAGTTCACGTTTTTCTTGGAGGCTTTTGTTGTAGGCTCTTTGACTTTGTTAACTTCTTCAGTCTGTATGTTTTGGTATTCTTTGTCACCAAAGAAAGAATCAAAAGTCTGAGACTGAATCTGGGTGTGTTTTTGCTGCCTGGACATATTCCCAACCAACTAACTTGACCCTTGAGTTTTTCAGTGGGGTATGACTGCTTGTAGAGTTTAGAGAACTATGTTGCTCGCCTGGAGGGATCCATCAGCTCTGCCATACCAGCACTCCTCCTTCCCCAAGAACTCCCAACCCAGACTGGACTTGGATCTTCAGCAGGCTCTTCACTCCTGCTCTGATCCACCACTTAATTCCTCCCACCTGATGGGCCTGGGCCTGGAAGCAACTACAGCTGAACTTCTGTAGCTGCCCCACCTCCACTGCCCCGGCGGGGGTGGCTGAACCACAAACTCCTTCCACTCCCGCAGCTTTTCCCACTAACCTTCTCTGTTGTCTTTCATGTTTGTGGGTTGAAAAGTCTGATAACTGCCACAGCTCACTGATTCAGGGTGCTAGGGCACACTCCGCCTGGCTCCTGGTCTGGTTGAGCCGTGCCGCTCATGCTGGGCTCTGCTCCGCTCCGCTCTGCTCCAAGCTCCCAGCTCTGTGCAGGATAGACCTCACCCAGAGACCATCCAGGCTGTCCTGGCCTGGAGCCGTGCTTCCCTCTGCTGTTTTGTGGGTTCTGCAGTTCTAGAATTGGTTCAGAGCCATTTTTATAGGTTTTTGGAGGGACTCGGCGGGGAGCTCACGCTAGTCCCTGATTTCCAGCTGCCATCTTGGCTCCCCCCTCCCCCATAGTATAGCTTTCATCAGGCTTTTTAAAAATAATTTTCAGCTTTAGTTCTTTATTTCATATCTTCTTCTCCCCTCTTAGAAACTTAAAATATTTGTTTAGACCTTACTTGTTTCCATTTCCCCTGTAGTAGTCTGGTTTATATTTCTATGTCTAATCTGGAAGGGATGGCCCCCTCATCTACTTTAAGCCCTGATTTCTTTCTCAGTCTCTTTGTACTCTGCAGATTTTGGCAACAGGCGGTCCTTTTATTCACTTTGTATAGTATTCAAGTGGGACTTCATTTTTGTCCTCTGTTTTCAACCTAGATTGTCCCAGTGAGTTATGGGAGATAACATTGTTCTTAGGATTGTTGAAGTTTTCTCAGGACTGACACAGGGGTGCTAAGATGGCTCCACCCCCAACCATTGCTCTCATTGTTCAGAAGAATGCAATTCCAGGTTCTGTTTCTGTGTAGTGACCTACCAGGCCCAGTTCTGCACCCCCACCCCATTCAGCTGTGACAAGCCAGGGTTATGATCTACCTTTAGAATTCTAAATGTTAGAGCTGTTGCTGAGTTGTGACACCTTTGTTTCCCTGTTCTTCTTGCCTCCTTACCACCATCTTTTAGCCTTGTTACCTGAGGTGGCACTAATTTCCTGATTAATATCCTCTCCCAGCATCCATTGCTTCCATAAACTCTCCCTAACTTCCCAGGTGCCATTCCCCTACTTTGCTCTGCTTTAATTCTATCTTATTTTGTAGTGTCCTTGTCTAGATGGAAGAACTTATTTCTGTTCTATTTTTTTTGAAACTCCTTGTTGTTAGTCTTTCTGGATCTGTTTTCAAAGATTTTCTCCATGTTATGTGGAGGACCGGGGCTTCTCAATGGCCTTTCATCATATCATCTGAACTAGAAGACTTTATTGTATTTATTTTTCTCAAGAAATGCACCATCATACTTCTGGGAGCCAAGATGGTTGAGTAAGATGTAAGTTGCTCTCACTCTCCCTTATTGACCCCTAAGACCCCAGATAATATTGCCCCAGTAAAAAAAAAAAACCCTAGTACAGCTGAACCAGCATAAAGACAGTGCGAAGTAGTCTTCTAGCTTGGGAAGCTTTGAAGATTGATGGGAAAGGTCCTTCTTGCTCTGATGGAAGGGGGGTAGTATAAGATAAGAGGTGTCCCAGCAAGCCAGTGGCAAGCCCCACCTCAGCAAACCAGGGGGAGATCCTGAGCCCCATGATGGTTGATCAGGCAAGTACCAACACCAAGATCCCCAAGTGCCTTGCCAAAGGCAGAGTAACTGATAGACTCCAGCTTAGAAAAACACCATGTATGCTGGCAAGGAGTCTTCCTTCAGCAGTCAAACTTCCCAGTGCTTTGGCACAACTCCAGGCAGGCAGGCAGTCATTCCAGTGCTTCAAAGTAGCCTGAGTAAGCAGGTGTCCTCCAGGGGCCAGACCCCACCCCCCAGAGTTTCAGTGTTTCTCACCCCAGCTCAGCACCAGGTAAGCTGCCAGACCCCTATAATGGTAATTATGGTGGGATGTTTTTGTTTTCTCTTTTAGAATACTAAGGTAATCAAGTACCTTTGATGAGTCTTATTTTTCAAATGTAATGGCAAGCAAAGTGGACTTTTTGTTGTCTTTTGTTTCTTTGATTGAATCGAGTCTTTGACCTGCTTAAGAAACAAGAAAGCCTAGTTCACATACATTTGAGTTGATTGTGATGCCCTTTGACCCCGAAGAAGTGTATATGAACTCAGAAGTTAGCATTTTGCCTTTGGGGGCACACTCATTGAAAGAGTGTTGGTGATGAGACTCTGGGTAAACTGTTGAAGCACCACCCCCCACACCCCCCGTTTGAAAACCCAGATGTTGATGCTTCTCTGGTAACTACGTATTGTGATTTGGTTAGACAGAAATGTTGATATGTTTATATTGTCTCTGTTTGTAATTTCTGTTTGTATTTGCTCTGAGGTTCAAGGTACTGGCTTTTCCCTCTGAACTAAATGAATGGTACATGTATGTTTAATTAAACTAAGATTGTTATTCCTTAACATTGCTTTCCTTAGAAAAAGTAGAACAAAGAACCTGTGCTAGCAGCCCTCCCATGTGCTCTTGCTGTTGGTCTTTCACCTCCACAGCAGCTGCTAGCAATGTTGTTGTTACAACCCCATACACCCTTCAGCTGCCAGCACTTGAGGTCCTGACACACAAAGCAAATGGACAGGTCCCTGGGCCCCAGCACAAGAACTTTGGGTCACTTTCCTCTGTGCTCTAGCAGGGGAGGTCAACTTTAAAAGCCAGGAAATAGGCAAATACCATGAGCAAAAAGCCGAAAGAGACAATGACCATAGTTTCTAATTATGGGACAGGGAAGATCAAGGCACATATTTGGAAGAGGACAACATTGTCAATATACCCACATCCAAAACTTCAAAGGGGAATATGAACTAGTCTCAAGCTTAAAAAAAGAACTTTTTGGAAGAACTCATGAAGGATTTTAAAAGTCAAATAAGAGAGGTGGAAGAAAAACTGGGAAAAGATATGAGAGGTATGCAAAAGAGACCTTAGCTTGGAAAATTAGGAACAAAAATTGACTGTAGAAAACAACTCCTTAAAAATACAATTGGCCAAATGGGGGAAACAGTATACTGAAGAAAACAACTACTTAAAAAGTAGAATTGGCCAATGGAAAAAGAGGCACAGAAACTCATTGAAGAGAACTTAAAAAGTAAAATGGGCCAAACAGAAAAGGAAGTACAAAATCTAATCAAAGAAAACAATTTGTAAAAAAATTAGGACTGGGTAAGTGCAGGCTAATGACACTATGAGATATCAAGAATCAATCAAACAAAATTAAAAGGATGAAAAAATAGAAGAAAAGTTGGAAAAACAACTGACCTGGAAAATTGATCCAGGAGAGATAATTTAAAGACCATTGGTCTGTCTGAAAGCCATGGTGAAAAGAACAGCCTGGATACCATCTTTCAAGAAATCATCAAAGAAAACTGCCCTGAGGTCCTAGAAATAGAGGGTAAAGTAGTCATCGAAAGAATACGTTGATCACCTCCTGAAAGAGATCCCAAATTGAAAATGCCAAGGAATATTATAGCCAAATTTCAAAATTATCAGGTCAGAGAGAAAGGGGCCACCCCCCTCGTAGCAGGTCTCCAGGAACGCTCCACCATTTACCCCAACACCCCAACTCCAGACCCCATCCCCACTCCCTGCTTCTCTTCCCCCTCTCCTCTCTCTCTCTAGGATTGCCCCGACAACTTCAGGGCTAGGAGACAATGAAGACCAGGTTGGTGCAGAGAGGAGCACCTGGGAGGGCGGGTGGAGTCAAGGTCAGTGCTCAGGGCTCTGTGAGAGCTGTGAGAGCTGTTCCCCCAGGTGCTTTGCCAAGAGGTGCTGCCTCCCATCTCCCTCAATAGCCAGTTTACAGCCTTATGCTGGACTGGATCGTGGCTGATAGGCAGCTGAGAGAACTTTGGGGACAAGAGGAGATTTAAATCATTTAACTTGACTTTGACTCTGATGCTCAGGACTTCAGGACCAAAGCCCTGGAATATTGCAGAAGCTGACCATTTGATGGGACAGTACAGAGGTTTCTGGCTGTATGCTTCCAGCCTGTGGAGACCTATGCTTTCAGCAGGATCAGATGATCCAAACTTTTGACTTTAGGGACTGTGAGATTATGGCAGCTTGTAAATGCTGGAGTCCTCACAGTCGGAGATGCTAGGAGTTGGCTATCATTGTCAGGAGCTGGGAAATTTGTAGAATATTTTGTTAAAAGGTGACAGGCAGTACTTGGGATGGTTAGAAAGTTCAGGTATTGGGAGCTGTTCCTTCCTGAGCTCTTAGGTAGAGGATCTCCTCTGTGCAGGTTGGCCTTCTCTACCATATACATGACTTAATTGGAGGGTAGCTGCTTGACATTGTCCCCACCACATTAGGGACTCTCCTTCACTTGCCTGAGAAATGAAGATTCTGATTATCTTTTCCCACTTCATCTGTTGGATTGGGGAATGAGATAAGGTACAGCTACAACCTGAAGCCCACAAGATATCACTTTTAACGCAGATGAAAGTGGCATCTATGGATGGGGTAACCCCTTGAAGGGTCTGGATTTGAGACTACTGTTTGGCTCTCTAGGTGGATGGGACAGATATGATCACTCCTATTTACAATTTTGGGGTTTAGACCATACTGTCCCTGCTTCTGCCAAGGAGAAAGATTGGAAACTATACCAATGTTTTGCTTATTGTCTTTCACATAGGATATGATGTCATTTTGTTTTTGGGTTCTCTGTCCTTTTTTTGCTTTTGAAATTGCCAAACAAACAGTATCTCTCTCTCTGAAAAAAAGGATTGGAGGGCTTGGAATATGATATTCTGTAAGACAAAGGAGCTTGAATTACAACCAAAATTGAGCATAATTTTTCAGGGGAGAAGATAGACATTCAATGAAATGGGGGACTTTCAAAACTTCCTGATGAAAAGGCCAGAGCTCAACAGAACATTTGATCTTCAAGGACAAGACTCAAGAGAGGCATAAAAATGTAAACTGGAAAGAAAAAAGAAACACATGTTATTCAATAAGAGCCAACTGTTTACATCCCTACAAGGGAACATGATACTTACTCTTGAGAACTGTATCTTTATTATGACTTTTAAAAGGGGTATATATAGACAGGGGGCATAAGTATAAATTGACTTTGATGTGATAATGAAACATTTAATTAAGCGGTAAAAATGAATTTATCAGGGAGAAGAGGAAAGGAGGAGGCAGAATAGGATAAATTACATCACATGAAGAGTAACAAAGACCTATTACAGTATACGGAAAGAAGGGAGGGAGATGAGCATTGTTTGAATCTTACTCATCAGATTTGGCTCAAAGAGGGAATAACATAATCAGGTAGGTATAGAAATATAACTTACCCTACAAGAAGTAGGAAGGGAAAGGGGGAAAAAAGCCAAGGGGTGGATAGAAGAGAAGGGAGAAGTAATAAAGGAAAAGTAGAAGAAAAGGGAGTGGGCTGATAGAAGGGAGGACAGACTGAGGGAGTTGGTGGTCAAATGCAAAACTCTAGTGAGGGGGGAAAGTGAGAAAGGAGAGAGAACAGCATAAACAAGGGGAAAATAAGATGAAGGGAAAGACAGATGGTAATAATAACTCTGAATGCGAATGGGATGAACTCTCCCATAAAATGGAAGTGGATAGCAGAGTGGATTAAAAGCATAATCCTACAATACGTTGTTTACAAGAAACACATTTGAAGAAGAGGGGTACACATAGAGTGAAGATAAATGTCTCACTCTTTGCAGATGATATGTTGGTATACTTAGAGAATCCTAGAGAATCAAGTAAAAAACTACTTGAAATAATAAATAACTTTAGCAAAGTTGCAGGATATAGAATAAACCCACATAAATAATCAGCATTTCTATGTATTACTAACAAAGACCAACAACAAGAGATAGAAAGAGAAATTCCAGAGAGGGGCAGAGCCAAGATGGGTGCATAAAAACAGCATCTTACCAGAGCTCTCTCAAACTTCTGTCAGGTTCCTATGAAAAAGTGAATTTGAGCAGATTTGAGAGAGTTAGAAACCACAAGCAGTCTGAGTGGGGTAAATTTCCCAGCCAGGAGAGTCTGAAAGGCCGAAGGAATGAATCTGTGGGCTAGGAGAATGCTCGGCATGGGGAGCTGCTCCAGGCGGCACCAAAGTGGAAGTGGTCGGCCAGAAAACCCACGTGGGAGACAAGGCTGGGAGAAAGCTGGGTGCCCGAAACCGGCAGAGATCTCCAGGCCTCCCAACACAGGACAGCAGTCTGTGGAAGCAATGAGAGGCAGCGCAACGCCACCGGCAGTGAAGCATCAACTCCAGAGGCTTGCAGCCCAAAGGTATGAAATGCAGCTTCTTGAACTTCCAGGAGACTTAATGTCCAGGTAAATGGCTCTAATCCCCTCCCCACCCAGAGAACTCCTCAGAAAAAAAATGCTGGAATAGAGGACACAGAAGTGGGGCTTCAGGGGCCGAGTAGTGGGAGTACCTGAGACCCAGAGGTGCAGAGCCAGCAGGGGTCAACACCAGGAGCCCAGATGTACTCTTGCTCACCCAGGGGAAGTGCCAGACATCAGCTCAAACAACAAAGAGCTGAGACCATTGCTGAAGAGTAACAGTGCCGGAGAGCAACCCCAGGGGAAGAGGAGATTTAGGGCAGCCACACCCACTCCCCCACACCTGAGGAAACTGAAAGCTATAATTCACGAAGCCAACAAGTAGACTCACAATTCCCAGAATAAGAAAGCTGGGACAGAGAGATCTGAGCCCCAAAAGCAGAAATTTATTGTAAAGCCAGGAAAAGGCTAATCAACACGAAGAACATAAAAAAAAAAAAAACGAGGACCATTGATTCTTTTTATGGAGACAGGTATGATCAAAATGCCAATTTGGAAGAGGTTAGCAATGACACTATACCCATATCTGATACCTCAAAAGGTAATGTGACCTGGTCTCCAGCCCCAAAAGTATTACTGGAAGAGCTAAAGGAACATTTTAAAAAAAAACAAATTAAGGAGGTAAAAGAAAAAATGGAAAAAAATGGAAAAAAATCCACTGATGAAATCAAATCCCTAAAGAATAAGATAAGCAAAATGGCTATGGAGATTCAGAATCTAAATAGAGAAAATGACACCCTGAGAGGTAAAATCAACCAATTGGAAAAGGAGACTCAAAAGCAAAATGAAGACAGTAACTCATTAAAAATGAGAGTTGAGCAAGTGGAAGCTAATGACTCTATGAGGCATCAAGAAGTAGTAAAACAAGATGTAAAGAATGAAAAAATAGGAAAAAATGTGAAATATCTAATTGGGAAAACAACTGACCTGGAAAATAGATCCAGGAGAGACAATTTAAGAGTTATTGGTCTACCAGAAATCCATGATGAAAAAAAGAGCCTTGACAGTATCTTCAAAGAAATTATCAAAGATAACTGCCCAGAGGTCCTAGAACCAGAGGGCAAAATAGTCATTGAAAGAATTCATCGATCACCCCCTGAAAGAGATCCCAAACTGAAAAGACCAAGAAATATTATCGCCAAATTTCAGAATTACAAAGTCAAGGAGAAAATACTGCCAGCAGCCAAAAAGAAACAATTCAAATGTCATGGAACTACACTCAGTATCACGCAGGATATTTCAGCCTCCACATTAAAAGAAAGGAGAAATTGGAATATGATATTCCGAAGGGCAAAGGAGCTGGGACTACAACCAAGGATCAACTACCCAGCAAAACTAAGCATAATTTTTCAGGGAAGGAGATGGACATTCAATGAAATAAGGGAATTCCAGACCTTCCTGATGAAAAGGCCAGAACTCAATGGAAAATTTGATCTCCAAATACAAAACTCAAGAGAGACATAAAAAGGTAAATGGGGGAAAAACCCCCACAAACCTTATTAATCAATAAGATCAAATTATTTGCATCTTTATATAGAATTATATCATCTTAGGTATGTTTTATATATATACACATATATGTCAATCTTGAGAATATTACAGCTGTTATAACAATTGAAAGGGATACACATAGACTGTGAATGTATAAAATAACTGATATAAGGATAAAAAACATAATTAAGAGATGCAAAGTGAGGGCTTTGAGAGCAGATCTAAGGAGGTAGTAGAAAAGGGTAAATTACACCAAATGAAAAGGCACAAAAACACATTTTAGTAGAGGAAAAGAAGGGAGGGAGAAGAGCAGTATTTGATCTTTACTGTCATCTGTTCTGGTTCAAGAAGGGAATAACATACCCTGATAAGTAGAGAAATCTAACTTGTCCTACAGGAAGTAGGAGGAGAAAGAGGGAAAAAAAGGGAGGGGAGTGGTCAGAAGGAAGGGGAGAAGTAGCAAGTGGGAAATGGCAAGACAATGGAGGGGAATAAAGAGGGAGGGTAAACTAAGGAAGGTAACAGTAAAAAGCAAAACTTTGTTGAGCAGTGGAAGGGGAAAGGGAGAAATAAAAACATAAACAAGGGGGAAATAGGATGGAGAAAAAGACATAGATAGAAATCTTAACTGTGAATGTGAAACAGGATGAACTCTCCCATAAAACGGAAGCAGATAGCAGAATGGATTAAAAACCATAATCCTACAATATGCTGTTTACAAGAAACACATTTGAAACAGGGGGATACACACAGGGTAAAGGTAAAAGGCTGGAGTAAAATACGTTGCACCTCAGCTAAAGTAAAAAAAAAGCAGGTGTAGCAATCCCAATCTCAGAAAAAGCAAAAGTAAAGATAGATTTAGTTAAAAGAGATAAGGAAGGTCACTACATACTGCTAAAAGGTACAATAAACAATGAAGCAATATCATTGTTTAACATTTATGCCCCAAGTGGTATGGCATACAAATTCTTAGAGGAGATGTTAAGGGAGTTACTGGAAGAAATAGACAGCAGAACTATAATATTGGGAGACCTCAACCTTCCTCTTTCTGAAATTGATAAATCTAACCTCAAAATAAATAAGAAAGAAGTTAAGGAAGTGAACAGAATTTTAGAAAAGGCAGATATGATAGACCTCCGGAGAAAACTAAATGGGGATGAAAAGGAATACACTTTCTTCTCAGTGGTACATGGCACATACTCAAAAATTGACCATGTACTAGGGCATAAAAACCTCACAATCCAGTGCAGAAAGGCAGAAGTAGTCAAAGCATACTTTTCAGATCGTCATGCAATAAAAATTATTTGTAACAAAGAACCATGTAAAAATAAGCTAAAAATTATTTGGAAACTAAATAATCTAATTCTAAAGAATAAGTGGGCCAAAGAACAAATCAGAGAAACAATTAATAACTTCATTCAAGAGAATGACAATAATGAGACAATATACCAAAACTTATGGGATGCAGCAAAAGCAGTTCTTAGGGAAGTTTTATATCTATAAATGCTTACATGAATAAAATATAGAAAAGGGAGATCAATGATTTGGGCATACAACTCAAAAACCTAGAAAAAGAACAAATTGAAAATCCCCAATTAAATACCAAATTAGAAATACTGAAAATCAAAGGAGAGATTAACAAAATTTAAACCAAGAAATCTATTGAATTAATAAATAAATCAAAGATCTGGTTTTATGAAAAGACCAATAAAATTGATAAATCTTTGGTCAATTTGATTAAAAAAAGAAAGAAGAAAATCAAATTACCAGTATTAAAAAATGAAAAGGGTGAGATCACCTCTAATCAAGAGGAAATCAAAATAATAATTAGGAATTATTTTGCCCACTTGTATGCCCATAAATTTGACAACCTTAGACATATGGATGAATATCTACAAAAACATAAATTGCCCAGGTTAACAGAAAAGGAAGTAAAATTTCTAAATAACCCCATCTCAGAAAAAGAAATTGGGCAAGCCATCAATTAACTCCCTAGGAAAAAGTCTCCAGGGCCAGATGGTTTTACATGTGAATTTTATCAAACATTTAAAGAACAATTAATTCCTATACTTTGTAGACTATTTGGGAAAATAGGTGAAGAAGGAGTCCTACCAAATTCTTTTTATGACACAAATATGGTACTAATACCCAAAACAGGTAGAGTCAAAATAGAGAAAGAAAATTATAGACCAATTTCCTAATGAATATTGATTCAAAAATTTCAAATAAAATATTAGCAAAAAGATTGCAGCAACTTATCATGAGAATAATACACTTATGACCAGGTAGGATTTATTTCAGGAATGCAAGGCTGGTTCAATATTAGGAAAACGATTAGCATAATTGGCCATATCAACAACAAAACCAGCAGAAACCATATGATACACATACACATATGATACCATACACAAGATGGAGAAGTCAATGACTATAGCAATCTACTCTTTGATAAACCCAAAGAGGCCAGATTCTGGGCTAAGAATTCACTATTTCACAAAAACTGTTGGAAAAATTGGAAAATGGTAGGGCACAAACTGGGCATAGACCAATATCTTACACCATATACCAAAATAAAGTCAAAATGGGTTCATGATTTAGGAATAATGGCTGATACTATAAGCAATTTGGGAGAACAAGGAATAGTTTACCTATCAGATTTATAGAAAAGAAAAGAATTCATGACCCAACAAGAAAGAGAGCATTACAAAATGCGAAATAGATAATTTTGATTATGTTAAATTAAAATGTTTTTGTACAAAAAAAGCCAATGCAACAAAGATTAGGAGGGGAGCAGAAAATTGGGAGAAAATCTTTACAGCTAGTGTCACTGATAAAGGCCTTATTTCTAAAAGATACAGGGAACTGAACCAAATATATAGGAATACAAGTCATTCCCCAATTGAGAAATGGTCAAAGGATATGAACAGGCAGTTTTCAGAGGAAGAAATTAAATATATCTATAGGCATATGAAAAAATGCTCTAAATCACAACTGATTAGAGAAATGCAAATCAAAACAACTCTTAGATACCACATCTCTCCTGTCAGACTGGCTAAAATAATAATGCAGGAGGATGATAAATGCTGGAGAGGATGTGGGAAAATTGGAACATTGTTACATTGCTGGTGGAGTTGTGAGCTGATCCAGCCATTTGGAGAGCAATTTGGAACTATGCCCAAAGGGCTATAAAAATGTTCATACCCTTTGACCCAGCAATACCACTTCTAGGGTTGTATCCCAAAGAGATCACACAAGTGGGAAAAGGACCCATATGTACAAAAATGTTTATAGCGGTGCTTTTTGTGGTAGCTAAGAATTGGAAATCAAAGGGAAGCCCATCAATCAGGGAATGGCTGAACAAGTTGTGGTCTATGAAGGTAATGGAATACTAATGTGCTATAAGAAATGGGGATAATACGGACTTCCTAACAATGTGGAAAAACCTACACGACATAATGCTGAGTGAGCAGAGCAGAGCCAGGAGAACATTACACACAATCACAGATATATGGATTCTGTGAGGACCAGCCCTGACAGACTTCGCTCTTCTCAGCAATACAAGGTGCAAAGACAACTCCAAATGACTCATGATAGAGAAATCTATCTACATCCAGAGATAGAACTATGAAGTTTGAATACAGATTGAGCCACACTTCATGCTTGCCTTTTTCCCCCCTTTTTTCCCTCTCTTTTGTTTTGGTTTTTGGGTCTTTTTTTTTGGTTCTGTTTCTTCTTTCTCATGATTCATTCAATTGGTCATAATTCTTCTCCACAACTTGACTAATATGTAAATTAATTCAATGCAAAGTTATATGTGGAAGTTATATGGAATTCCATGCCATCTTGGGGAGGGAGAGGGGGAGGGAGGGAAGAAAATTTGGAACTCAAAATTGTGTAGAACTGAGTGTTGTAAACTAAAAATAAAAAAAGAAAAAATGTATTTTATCCGAACACAAATATAGAATAGAGGAAAGAAACATAAACATATCATAAACTTAAATATTGAAACTTAAATACAAAGTAAGAAAGATAAAAGGCATGTCATGTGCATAGCAGAACATAAGAGAGAATACAAAATATGTAAAAACAAATTTTCATTTCAAGAAAGCCTGTTTGATAAGTAATACACCTTGTTTTGAGAATTGTCCATCTTTTTTCTGATTCCTTGTGTTTTCTTTCATTCTCTGCTGCTCACTTTTAAACTTTGTCCTTTTCCCCCTCCCCTCACCCCCAGAAGGCTACAATATAGTTTAGATATGTTTCTCGATGTATGCATACACATACAGATATATACATACACGTATACATAAATACAAGCTTATATAGTCATATACTTTCCCAAACATACTCTACTCCTGATCTTTGTTTTTATGTTTGTACGTATCTCTTGTTTCCTATCCCTCTTGCCTCATCTACTTTTCCTCTTACACTACCTTGCTCTTCTATTACTTGCCTGCCCCCCTCCTCTACCAACTACCTTTCCCTCCTATTACTTCCTCTCCAAGGATCCCTCTCCTATCCTCCCATTCCCATTGATCTAAATACTCTTCTATACCCCCCTTTTACCTCTTTCCTCATTTTCCCCTTTATAGATCCCTCCCTTGTCCTCTCCCCCCTCTTTATGCCCCTACCATTTTATTTCTTCTAAATTTAGAAGACTTTTATACTCTTCTAAATATATATGTATTGTTGCCTCTTAAACCCATTCCCAATGAAAGTAGGTTACCAGAACTACCAGCTCTCCTCCCCCTCTAATTCCTCTGTATCCTTTCTTCCTCTTGCAACTCATTTGTATAAAATAGTTACTTTTTAGTAGTTCCTAAATGGTTTTACTTTTTAAAATTCGTATCATAGTCAGGTTAACCCCAATTTTTCTTATGAGATCACCAGTTATTAATAAGAATCTTAGACATACATTTCACATTATATACAAGGTAAACAGTCTGTCCTCATGATCTTCGGTATATACCTTATGTTTTTCTTCGTCCTTGCATGTTGAATCATCTATTCAGTTGAGGATTTTATTTTACAATGTCTTGAAAGTCTGAAAGTTTATAAATTGTCCATTTTTTCCATTCAAAATAATACCTAACTTTGCAGGGTATGGTATCTTCTTCCAGAGCCCCAAGTATTTTGCTCTTTGATATATTGTGTTCCAAGACCTGTGGTCCTTTAATGTCTCTGCTTCTATGTCTTGTGTAATTCAGATTGTGGCACCCTCATATCTAAATTGTTTTACTCTTGATGCTTTCAATATTTTACCCTTGATCTGGGAGTTTCAGAATTTGACTATGATATTCCTGTGAGTTTTCCTCATAAGCGCTGTTGTAAATGGTGATCAATGGATTTTTTGTTTCTACTTCCCTGCCTTGTTCTAATGCTTCAGGACAATTTCCTTTAATTATTTCTTCTATGATTGTATCAAGATTCTTTTTTTATCATAACTTTCAGTTCATCCAAATATTTTTATATTTTCTCTTCTTGATCTATTCTCCAAATCTGTTGTTTTTCTTATAAGATGTTTCATTTTCTCTATTATTTTTTCATTATTCAAGTTTTGTTTATTTATTTCTTAATCTCTTATAATTTTCCTGGCTTCATTTTGCCCAATTCTAATTTTTAAAGTGTCATTTTCCTCCTTAAGATTCTGAATCTTCTTTTCCAATTAGTTAACTTTCCTTCCATAACATTCTTGTTCTTCTTAGTTTATTCATATTTTTTTTAGTTTTTTCTTCCATCTCTGTCATTTGGTTTTTAAAATCTTTTTTTTAAAGATCTTTAAAGGTCTTTTTGAGGAGGTGACTCTTTGGCGTTTTTGATTTTGTTTTAGTATTTTTGTTTTTAATTTCTTTAAAAATATTTTTTGGAAGGGAGAAGGGAAGGCAATTGGGGTTAATGGACTTACTCAAGATCACACAGCTAGTACATGTGTCAAGTGTCTGAGGCCACATTTGAACTCAGATCCTCCTGACTCCAGGGCCAGCGCTCTACTCACTGTGCCACCTAACTGCCCCCTCTTTTGGGGTTTCTTTACTTCAATATCCTCCTCTGAAGATGAACCCTGGTCATCTCTATTCCCATAATAGGTTTCCATGGTTGGATTCTTTCTCCTTTGCCTGTGCATTTTTTGTGCTAATAGCTTGACTTTTGTAATCACCTCTAGCCCTGGGGTATGGGAAATGAAGCTTCTTGCCCCAGATCTTCAGTTCTCCCCTCTAGCCTGGAACCAAATCCAAACCTCCACCCTCCTGTAAGTGCCCACAGCCAGGGGCTTTCTGCCCCACTGCTTCTGCACTCACAGGGTGTATGTTCGTTCCTTCTCCTCCCTATCTCTCTTTGCAGCACAGCTAGGTCTGGCATTCCTCATCAGCAGAGGTTCCCTCAATCTTCCTGCACTCAAATGCCCAACTCCCCTCACTGTCCCAAGGTGAAAAGTTCCTGTGACTGGGGTAGAGGCAGCCTCTCAGACCAACTACCCCCAGGACTTGTCGCTTGTTGTTTGAGGGACTTGTTTCTTCTTGTTAAAACAGAACCTAGCCTGGAGGTGTTTACTCTTCCCAGGACCAAATCTGTTCCCCAGATTTTTCTTCAGATCTTCTCAAATTGTCCCAGGAAGACCCTGGTTGTGTCCCTATTCTTCTTTGTTTCCTCCCATGCTTTGTTCACCCGAAGGTGCTATTTTAACTCTTTCGTGGGGGAACATCTTGAGAGCTTGGAATTTTCTGACCTACTCTACTATCTTCCCAGAATCCACGCAAGTATTTATTATTTACAATGTTCCAGACACTGTGCTGAGTGCTTGGGGAAATTAATATAGGGAAAAAGCATTTGCTTTCAAGGAGCTTACTTTTTAATGGGTGAGAAAATTTGTAAATAATATGTATTAGTACATATAATATACAAAGTTGATGAGATATCACCTTAGACAGGAAGGCTTTAGTGGCAATGAGGAAAACAAAGAAAGACTTCCTCTAAAATATGATTAAAATGTGTAGGATGATATAGATATATAAATATATACACACATTTTATTTATATCAAATATAAATAAAATGGCAAAAGATTGTTAACATATAAATTATATACATACATACACTTACACCGATACACCTATGTATCTATAGCTATAGATATGAAGGTCACTTGTTATTCACTGCTAAATGTGGCGTCCCAGTCAGTCAACTATTTTATCTAAACCTAATTCTAACTCTGCTGTACAGATATCATATTAGTGTATATTGTTAGAAGGAAAAAAAAAACAGCAAAGGTAATATATCAGTCTGATTACAATATATGATATTTACTTTTCAGAGCTATAACTCTATGAATGTGTGATTAAAGGGAAGAGAGAGAGAGAGGGAGAGAGAGAGAGAGAGAGAGAGAGAGAGAGAGAGAGAGAGAGAGAGAATATTGATCTGTATCTGTGTGTGTGTTTATATGTGTTTGCAGCAGTGATAAAGTGGAGGGAGAAGGAAGAGAATATAATTTGGATCCAGAATGGGTTAACGCAACTTCCCCTGCTATTTTTAGAGATAATCAACTTACAGGAAACAGATTGGGAGTATAGTATCTATGTATGGGGGTTTGCTTTTTGTTCTGTAGTCTTTGCTTCAAATCCTGCCTGCCACGTTTGTTCATAAGTGACATTTGACTACTGTGCACCAAGATCCCTGATGCTGCTGCTCCAATACTCTGCAACTGGGTTGTTTTCTTTGGTCTCAATCAAGGAGAATGGCAAAGTAGTTGTGCGTGCAGTGCCTGTTTTATTATAAGCAATGCCCTAATTTCTCCAGCTCAACCCTATTATGTACATTTACCATACCCATAGTGCTTTTGCCCTTTTATTTGAAGGGGAGGCACAGGGTCATCAACCAGGCATTATTTCTTCTCCACAGGATTGTGGCCTTTGGGCAAAGGATTCTTGGTTTGCAATGGTGGTAGCTTAAATCTGTAGTTCTGAGGAAGAAGGAAAATCTAGGGGAAGGAAATCAAATCTCTGCAGCACTCATGCCTCCCCGGCCATATCTCCCAATTTTTCCTGAGTTTCTCCTCTGTATCTTCAAGCCAACTAAAATTTTAGACATTATCTGTGTAACCAGTGCTATTTTTTCTTACCATTTTTATCTGTTCTTATCTCACCCAAATGTTTCAGGATTTCATGTTTATTTTTTCAAACTATTTACTTTTCCTTTTATACTATATAGGTGAAATCCAGCATATGCAGTTAGTCAATAAGCATTTATTAAAGTCTTTCTGTGTACCAGAGCACTATGCTAAGAATTGGCATTACAAAGAAAAGCAAAATTAAAGTTCATGCCCTTGAGGAGCTCACATTGTAAAGGGGGAGAAAAAGTGAAAATAATTATGTATATACATATGTATACAACATATACAAAACATAAAAGGGAAGACAGTCTCAGAGGGAAGGCACAGGGTGGTGGGGAGAGGACAGAAAATAGCCCCTATAGAAAGGAAGATTTTTTCTAAATCTTTAAGTAAACCAAGGAAATCAAGAAGCCAAGGTCAGGAGGGAAAGAATTCTAGGTTTGGGGGCACAAAGAACACTAGTGAAGGAATGATACAGTGAACTAATAGCAGAAAAGGCTAATCCCCAATGAGCTCATACAGCACCCTGCCCCCACACCCTCCTCGCCACTACACTCTAATAGGCATCACTGCACTATCTGAGGGAAAGAATCCAGTATATCGATTGGGCAACTTCTGTTTCTAAGATGTCACTTGAGCCAGGGGGCTGAGATTGATGAAGTATGAATTGACCAGTGAAGGAGGACACTAAGATGACTTTGAGGTCCATTCTGCCCATGGAAGCCACCATTAAAGAAGAAGAGTCAGATAGTGAGTAACAAGGAAACTTGGGGGGTGGAAGTATTTAAAATGCAAAAGATATCAGGAATAAGAAAACTTAGGTAAAGACCTTAAGAATAGGTAGATAAAACAAGAGAGAAGAAGAAGAAGAAGAAGAAGAAGAAGAAGAAGAAGAAGAAGAAGAAGAAGAAGAAGAAGAAGAAGAAGAAGAAGAAGATGATGATGATGATAGAAAAGTGGCCTTCTGATCTGCTAAGCAAATCAAGATTTCTATGAATAAATATTGTAAGATAAGTGGAAATGAATCAACACCTCATGAGGCAGAGGGTATTTTGAATTTCTAAGAGAATGTGGGACCACAGTAGGTTGTTCCTGAGTGGTAAGAAAGAAATTACAATTACAAAAGTATAATTTATGGCCTGCCCAGTAAAAGAAATTGCAAGAATACAAAACTTTAATCCATAGTGGCAAGTTTCACAAAATGAATGAGGAAAATAATTGATTGGGAATGCAACTACATGGAAGTTGAAGAATTAGGAAGAAAAGAAGCAAAAAGCAGTAACATTAAAAGAAAAGATAATTTTCATAAAGAAAATACATATTGATCTTGAAGACAAGACACATACAGACATCTTGATTGTAGGTCTCTCAGATGAATACAGTAAAAGATGTGAACACTATGATGCAAAAAAGACATACAAGGAAGCAGTCTAGAAATACTGAACATAGAAATCAACATGCCAACTGAAAGAATTTACAGGCTTTTTTTCTCAGAAGAAAACCCTGTATGGAAAAGACCAGTGCGTAGTGGTTAAATTTGAGAATTTTGAAGATGAACAAAAAAATTTCACAAGTCACCAGGAGAAAGAATTTCAAATGAAAAGAAAGGAAAGTTGAATAACATAACTATTCTTCCTCCACCAAAAACTACATAAAGTATAGAACAAGAACAAAGGAGCTCAAAATGCAACCAACATAAAATATGCTACAAACCTAATGCTATCCATTAATGTAAAAAGATGGAAATTGTTTTAAGTTTATTTGGAGCATTCTTAAAAAACAGACCTTAACAAATTATTTTCTTTGCAAAGATCTCAGAAATTATAAATACATAATAGGTAAACAAATACAATAAGGAAAAGAAGCTAAGGACAAGAACAATAACCAAAAACAACAGAGTCACTATTAAGAGATCCCTTTCAAAAAGTACACAAGAAGATATGATGAGGAAGAAAGAGACCTGAAAAGTCAGGGACTATACCTCCCAATACTCATATAGAGATGAATCAATGTTTTGTGAGACTAATTTACAGAAAGAGAGGACACATAAAGGGGAAAGAAGAGAAAGAAAGCAGAGGAGAACATGTGGTGAACCCTAACCGAGTCATAGGTTAAAAATAAAAGAAAAATAACTCTTCTAATTTCTCAGGGAGGAAAGAACTTCCAAGAAGATGCCTGAAGAAAGTGCCTGAAACATGGGAGAAAATTGAAGAAAATCTTGTTTCAGTGATGGTAGTGCCTCCCACTGAAGAATGATTGCATGAAGGAAGAAAGGTATTTTTTTTATTAGAGAATTTTTAAAAATTTATTTATTTAACGTATTTAGTTTTCAGCATTGATTTTCACAAGAGTTTGAATTACACATTTTCTCCCCATTTCTACCCTCCCCCCCACTCCAAGATGATGTATATTCTGGTTGCCCTGTTCCCCAGTCAGACCTCCCTTCTGTCACTCCACTCCCCCCATCCCCTTTTCCCTTCCTTTCTTGTAGGGCAAGGTAAATTTCTACGACCTATTGCCTGTGTATCTTATTTTCTAGTTGCATGCAAAAACATTTTTTTTTTTGTTTTTGAACATCTGTTTTTAAAACTTTGAGTTCCAAATTCTCTCCCCTCTTCCCTTCCCACCCAAGCTCCCTAAGAAGTCAAGCAATTCAACATAGGCCACATGCATATCATTATGTATAACCCTTCCACAATACTCATGTTGTGAAAGACTAACTATATTTTGCTCCTTCCCAACCCATCCCCCTTTACTGAATTTTCTCCCTTGACCCTGTCCCCTTTCCAAAGTGTTTGTTTTTGATTACCTCCACCCCCATCTGCCCTCCCCTCCATCATTCCCCCCCTTTTTTGTCTTCTTCCCTCTTCTTTCCTGTGGGGTAAGATACCCGATTGAGTATGTATGGTATTCCCTCCTCTGGCCAAATTTGATGAGAGCAAGATTCACTCATTCCCTCCTCACCTGCCCTCTCCCCTCCTCCCACAGAACTGCTTCCTCTTGCCACCTTTATGCGAGATAATCCACCCCATTCTATCTCTCCCTATCTCCCTCACTCAATATATTCCTCTCTCATCCCTTAATTTGATTTTATTTCTTTTAGATATCTTCCCTTCATCTTCAAGTCACCCTGTGTCCTCTCTCTCTCTCTCTCTCTCTCTCTCTCTCTCTCTCTCTCCATATGTATATATATATATATATATATATATATATACACACACACACACACATACATATATATATACATGCACATTCACTTATATATATATACATAAACATATATATATATGCATATTACTTTCAGCTACTATGACATTGAGGTCTCATGAATCATACACATCATCTTTCTATGTAGGAATGTAAACAAAACAGTTCAACTTTAGTAAGTCCCTTATGATTTCTCTTTCTTGTTTACCTTTTCATGCTTCTCTTGATTCTTGTGTTTGAAAGTCAAATTTTCTATTCAGCTCTGGTCTTTTCACTGAGAAAGCTGGAAAGTCCTCCATTTTATTGAAAGTCCATATTTTGCCTTGGAGCATGATACTCAGTTTTGCTGGGTAGGTGATTCTAGGTTTTAATCCTAGCTCCATTGACCTCCAGAATATCATATTCCAAGCCCTTTGATCTCTTAGGGTAGAAGCTGCCAGATCTTGGATTATTCTGATTGTTTTGCCACAATACTCAAATTGTTTCTTTCGGGCTGCTTGAAGTATTTTCTCCTTGATCTGGGAGCTCGGGAATTTGGAGACAAATATTCCTAGGAGATTTCTTTTTGGGATCTATTTGAGGAGGTGATCGGTGGATTCTTTCAATTTCTATTTTGCCCTGTGGCTCTAGAACATCAGGGCAGTTCTCCTTGATAATTTCTTGAAAGATGATATCTAGGCTCTTTTTTTGATCATGGCTTTCAGGTAGTCCAATAATTTTTAAATTATCTCTCCTGGATCTATTTTTCAGGTCAGTGGTTTTTCCAATGAGATATTTCACATTGTCTTCCATTTTTTCATTCCTTTGGTTCTGTTTGATAATATCTTGATTTCTCATATAGTCACTAGCTTCCACTTGCTCCAATCTAATTTTTAAGGCAGTATTTTCTTCAGTGGTGTTTTGGACCTCCTTTTCCATTTGGCTAATTCTGCCTTTCAAGGCATTCTTCTCCTCATTGGCTATTTTTTAAAGTGTTGTTTTCTTCAGTGTATTTTTCAGCATTTTGGGGGGTCTCCTTTAGCAAGTCACTGACTTATTTTTCATGGTTTTCTTACATCCTTCTCATTTCTCTTCCCAATTTTTCCTCTACTTCTCTAACTTGCTATTCCAAATCCTTTTTGAGCTCTTCCTTGGCCAGCGACCAGTTCATGTTTTTCTTGGAGGCTTTTGTTGTAGGCTCTATGACCTTGTCGACTTCTTTAGGCTGTATGTTTTGGTCTTCTTTGTCACCAAAGAAAGAATCCAAAATCTGAGACTGAATCTGGGTGTGTTTTCGCTGCCTGGCCATATTCCCAACCAACTAACTTGACCCTTGAGTTTTTCAGTGGTGCATGTCTGCTTGTAGACTAAAGAGTTCTATGTTCCACGTTTAGGGGGGGTGCACCAGCTCTGCCACACTAGCACTCCTCCTTCCCCAAGAACCCCCAACCCGGACTGGGCTTAGATCTTCAGCAGGCTGTGCACTCCTGCTCTGATCTGCCATTTAGTTCCTCCCACCAGGTAGGCCTAGGGCCAGAAGCAACAGCAGCTGTAGCTGCCCCACCTCCGCTGCCCCGGGGGCGGTGGCTGAACCGTGAACTCCTTCCACTCCTGAAGCTTTTCCCACTAACCTTCTCTGCTGTCTTTGGTGTTTGTGGGTTGAGAAGTCTAGTAACTGCTGCAGCCCACTTATTCAGGGTGCTAGGGCCCACTCCACCTGGTTCCTGACCTGGTTGGTCTGAGCAGCTCACGCTGGGCTCTGCTCTGCTCCGCTCCCAGCTCCCAGCTCCATGTGGGATAGACCTCACCCAGAGACCATCCAGGCTGTCCTGGGCTGAAGCCCTGCTTCCCTCTGCTGTTTTGTGGGTTCTGCAGTTCTAGAATTGGTTCAGAGCCAATTTTTATAGGTTTTTGGAGGGACTCAGCAGGGAGGTCACTGCTTTCCAGACGCCATCTTGGCTCCCAGAAATATATTTTTAAAGGGAGATGGGGGCACAGGTATTATTTTAAGGGATATAGTTGTTGGACCAAATTGTCCTGCCTCAGAGGAGGTACAATTAAAGCTCCAGGGAGAAACTTATATCCAGAAAAATGAGACAAAAATAAATAATGAACAGCACAATCAGGAACACAAGAAAATTCCTACTATGTGATGCTACCCTTCACTCAACTGAAGAAA
Organism: Trichosurus vulpecula; assembly: GCF_011100635.1. Classification (NCBI taxonomy): domain Eukaryota; kingdom Metazoa; phylum Chordata; class Mammalia; order Diprotodontia; family Phalangeridae; genus Trichosurus; species Trichosurus vulpecula. Next base: position 144,215,194 of record NC_050579.1, on the reverse strand, counting down.
TTTTTATTTAAAAGAGGAAGACATAACATCAAAAGAGGAGACAGGACATACCTTGTGTAACATAGAAACTGCTTAGAAAAGGGGACTGCCAGGCAAAGTACAAATGAAGGAAATGAGCACTTAGCTCATAACTTTTAACCTAAATGGATACATCAATCTAATAAAATTGAAAAAAGGCAACAAATTGGATACAAAACAAAAATCTCATAATCTGTTCTTTGCAATAATCACATTTAGGAGGCAAAGATATACAAAGAATAAAAATGAAGGTTTGGAAAAATAATTATTATGCATCAAGTTAAACCAAAAAAGCAGAAAATGAAATGATGCTGTCAAACAAAGCCAAATTGACAGCATAAAGAGAGATGCACAAGGAAACTACATTATGCTGAACAGAATGATAGGTAGCAAACTAATATAAATATTAAACTTACATAGCCATGTATTAGGGCACAGAGATAATGTAAACTAATTTAAAAAACAATCTGGAAGAGTAAATATATACTTGAAAACTATAACTCAATGAAAATAACAATCAGTGCAGGGATCAGAGAATAAAAGATACAGACCCAAATAGTGGCTTAACAATGAGTGAGTTAAACAAATAACAGTTAATAATAATGATGATAGAAGTAATTTATCATTATCATCATCATTGATGAAACAATATACCTAAATTTTTAGGAGGCAGTTAAAGAAATACTTTAGAGGTAGAGAGAGAAATATAGTCCTGCAAACATATGTTAATGAATAAAGAAAAAGAGAGGATTCATGAGTTTAGTATTCATATGAAATGGAAATTCAACAAATAATTCAAGACTAATCTCAAAAAGATCATACTAAAACATTAAGAGAAATATATAAATTGGGAAGAAAAATTATAGAAAATAAAATCAAACTAAAAGGTGGTTCTTTGAGAACACTAATAAAATTGATAAACATTTAGACAATTTGAATAAAAAGGGGGAAGAAAGATCAAATCAGCAAAATAGTCAAAAAATCCCCAAAATGAAATCACACAAAACAGACAAAATCAAAAGAATTTTCAGAACCTTCTATTCCCCTCCTCAAATCATATAATCATGTTTATTGTTATTATGGAGGATGCCCAGAGTTGATTTCAACTGGGAAACAGAGTCCCTATGGATATTGAAATCTTCCAGAAGGTGTTGTTTGCTAACAACAACAGCACCTGTGTCCCTGTGTTTCTGTTAGGATCAAATGAGATAACACATGTAAAACACTTAGAGCAGTTCCTGGCACATAGCAGGTGCTATATAAATGCTTATTCCCTTTGCCTTTTCTTTCCTACTTTCCTGTCAGCACATACAACTTAGACACTTCAGATCAATAATAAAGAGCCCAGAATTGATACAAAAAAGAAAGTGGGCTTGACTGCATTTGGGTAATTGTTCAGTATTTTTCTAATTATCCCAAATTTCTTTTTGAAAGAATGAGCCATTTTAAAATTACCAGCATTGGTTTAGGCTACAAGACATGTTACATTCTCTGAAGAATTAAAGCTGTGGGTCAAAGAACAATGTAGAAATATATTTTGGGTATGAAGGAAATTAAAAGATTGTAAACGAAGGATTATACACCTAAAGTAGTAAGAGATCTAATCGAAGGAAATATAATACCAGGGTCAATACCTGGTCAAAGGAGAGCTCTGCTCTTATCCATGCAAGGTTAAAAGTTTTAAAGAATGGCCTCTGGTATATTAGGGAGATGATCTGTAGAGACTTTATTGTTGGGCATGGACTGCTTCATATGGGTTAGGAAGGCACAGATGAGTATATAAGTCTTCACTGTAGTAAGAGATACTATGGTCAGTGAGATCATAGACCTTTCAAAACTCACACATTGAAAAAGCAAGGCTGATGACATTTCTGAGCTGCAAATATTTGTGTTAATGTTATATTTGCTTTATTTCATATCTGACACTTTATGGTAGTACTTTTAATCATGTAGTTTAAATAATAATAACTCAAACAATTCTCAAAATCACTGTCCTTTTTAACTAGAATAGTGAATTAACATACCAAGTCAAGCAAAAAGTCACAAGTATTGTTAATCTTTTAAAGTGATCACAAGGGTTAAAATAAGTTGAAATGGTGGATTGTTAACCTTAGAAAAATATCCTTGAAATTAATCTACTATGAACATATGTAGATCATTCCTAGTATGTGTTTAAGAGCCATAAGGATGTATTTTGGGGATTGTTAAGTAATTGGGAGAGGTAAAAGATGAAAGACATTCTAATGAATATCTGTCTATACCTTTGCTTTAGACTGACTTCAAAATGGACCTCAAAATACCAACAATCTTTTCACTCATTTTAGTTACTCCATAAAAATGTCATGAAATTCTTGCCAGAAACTAGCTAAGTAAAAGCCTTTAACTTAACAGCTCATTTAAGAAGGGGAAATACTACTCCCCTCCCCACTTCACTTCACTGAACTCATTCTCAATCAAAAAATATTGGCAGCTGAATATATCATGAAAGCTGACATTGGGGAGTACATTGTACTTTCATTTCTCCCAGGAGCCTGTACAAGAAACATTTCTGGTCAGCCACAAAGGAAGACAGACCTGAAAAAGCATCATTAAGTCAATTTATATCACTTGTTCTGATGTTATATGGCTGAGAGAGAAGGAAAAAATGTGACTAAACTACAAAAATGTAGACCTTATGCAGCAGCAGTATTACTTCTAAGTTGAGATGATCTGTCCAGTGTATTTTAAATCAGAGAGAAATATCACAGGTCAATGAGTTTCTACATGATGATTCCTAACCCCAGTCTTAATTGGAAATAATTGTTATGATTATAGATTATGTGGCAAGGTGACTAGATAGATGGATAGATGCTATGCTTAAAGTTAAGAAGGTCTCAGTTCAAATTCTGCTTCAGACCTTTACTAGCTGTGTGACCCTGGGTAAGTCACTTAATGTCTCAGCCTCAATTTTCTCATCTGTAAAACTGAAAAAATAGTAACATTATTTTCCAAGCTTGTTGCAAGGACCAAACATCATAAAATATATAGTATTCTGCAAACCTTAAAGTACTGTAAAATGCTAAGTATATTGGTAATATAAATAGTAGTAATGTGACTTGCTGTAAAAGGAAACAAGCCAGAATAGGATTACTTTGAAAGTGATGCCAAATGAACTCTTTGTGGGAAGACACTACCTCCAAAATGTCTTCTCAGACCTGGAGAACATTTGAAATCCCCTTTGGATCTACAAATTGAAGACATTGTACCTAAAAGGAAAAGATTACTAAACATTTTGTCATTGTAAATCACTGTAAAATTGGGCTCTAATGATAATAGAAGGTGAAAGGGGTATTTGGAACCTTGAAAATCAGATTCCTTAAATGCTTAGTTGTAATCTTAGCATTTTCATCTTATGAGAGAGTCACCATATTGCCCATAACTCAGGATTAAAACCTCAGTTTTAATACAATACAATGATAAGCTGCTAAAAATGAAGTGAAACAAAATAAAAATGAGTAAACAAAGGGAAAAGAACCCTACTCTAGATAGCTACTTGATTTAAAAGATTTGGGTTCATATAGTGACGTTAAAAAAAATCTCTGGGGCAGCTAGGTGGTGCAGTGAGTAGAGCACCGGCCCTAAAGTCAGGAGGACCTGAGTTCAAATCTGGCCTCAGACACTTGACACACTTGCTAGCTGTGTGACCTTGGGCAAGTCACTTAACCCCAATTGCCCTGCCTTCCTCCCTCCAAAAAAATTATGAATAAAAACTCCTACCCCAAAGAGTAATGTAAAATTGTCTCAAGCCTTGAAAGCATTCTTGTAAGAACTTAAAAAAAGAGAATGATACTTTTTCAGAGTGGAGATATGGAAGGAAAAAACAGGGGGACATATAGAAATTCAATTCATATTCTTGGAGTATAGAAAAAGTTTGGTGTTGGGATACAGTGCTGGGCTAGGAGGAATCTTTCAAATCTGGCCGCAGACATTTACTAGTTATGCTTTTTCTGGGCTAGATACTTGTGCAAATTCATATAACACACTTAACAAGTACTAGATGGGTTGTGATATCTATAAGTTAGGACAGTGACTACAACCATACTGATGAAATCTTGACTCCACATATTTATCTATTTTGAGCTAGTGTTTTCAAAGTGAGGCTATCCTCATTCTCCCCAACCCCACCTTTTCCTTTATTTCTTTTTATTCTCTACTCCTTCCAGTTATAATTTTCTGGTCTAAGGAAGATGTGAGAACACTGAAAGACTCTCACTTATTTCATCATTCCCTTTCTCCATTCTGTTTTGACTTCATTTTTGTGCTATTTCTCTCTCCCTGATACTACAGAATATAGTCAGTTTACTTGGTATAATAGTTAGCAAAATATGTTTCAAAAGCCTGTTTCCCCCAAATTGTTGATATACTGGAGAACATTTTGAACATAAGGTGAATTCCCTTCCCATGCTCACTTCCACAAATGAGCTTCAGGTTTTGCCAAGGTAAAGTCCTGTATTTATTATATATCTTCAGGTACAGTCTGAGCTGGAACATATAAAGATCTGGACTGGTCCAAACCACCCCTTTGTTCCATGACCTCCGTTGTGATGCCTGGATTTGCTGTCTGCTAAGTCTTTTTTTCCCAATGTGTCCCTGATGAAGTTTTGGAGCACTCTGTCCCAAACCTATTTTTCCCATTGCTTCTGTGGTTTTTGTTGTGTGATTTGGCATAGTGTGGTGCTTTTGGGGAATGCATATGTCATGTTATCTGTAGAACTGACTGTACTCATTATACATCCTATCCTTTGCTTCCAAAACTCTCACTATAGACCTTTAAGGTTTTTCTGGATGCCCTGTAATTATGGAACTAAAGAAAGGCAGAATGACATTGTGGATTAGATACTAGTTGAGTCAGAAAGACATAGATTAAAATCCTGGCTTATATACCACAACATGTATGTCCATGGAGTGTATCCATGTTTCTACCTCAGTTCCCTCACCTGAAAAAAATGAGCTATTGGGCTCCGTGGCCTCTGAAGTTCTCTTCTAGCTATTAATCTATGCTCCTATGCCTTGAAGGTAAGAGACAGCTAAACATCTTTTAAAAGAATAGATTAAGGAAAGACTAGGACCAGATGTCTATGTGATTCTTACATAGTTCATTCGGTAAGGATTTCAAACACTGTAACCAGCATGTGATATGATTTTGCACATGCTAAAAACTGCCACACTACCACAACAAAGCACTATCTCAGAGACTGTACCTAGTTTTGAGGTTGGTTCTCTCTGCCCTGATTCTTGAACTGCAAAGGATATCTGGCAAGTGATGAAGAATTTTAACAGATGGTCTAATGCCACCTGTTAGCCATTGTTGGTAGAGTTTTTTTTAAGCCTTAGTGGACAAGATCCATAAATGTGTAGATGTATTCACATCTGTCTAAATTTAAGTGATATTTTTGGCCAAAGCACTCTTTGCCCCTAGGTATCACAAAATATGTCTTCATCAGGAATATATATATATATATATATATATATATATATATATATATATATATACATGATCATTATTTTTCACTCATTGTGAAAAAAAACATATAGACCTTTACCTTCCTAATGTGAAGTTTAGTTTCTCTTATAGAGGAAATAAATTTCATTAACAATGACATTTATTTTGGGTTTTGAATTGATGTGTCTTGAATGTGAGTTTTATGACCTGGTCCATATTTTGTCAAAAATTATAAATTGCAAGTTTAGTACTTATGGAAAATAACATTTGCCATATAAACTTTCTGTGGGCATCTCTGTTAACAAGTTAGTGGTAAACTTGCCCAATTTTTGTTCCCTTTTGAACATTTGTTTTGTTTTGTTTTGTTTTGTTTTCCTATGGGGGTTTAAAATGTTTTATTGATGCTGTTATTCTTTGCCATTTATTACCCACTCTCTCTCCCCACCAAAAGAATCCTGGAATAAAAAAGTAATATCTGAAATTATGTCCCATTTTTCATTTTTTGCTTATCTATCACGTTTTTGCCAAGCTATGAGAGCCTTCCTCAGGCTTCATGATGGGTTACTACATTGATAAAAATAAAGGAAAATAACTTTAATCTTTTTTTTTCTATTTTAAATTTATTTATTTAACATATTTAGTTTTCAACGCTGATTTTCACAATAGTTTGAATTACAAATTTTCTCCCCATTTCTATCCTCCCCCCCCACTCCAAGATGGAATATATTCTGGTTGCCCTGTTCCTCAGTCAGCCCTCCCCTCTATCACCCCTCTCCCCACTCATCCCCTTTTCTCTTCCTTTCTTGTAGGGCAAGATAAATTTCTACACCCCATTGCCTGTGTATCTTATTTTCTAGTTGCATGCAAAAACTTTTTTTTTGTTTTTGAATATCTGTTTTTAAAACTTTGAGTTCCAAATTCTCTTCCCTCTTCCCTTCCCACCCACCCTCCCTCCCTAAGAAGCCAAGCAATTCAACCTAGGCCACATGTGTATCATTATGTATAACACTTCCACAATATTCATGTTGTGAAAGACTAACTATATTTTGCTCCTTCCCAACCCATCCCGCTTTATTGAATTTTCTTCCTTGACCCTGTCCCCTTTCCAAAGTGTTTGTTTTTGATTACCTCCACCCCCCTCTGCCCTCCCCTCCATTATCCCCCACCCCTTTATTTGTTTTTATCTTCCTCCCTCTTCTTTCCTGTGGGGTAAGATACCCAACTGAGTATGCATGCTATTCCCTCCTCAGGCCAAATCTGATGACAGCAAGGTTCACTCATTCCACCCTCACCTGCCCTCTCCCTCCTCCCACAGAACTGCTTCCTCTTCCCACCTCTATGTGAGATAATCCACAGCACTCTATCTCTCCCTATCTCCCTCTCTCAGTATGTTGCTCTCTCATCCCTTAATTTGATTTTATTTCTTTTAGGTATCTTCCCTTTATCTTCAACTCACCCTGTGTCTGCTCTCTCTCTTTTATATATATATATATATATATATATATATATATATATATATATATATATATATATATATATATATATATATATATATATATATATATATATATGTATATGTATATATGTTATATATGTATATATATATACGCACACATATACATATATAATATATACACACACATAGATATATACATATATAGACATTCACCTATATATACATAAGCATATATACGCATATTCCCTTCAGCTACCCTAATACTGACGTCTCATGTATCATACACATCATCTTTTCATGTAGGAATGTAAACAAAACAGTCCAACTTTAGTAAGTCCCTTGCAATTTCTGTTTCTTGATTACCTTTTCATGCTTCTCTTGATTCTTGTGTTTGAAAGTCAAATTTTCTATTCAGTTCTGGTCTTTTCACTGAGAAAGCTTGAAAGTCCTCTATTTTATTGAAACTCCATATTTTGCCTTGGAGCATGATACTCAGTTTTTCTGGGTAGGTGATTCTAGGTTTTAATCCTAGCTCCATTGACCTCCGGAATATCATGTTCCAAGCCCTTCGATCTCTTAATGTAGAAGCTGCCAGGTCTTGGGTTATTCTGATTGGGTTTCCACAATACTCAAATTGTTTCTTTCTGGCTGCTTGCAGTATTTTCTCCTTGATCTGGGAGCTCTGGAATTTGGCAACAATATTCCTTGGAGATTTCTTTTTGGGATCTATTTGAGGAGGGAATTGATGGATTCTTTCAATTTCTATTTTGCCCTGTGGCTCTAGAATATCAGGGCAGTTCTCCTTGATAATTTCTTGAAAGATGATATCTAGGCTCCTTGTTTGATCATGGCTTTCAGGTAGTCCAATAATTTTTAAATTATCTCTCCTGGATCTATTTTCCAGGTCAGTGGTTTTTCCAATGAGATATTTCACATTGTCTTCCATTTTTTCATTCCTTTGGTTCTGTTTGATAATATCTTGATTTCTCATAAAGTCACTAGCTTCCACTTGCTCTAATCTGATTTTTAAAGTCGTATTTTCTTCAGTGGTCTATTGGACCTCCTTTTCCATTTGGCTAATTCTGCCTTTCAAGGGATTCTTCTCCTCATTGGCTTTTTGGAGCTCTTTTGCCATTTGAGTTAGTCTATTTTTTAAGGTGTTGTTTTCTTCAGTGTATTTTTCAGCATTTTGGGGGGTCTCCTTTAGGAAGTCATTGACTTGTTTTTCATGGTTTTCTCGCATCCTTCTCATTTCTCTTCCCAATTTTTCCTCTACTTCTCTAACTTGCTTTTCCAAATCGTTTTTGTGCTCTTCCATGGCCTAAGACCAGTTCATGTTTTTCTTGGAGGCTTTTGTTGTAGGCTCTATGACTTTGCTGTCTTCTTTAGGCTGTATGTTTTGGTCTTCTTTGTCACCAAAGAAAGAATCCAAAGTCTGAGACTGAATCTGGTTGTGTTTTCACTGCCTGGCCATATTCCCAACCAACTAACTTGACCCTTGAGTTTTTCAGTGGGGTATGACTGCTTGTAGACTAATGAGTTCTATGTTCCACGTTTGGGGGTGAGGTGCCAGCTCTGTCACACCTGCACTTCTCCTTCCCCAAGAACCCCCAGTCCGGACTGGGCTTAGATCTTCAGCAGGCTGTTGCACTCCTGCTCTGATCTGCCACTTAATTCCTCCCACCAGGTGGGCCTGGGGCCAGAAGCAGCAGCAACTGTAGCTGCCCCACCTCCGCTGCCCCCGGGGCTGGAAGCTGAACCGTGAACTCCTTCCACTCCCGCAGCTTTTCCCACTAACCTTCTCCGCAGTCTTTGGTGTATGTGGTTTGTGAAGACCGGCAACTGTAGCTCACTGACACAGGGCACCAGGGCTGGCTCCGCCCGGCTCCTGGTCTGGTTGATCCACGCCGTTCAGGCTGGGCTGTGCTCCACTCCATTCCCAGCTCCCAGCTCCCAGCTCCGTGTGGGATAGACCTCACCCAGAGACCATCCAGGCTGTCCCGGGCTGGAGCCTTGCTTCTGTCAGCTGTTCTGTGGGTTCTGCCGCTCTAGAATTGGTTCAGAGCCATTTCCTATAGGTTTTTGGAGGGACTCAGCAGGGAGCTCAAGCTGGTCCCTGCTTTCCAGCCGCCATCTTGGCTCCGCCCCCTAACTTTAATCTTTTAAAATTATTTTCCTTTATTTTTTGGTGGTTATCATGTAAATTGTTCTGGCTCTCATTTCACTGTATCAGTTCATACACATGTTCCTCAATTTCTCTGAATTATTCACATTTGTCATTTATTAGGGCATAATAACATTCCATAATATTCATACATTTTAATTTGTTAAGTTATTCCTCAGATGGTATTCACTCAGTTTCTAGTTCTTTGCTAAAACAAAAAGTTCTACTCTAAATATTTTTCTATATATGAGATTTTTCCTTCATACTTTCCATTTGTCTCTTGACCTTTGGGTGATATATGCCTATAGTGATATCATAATAGATATCTCTGAAACAAAGTGTATGTTAGTCAAGTTTGAATATAGTTACATAATTTTCCCGGAATGATTACATCTTTATCAGCTTTAGCAGCCATGCATTATTGTGCCTTTCCTCCCATAATCCCTTCAACAATTTCCATTTTCTTTTTTGTGTTCTTTGTTAATCTGTTAACCTGAGGTAGAACCTCAGGGTTGCCTTTCATGTGTATTTCTTTAATAATCAATGATTTAGAGTATTTTTTCATATGGCCATTGATAGGTTCCATTTCTTCATTTCAAAACTGACTGTAGATTAAATGTGTCAGACTGTGGCAGTTTTCCTACAGGATCATCCAAAGATATTTCTAAAATTAGCCCTACCAGTTACTTAGAGTATCTTCCAAGCAGATTTATAGACTAATTGACTCTAGGGTAGAAAAGACCTCAAAGGTCACCTAGTATAATACCTCCCTGACAGATGAATCTTTTGACATTCCATACAAGTTGTCGTACAAAAACCATTTAAATATCTACCCTCTTCTGAAACTTAGCACTTCCTAAACTAATCTTTACTACTAGTAGCAAAGTGAATAGAGCACTAGAGTTAGAATAAAGAAGAACTAAGTTCAAATCCTGCCTCAGAGAGTTAGTAGCTATGTGACTCTGCAAGTTAGTTAATCTCTCTCTGCCTTATTTTCCTTATATAAAATGAGGAACAAAATAAGGATATGAGGATAAAATGAGATATTTGTAAACTGCTTTATAAACTCACATATATACTAGTTGTTATTATTATTATTAGTAGTAGTATTGTTATTATTATTATTTTAGACATTCCATACTCTGAAGCAAAAGGAGCTTTTTATGATTTTTTTAGCCATGATATTTTTGAAAGTGCTTTACTAACCTGGGATTTGTTAGTTATATATAGAAATGCTGATGATTTATGTAGGTTTATTTTAATCTTGCAGCTTTGCTAAAGTTGCTTATTATTTCAAGTACTTTTTACTTGATTCTCTAGGATTCTCTAAGTATACCATCATATTACCTGCAAAAAACGATATTTTGTTTCTTCTTTACCTGCTCTAATTCCTTCAATTTCTTTTTCTTCTCTTATTTTTTTATTTACTATATTTATTTTTCAACATTGATTTTCACAAGAGTTTGAATTACAAATTTTCTCCCCATTTCTACCCTCCCCCCAACTCCAAGATGGCGTATATTCTGGTTGCCCCATTCCCCAGTCAGTCCTCCATTCTGTCACCCTACTCCCCTTCCATCCCCTTTTCCCTTTCCTTCTTGTAGGGCAAGATAAATTTCTACACCCCATTGCCTGTGTATCTTATTTTCTAGTTGTATGCAAAAACTTTTTTTTTGTTTTTGAACATCTGTTTTTAAAACTCTGAGTTCCAAATTCTCTCCCCTCTTCCCTTCCCACTGACCCTCCCTAAGAAGTCAAGCAATTCAACATAGGCCACATGCGTATCATTATGTATAACCCTTCCACAATACTCATATTGTGAAAGACTCACTATATTTTGCTCATTCCTAACCTATCCCCCTTTATTGAATTTTCTCCCTTGATGCTGTCCCCTTTCAAAAGTGTTTGTTTTTGATTACCTCCACCCCCAACTTCCCTCCCTTCTATCAGCCCCCCCCCCCTTTTACCTTCTACTTCCTCCTTTTTTCCTGTGGGGTAAGTTACCCAAATGAGTATGTATCGTATTCCCTACCAAGGTCAAATCTGATGAGAGCAAGATTCACTCATTCCCCCTCACCTGACTTCTCTTCCCTTCCTGCAGAACTGCTTTTTCTTGCCAATTTTATGTGAGGTAATTTACCCCATTTTATCTCTCTCTATCTCCCTCTCTCAACATATTCCTCTCTCATCCCTTAATTTGAGTTTATTTCTTTTAGATATCTTCCCTTCATCTTCAACTCACACTATGTCCTCTCTCTCTCTCTCTCTCTCTCTCTCTCTCTCTCTCTCTCTCTCTCTCTATATATATATATATATATATATACATACATATATACATACATACATACACACTCACATATACATATATATACATAAACATATATATACATAAACATATATAATATATATACATAAACATATATATATATATGAATATTCCCTTCAGCTATCCTAATACTGAGGTCTCATGTATCATACACATCATATTTCTGTGTAGGAATGTAAATAAAACAGTTCAACTTTAGTAAGTCCCTTGCAATTTCTTTTTTCTTGATTGCATTTTCTTGCTTCTCTTGATTCTTATGTTTGAAAGTCAAATTTTCTATTCAGCTCTGGTCTTTTCACTGAGAAAGCTTGAAAGTCCTCTATTTTATTGAAAATCCATATTTTGCCTTGGAGCATGATACTCAGTTTTTCTGGGTAAGTGATTCTAGGTTTTAATCCTAGCTCCATTGACCTCTGGAATATTATATTCCAAGCCCTTTGATCTCTTAATGTAGAAGCTGCTAGATCTTGGATTATTCTGATTGGGTTTCCACAATACTCCAATTGTTTCTTTCTGGCTGCTTGCAGTATTTTCTCCTTGATCTGGGAGCTCTGGAATTTGGCAACAATATTCCTTGGAGATTTCTTTTTGGGATCTATTTGAGGAGGAGATCTGTGGATTCTTTCAGTTTCTGTTTTGCCCTGTGGCTCTAGAATATCAGGGCAATTCCCCTTGATAATTTCTTGAAAGATGGTATCTAGGCTCATTTTTGATCATGGCTTTCAGGTAGTCCAATAATTTTTAAATTATCTCTCCTGGATCTATTTTCCAGGTCAGTGGTTTTTCCAATGAGATATTTCACATTGTCTTCCATTTTTTCATTCCTTTGGTTCTGTTTGATAATATCTTGATTTCTCATAAAGTCACTAGATTCCACTTGCTCCAATCTAATTTTAAGGTGATATTTTCTTCAGTGGTCTTTTGGACCTCCTTTTCCATTTAGCTAATTCTGCCTTTCAAGGCATTCTTCTCCTCATTGGCTTTTTGGAGCTCTTTTGCCATTTGAGTTATTCTATTTTTTAAGGTGTTGTTTTCTTCAGTGTATTTTTCAGCATTTTGGGGGGTCTCCTTTAGCAAGTCATTGACTTGTTTTTCATGGTTTTCTCGCATCCTTCTCATTTCTCTTCCCATTTTTTCCTCTACTTCTCTAACTTGCTTTTCCAAATCCTTTTTGAGCTCTTCCATGGCCTGAGACCAGTTCATGTTTTTCTTGGAGGCTCTTGTTGTAGGCTCTATGACTTTGTTGACTTCTTCTGGCTGTATGTTGTGGTCTTCTTTGTCACCAAATAAGGATTCCAGAGTCTGAGACTGAATCTGGTTGTGTTTTCACTGCCTGATCATATTCCCAACCAACTAACCTGACCCTTTAGTTTTTCAGCGGGGTATGAGTGCTTGTAGACTAGAGAGTTCTATGTTCCACGTTTGTGGGAGATGCGCCAGCTCTGCCCCACCAGCACTCCTCCTTCACCAAGAACCCCCAACCCGGACTGGGCTTAGATCTTCAGCAGGCTGTGTACTCCGGCTCTGATCCGCCACTTAATTCCTCCCACCAGGTGGGCCTGGGGCCGGAAGCAACAGCAGCTGTAGCTGCCCCATCTCTGTCGCCCCCAAGGCGGTAGCTGAATCATGAACTTGTTCCACTCCTGCAGCTTTTCTCACTAACCTTCTCTGTTGTCTTTAGTGTTTGTGGCTTGAGAAGTCTGGTAACTGCTGCAGCTCACTGATTCAGGGCGCTAGGGCACACTCCGCCAGGCTCCTGATCTGGTTGGTCCATGCTGGGCTCTGCTCCACTCTGCTCTGCTCTGCTCCCAGCTCCGTGTGGGATAGACCTCACCCAGAGACCATCCAGGCTGTGCTGGGCTGGAGCCCTGCTTCCCTCTGCTGTTTTGTGGGTTCTGCAGTTCTAGAATTGGTTTAGAGCCATTTTTTATAGGTTTTTGGAAGGACTCGGCAGGGAGCTCACGCTAGTCCCTGCTTTTCAGCTGCCATCTTGGCTCTGCCCCTTTCTCTTCTCTTATTGCTAAAGCTAACATTTCTAGTACAATATTGAATTACAGTGGTGATAATAGATATCCTTGTTTCACCCCTGATCTTATTGGAAATGCTTCTTGCTTGTTCTCATTACATTTAATATTTGCTGATGGTTGTAGATAGTTGCTACCTATCATTTTAAGGAAGACTCCATTTATTCCTATGCTCTCTGGTGTTTTTAATAGGAATGGGAGTTGTATTTTAAGTGCTTTTTTCTGCATCTATTGAGATAATCATGATTTCTGTTAGATTAGTTGTTGATATAGTCAATTATGCTGATAGTTTTCCTAATTTTGAGCCAGCACTGCATTTCTGGTATAAATCCTACCTGGTCATAGTGTATTTTCTACAAGATAAGTTGCTGTAATCTCTTTGCCAATATTTTATTTAAAATTTATGCATTTATATTCATTAGGGAAATTGGTCTATAACTTTCTTAATCTGTTTTTGCTCTTCCCGGCTTAGGTATCAGCATCATATTTGTATAATAAAAAGATTTTGGTAGGACTCCTTCACCTCTTTTCCCAAATAATTTATATACTATTAGAAATAGTTGTTCTTTAAATGGTTGATATAATTCATCTGTAAGTCCATCTGGCCTTGGCAATTTTTTCTTAGGTAGTTCATTGATGGCTTGTTCAATTTCTTTCTCTGAAGTGGGGTTATTTAAGTATTTTATTTCCTCTTCTGTTAAGCTGGGCATTTTTTTTGTAAATATTCATCCATTTCACCAAGATTGTCAATTTTTTTGGCATACAATCAGGCAAAATAGCTTCAAATTATTGTTTTGATTTCTTCTTCATTGGTGGTGAATTAACACTTTTCATTTTTGAGGTTGGTAATTTAGTTTTCTTCTTTCTTTTTTTAAAATAAAACAACCAAAGATTTATCTATTTTATTGTTGTTTTTCATAAAACCAGCTCTTAGTTTTATTTATTAGTTCAATAGTTTTCTTAATTTCAATTGTATTAATCTCTTCTTTAGTTTTTCAGAATTTCTAATTTGGTATTTAATTGGGGATTTTTAATTCGTTCTTTTTCTAGATTTTTTTAGCTGCAAGCCCATTTCATTGATATCTTCTTTCTCTAATTCATTCATGTACACATTGAGAGATATAAAATTTCCCGAGAATCACTTTCACTGTATCCCATAAGGTTTCGCATGTTGTTTCATTATTGTCATTCTCTTGGATGAAGTTATTGATTGTTTCCATGATTTTTTGTTTCACCCATTCATCCTTTAATATCAGATTATTTAGTTTCCAATTAATTTTTAGTCTATCTTTCCATGGCCCTTTATCACACATGATTTTTAGTGCATCATGATCTGAAAAGGATACATTTAATATTTCTGCTTTTCTGCATTGGATTGTGAGATTTTCATGCCCTAATATGTGGTCAATTTTGTGTAGGTTCCATGTACCCACTGGATTTGTGCCTCAGCACCAAGAGATTTGGCTGCTGGAAAATGTCAGTGAATGTGGTGGTTTTCTGAGCTGGCTTCTACCAGTTCCCCTTCCTGGGCTGAGGGATTTGGTTGTGCAGTTGTTGGCACTTGCCTGCTCCACCACCCTGCACCTCAGGATCTCCCCCTTGTTTGCTGAGGTGGGGCTTGCCTCTAACTTGCTGAGATGACTCCTTTCCTCTACTGCTCTCCTTCCCCAGAGTGAGAGGGGCCTTTCCATTAATCCTCCAAGCTTGTTGAACTCCAAGATGCTATACCCAGTCTTTTTGCTGGCTAAGCTGTTCTAGGGCTTTTCCTGGGACAATTTTCTGGGCTTTCAGAGGTTAATAAGGGAGGGTGAGAGAGATTTACTTCTTACTCCACCATCTTGGCTCCCAGAAGTGCTGCATCCTTATTTCCCTAGTCTTCCACTACCAGAAGACACAGTTGTGTCTTTCTGAGCCCTCATATCAGGCTGAAATTCAGCTTGACATTTAAAAATGTAAGTCAAGATTTGATTATTATTTTTGCTGAAAGGTCTTCCTGAAAACTAGGCAATAGCCTTCACATTTATGAAATGTTTTGAGGCAAATGACTTTATGACTTTAGCTGAACATGAAAGAATTAGAAATGGTTTTCCCAACTATCCACTCAGATGATCCCCCCTCCTCCACATCCTGATTATGCTGCTGCTATTGCTGCTGCTGCTGCTGCTGTGTGTTTGTATGTATGTATATATGTATGTGCACTCACATATGCATGGCTGTGTGGAGAATGGAGGAATGGTTTATGGGAGAAATATTCTAGGGTGTTTTTAGTCTGTTCTTAAATTAAGGAATAGCACTGTCTTCCTGCAAAGTGGTGGTGACTAATTCCTTAACCATTTCAAATATTCAAATAAGTTTCATTTCCCCAAACCTTTAAGGTTCAAAAGATAGTACTTCCATTGCTTTATAAATTTATAAAGTTTGCCAAATATATTTCACTTTCTTTTCAGAGATGAGAATTGCAGGAAAAAAAATCTTTATATTTACACTAAAAATATTTTTTCTGTTTTCTGCATTTCTTATATTCCTATAAACATGTATGACTCTTCAATAGAATTGGAGGCAGCTTGGTGGCTTAGAGGATAGCATGGTGGGCCTAGAGTCAGGGAGGTCTGAGTTCAAATCCAGCCTCAGACATTTAATAGTAGTGTGAACCTGAGCAAACCACTTGACTTTTGCCTTAATCTGCCTTAGAAGGATATGGCAAACCACTCCAGTATCTTTGCTAAGAAAACCCCAAATAGGCTCACAAAGAGCTGGACACATTTGAAAATAGCTGAACAATAATAACAGTAGAATTAGTTTATTCATCAGGCTCATGAAAGGTGGGTCTAACTCCTGAGGCCATGCTAGAAAGTTAAATTTAGTCATTTCCAATTATTTTAAGTCTGGGCTTATGAAATCAGAATTATTATTGACACTCAGGCATATTTAAACTTTCTTGAACCTGTCTTTTTTCATTTGCCAACCCACTGTCCTCAGTTCAAAATCTTTTTGCCTATTCAAGACTGCTCAACTAATGATATTAATCCACATTTGACTCTTCCATTTCTCTAAAGAAATTATTTAGAGAGATTATCCTTGAATTAGGTGAAGTGGACAAGTCATGTAAGGCATTTTTTTCCAGGTGAATATGTTATGAACTTAATAGACTTCCTTTAAGTGAGCTGCAGTGATAGCAAATTTTTATTTTACTTCTCTCATTTGTTGGAGACCCCTCACAATCTATATTCTCTGGTAACTGTCTTTATAATGTACAAAATAGCACCAATGCTTGATTAGATTCCACTGGCTTAAGGAAAAAAAAGAATCTTTTGCCTTCCCCTATAGCACATTTGACTGTTTATTCAGCCCTGGTTCTATCTATTCCACAAACCCACTGGGTATTGGTTAAGTTAGCTATATACCAAATTACGATGACTTCTATTAGTGTAGATTGAGTCATTTCATTCTGTTTTGTTTCCTGACTGCCTATCTGAGAATTGAATATATATACATATATACCTATAGACACACACAAATATATATATATATATATATATATATATATATATATATACACATACATATGTGATATATCTAAATATTTATATTTATGTAATATCTATAAAGTCATGAATAGTCAATATCTGGAAATAGTCTAAAAGCTATAAAAATGTAGTATCTTCAAACCATGGTTATTTATATTTAAATTCCTTAGATTTTTTTCAAGTAAGTCATCTATGTTATTCTGACTTTGCTGCTAATGCCTTTCCCTTTCAGATTACTGCCCATCAATTCTGCATATACATAATACATGCATGCATACATACGTGTGAGAGTGTATATGTGGATATGTATCTACATATTTCATATTTGTAACCTTTTGGATCTATGGCTAGGGGAAGAAATTGTGCTCAAATCCATAATAGAGACGATCACAGAAGGCAAAATCAACAGTAAAGATTATATAAAATTGAAGTTTTTGCACAAATCCAACACAGCTAAGATGAAAAGAGCAGTTAACTGAGCAGTGGGGCAATTTTACAGCAAGATCATCTGGAAAAGGTCTAATTTCCAAGATGGGTATGGATATGTTTTTAAAATTTGCAGTAATATCATTTCTAAATTGATAAATTGGTTAAGAATATGAGGAAACTCAAGATGTCAACAGTCAAATAAAAGTGATACAAGTCACTAATAATTAGAGAAATTTAAATTAAAGTAACTCAGTTTCTACTTCATACCCATCAGAATGGCAAAGTTGATTTAAAAAAGCTGACAAATGATAAAATGTGGTGGGAGGTTGGGAAGAATAGGCACACTGATATATTGAGAATTGGTTCAAGCATTCCAGAAAGCAATTTGTAATTATGTCCCTGAAGTTATTATACAACACATGTCCAGCAGTAGCACTGATCCCTGAATAGATTTTTATAAAGAGGACAAGTTACTATATGTACAAAATATTTATTTTTTTATCTTTTAACTATGATTTATTAATAACAATTTTGATTGTATTGATATCCTTATCTACAATTTCTTTTTTTTATTTTTTTTATTTTTTAATTTAAATTTATTTATTTAACATATTTGGTTTTCAGCATTGATTTTCACAACAGTTTGAATTACAAATTTTCTCCCCATTTCTACCCTCCCCCCCACTCCAAGATGGCATATATTCTGGTTGCCCTGTTCCCCAGTCAGCCCTCCCCTCTATCACCCCCCTCCCCTCTCATCCCCTTTTCCCTTCCTTTCTTGTAGGGCAAGATAAATTTCTACGCCCCATTGCCTGTGTATCTTGTTTTTTAGTTGCATGCAAAAACTTTTTTTGTTTTTGAACATCTAATTTTAAAACTTTGAGTTCCAAATTCTTTCCCCTCTTCCCTTCCCACCCACCCTCCCTAAGAAGTCAAGCAATTCGACCTAGGCCACACATGTATCATTATGTACAACCCTTCCACAATACTCATGTTGTGAAAGGCTAACTACATTTTGCTTCTTCCCAACCCATCCCACTTTATTGAATTTTCTCCCTTGACCATGTCCCCTTTCCAAAGTGTTTGTTTTGATTACCTCCACCCCCTTCTGCCCTCCCCTCCATCATCCCCCCCCTTTTATCTTCCTTTTCTTTCCTGTGGGGTAAGATACCCAACTGAGTATGTATGGTATTCCCCCTCAGGCCAAATCTGATGAGAGCAAGGTTCACTCATTCACCCCTCACCTGCCCTCTCCCCTCCTCCCACAGAACTGCTTCCTCTTGCCACCTTTATGTGAGATAATCCACCCCATTCTATCTCTCCCTATCTCCCTCTCTCAGTATGTTGCTCTCTCATCCCTTAATTTCATTTTATTTCTTTTAGATATCTTCCCTTCATCTTCAACTCACCCTGTGTCTGCTCTCTCTCTTTTACATATATGTATATATATATATATATATATATAAATAAACACACACACATATATATACACATACATACTCATACATACATATACACATAGATATATACATACATACACATTCACATATATATATATATATATACATATTCCCTTCAACTACCCTAATACTGAGGTCTCATGAATCATACGCATCATCTTTCCATGTAGGAATGTAAACAAAACAGTTCAACTTTAGTAAGTCCCTTGCAATTTCCGTTTCTTGATTACCTTTTCATGCTTCTCTTGATTCTTGTGTTTGAAAGTCAAATTTTCTATTCAGTTCTGGTCTTTTCACTGCGAAAGCTTGAAAGTCCTCTATTTTACTGAAAATCCATATTTTGCCTTGGAACATGATACTCAGTTTTGCTGGGTAGGTGATTCTAGGTTTTAATCCTAGCTCCATTGACCTCCGGAATATCGCATTCCAAGCCCTTCAATCTCTTAATGTAGAAGCTGCCAGATCTTGGGTTATTCTGATTGGGTTTCCACAATACTCAAATTGTTTCTTTCGGGCTGCTTGCAGTATTTTCTCCTTGATATGGGAGCTCTGGAATTTGGCAACAATGTTCCTTGGAGATTTCTTTTTGGGATCTATTTGAGGAGGCGATCGATGGATTCTTTCAATTTCTATTTTGCCCTGTGGCTCTAGAATATCAGGGCAGTTCTCCTTGATAATTTCTTGAAAGATGGTATCTAGGCTCTTTTTTTGATCATGGCTTTCAGGTAGTCCAATAATTTTTAAATTATCTCTCCTGGATCTATTTTCCAGGTCAGTGGTTTTTCCAAGGAGATATTTCACATTGTCTTCCATTTTTTCATTCCTTTGTTTCTGTTTTATAATATCCTGATTTCTCATAAAGTCACTAGCTTCCACTTGCTCCAATCTAATTTTTAAAGTAGTATTTTCTTCAGTGGTCTTTTGGACCTCCTTTTCCATTTGGCTAATTCTGCCTTTCAAGGCATTCTTCTCCTCATTGGCTTTTTGGAGCTCTTTTGCCATTTGAGTTAGTCTGTTTTTTAAGGTGTTGTTTTCTTCAGTGTATTTTTCAGTATTTTTTTGGGTCTCCTTTAGCAAATCATTGACTTGTTTTTCATGGTTTTCTCGCAACCTTCTCATTTCTCTTCCCAATTTTTCCTCTACTTCTCTAACTTGCTTTTCCAAATCCTTTTTGAGTTCTTCTATGGCCTGGGGCCAGTTCATGTTTTTCTTGGAGGCTTTTGTTGTAGGCTCTATGACTTTGTTGTCTTCTTTAGGCTGTATGTTTTGGTCTTCTTTGTCACCAAAGAAAGAATCCAAAGTCTGAGACTGAATCTGGGCACGTTTTCGCTGCCTGGCCATATTCCCAACCAACTAACTTGACCCTTAAGTTTTTCAGTGGGGTATGACTGCTTGTAGACTAACGAGTTCTATGTTCCACGTTTGGGGGGGAGTTGCCAGCTCTGTCAGACCCGCACTACTCCTTCCCCAAGAACCCCCAGTCCAGGCCGGGCTTAGATCCCCAGCAGGCTGTTGCACTCCTGCTCTGATCTGCCACTTAATTCCTCCCACCAGGTGGGCCTGGAGCCGGAAGCAACAACACCTGCAGCTGCCCCACCCCCGCTGCCCCCGGGGCTGGAAGCCAAACGGTGAACTCCTTCCACTCCTGCAGCTTTTCCCACTAAACTTCTCCGTAGTCTTTGGTGTTTGTGGGTCAAGGGGTCTGGTAACTGCCGCAGCTCACATATTCAGGGCGCTAGGGCCCCCTTCGCCCTGCTTCTGGTCTGGATCGTCCACACCGCTCAGGCTGGGCTCTGCTCCACTCCGTTCCCAGCTCCCAGCTCCCAGCTCCGTGTGGAATAGACCTCACCCAGAGACCATCCAGGCTGTCCTGGACTGGAGCCCTGCTTCCCTCTGCTGTTCTGTGGGTTCTGCCGTTCTAGAATTGGTACAGAGCCATTTTTTATAGGTTTTTGGAGGGACTTGGGTACAGAGCTCACTCTAGTCCCTGCTTACCAGCCGCCATCTTGGCTCTGCACCCCCCCCCCCCAATCTCTGTACAAAATATTTATAGTAACTCTTTTTTCATCTTGGTAAAGACCTGGAATCTAAGGGGGTATTCCACTAATAGGGAAATGGCTAAATAAATTGTGGCATATGAATGTAATGGAGTATTTTGTATTGTAAGAAAGAAAGTGATGGTTTCAAAGGGATCTGTGATAATTTGTATGAACTGATGTAGAATGCCATGAGCACAACTAGAGGAAAAATTAACACTATTACATTATTATTTTGAAAGTGAACAATTCTGAAAATCTTAAGAACACTGAACAACTCAATGATCAGCCATGATTGCAGAGGACTGATAAAGAAGAATACTGCCTACTTCATGGCAGAGATATAACGGACTAACATACAGAATCAGGAATGCATTATTGAATGTGACCAATTCGGAAATTTCTTTTTCTG
Source organism: Trichosurus vulpecula (assembly GCF_011100635.1). Lineage (NCBI taxonomy): Eukaryota > Metazoa > Chordata > Mammalia > Diprotodontia > Phalangeridae > Trichosurus > Trichosurus vulpecula. Next base: position 144,193,860 of record NC_050579.1, on the reverse strand, counting down.
TGCTATGTTCATATGTTTCATATGAACATATGTTCATACTATGTTTCTTGTTTTGCCTTTTTCTTCCCCCCTTCCTCCCTCTCTTCCTTCCTTCCTTCCTTCTTTCCTTCCATTCTTCCTTCCATCCTTCCTTTCTTCCTTCTTTCCTTCCTTCCTTCCTTCCTTCCTTCCTTCCTTCCTTCCCTCCTTCCTTCCTTCTTCTTGCTTGCAGACAGGGACTTTTCATTTCTCTCTCTCTGTTTTTGCACCTCTGTTTTTAACACAGTGCCTGGCATATAGAAATGGCTTAATACATATTTGCCAACTGACTAACTGCCTGACAACTATGTGTTGTTCCTGAGATGCTTTTTCTTTGTTGAAATAGAATGTGAAGGATTTGCTCACTCTACAATTTAAGACATTTGGAATCAGGGTGTGGAATCATACTTTTACCCTTGAGAAATCAGTCTTTTCTTATTCTGTAGTTTGATGCTGACCCGAATTATGCCCCATCAAAGTAGCAACCAGGAACAGCTGTGTCCCACACAGGGGAAAGCCCTACGTGTCAGAAAAAATAGTCAGAGAGAAGAAAAAGATATCCAAAATATAATGCCATGATCATATTTCAAGAAAGAGTGAATTCCCATGCTAAAGTGAGTCAACATAATTAAAGGCTAGAGTGTCAAAGCTGGTGTGGAGCAATGAGGAATAAGTTTAGGATGAGTGTGAAAATTTGAGGCAAAGCTAGATTCTGTGGGAAAGCAACCTGATAAGCAAGATTGAGCCAGGATTGTAGAATGATACTTAAAATGGTAATGATGACTACTTAATGTATACCTCTTATGGGAGGCTGCTACACACTCATCATAGCTTCTTTTGCCTCTTAACAGGGCAGAACTGTCAAAAGCCAATGTTTACACACCAATAGCCTTAATGACATTCATTATTACTGGGGAACATTTCTAGTGATGTCTTTTTGAGTACAAACACATATCTCACATTTTCTGAAGGTAGAAAATACTATTCAAGGTATCACTAGTTCAGGAATAACATTGCCTTGTTTCCATTTGCCAGGTTTGTCCTTCCGGTCTGATAATGTTTATTCTGACATTATTTGTCATTGCTTCAATTCAAAGAGAGGCCAATGTTTGGAATTTCAAAGTTTAAAAAAGCACAGCTCATTAAAAATACTGTTTCCCTAGAGTTTCCTTAGGAGATTCAGTTTCTTGCAGGTTATAATATCATCTTTAGTTGAGTCAGAATGCTATGATTCTTTTGAGGCATCTTTATTATATTCAGTTTTTATGACTGACCTTGAAACAGGCATTAGTTTTATTTTTATTCTTATATAATTTAAATCTATTTTTTAAATAGTCTAACAAAAAAAGAGGTTCTGGAAAAATATCATCTTTGGGTCTTGGAGGTGCTTCACATTCTTAATTTAACTGTCCCTGATTGGATATTGTACTCTGGTGCAAATGTTATATTAGCAAAACATTTATAAATAGTATAACACAAAATTATTTTTAAAGCAGCAAGGCATAGCTTGTACAGCAAGGGTGCATAACTTAGGGTTAAGATTTCAGGGTGTCCATGAACTTAGATGAAATAAAAAGGTATTTTAATTTCATTATAGGAAAGTAGAAAAACTGACTTCCATTGTAATGTTGTTGTTTTGTTTTATGAATTTAAATACATTAGTTTTTTGAACATCTGTGAACATCTGTAACTGTCGCTGTAACTGACGTAACTGTCGTAACTGTCGCTGGCTCCAACCGGAAAAGGAAAGAGAACTCTTCAAGCTGTCCTCTCCCCTCTTATAGGGTTTTTGACATCATCAAGCTCCGCCCAAATGACCAGGGCCGATTGGTTCCTGAGTTGGCCCCTCCCCCTAGCATAGACATTAACACCTCCCCTCAGCCAGCCCCATGACTCATCACACAGGAAGTTCTGGTCCTGCCCCGGAAGAGCAAGCCCCAGCGTCCAGGGAAGCTCAATGAGGTAAACTGAGTCATTCAAAGAAAACAAAAGCCATTCTGGCTACACTCCACCCCTTGTTATAGGATACATAATCTAATCAGCCATGTATCCTAGAACATACATTGTGATCCAATTACAAAGGAAACTAAAACATATCATTCATTATAAAGCAAAACATATCATTCAGTGACATTCCCAAACATTGGTTAACGATTCAAATGCGATCCACCCCTAGGTCCCAGCAAAATAATCTCTTCAATCAATCATCCCCAAAATAATTATTAATAATTCAAATGTCCACCCCTAAATCCTTGTATCCATTACATAGGATCAATAATATCATAACAATAAAACAACACAGCAAGGATAACACAAAATAAGTAAACAGAACACTATCATCATTTCCACCCCCCTTGAACGATTGGGGCTCAAAATCTTGGGGTGAGGGGTGAAGGTCTCATTTTCCATAGCTTCTTCATGCTGAAATTGGATGTAGAGATGGCCCTGCCCCCAAAAAGTCCCATTCCAGAGGTCATTTCTTTAACGAGCTGGCAGGAATTCCAAGAATGCTACATGCTTAGGCAGTCACCGGAAAGTGCAGGGTGCTTAAGCCTGAAGGAAACAAAACTAGCAACAAGGTTAGCCAAAACAAAGGACAAAAAGAATAGACAAATATGGACTATAATTCTTCAAATAAAATCATCTCAAGTTTGGTTGAGATTTCAGTTATGCAAAGATCCAACATCAGAGCCAAACTCAGGTGGGAAATGTTTCTTTTCAAAAGGAACATAATGAGGAAGCCAAGAGGATCCCACCCTAGATATAGACTAAGATTGTCCTCCCAGCCTTTCCCCAGATGTACAAGTTTTCATCCGTTGATCACACAAGGTCACCTTCACTCTGAGTGGCTTGTAGGCTTGCAGGAGCAGTTCTTATTTCCCTATTTCTTGTGTTATCAAGTCCTCTATACATTCTGTATAATTCATTGGTTGGAATTCCATCTATCATTTCAAAACCTACCCCTGCTCTCAATAAAGCAGTAAACATTTCTTTCCTTGTTACTCTCCTTTGGCGCCAAGTTTGCTGGTTATTCACCCTTCTCTCTCGAGGAGATCTATCCCTTCCCCAGTCACCTAAGTCATATAACTGTAAAATCTTATTTATCACTGTTGTAAGACGGCTCCCTACTTCTCCAAGTAATAAATTCAAAATTAGTTGTTTATAAGCAGGGGGAGCTGTCCTAATTATTAAATTCCTATGAGGCAGTTCCATTGAATCATTGTAATATTTGTCTGCAGTTCCTGTCATAATGGCAGTCTTCATTACCTCCTCCTTTAGTCTCATGATACAATCTCTAAGTGAATACCAGGGTCTGTGCTCAGTGGGCCACATAGAATCAGTAGCATATCTCTTATTGCATCCCACAGCGGCTAATGCCAACAGAGTAGTCCTGCTATCACCATCTCCTTGCTGATGATGTTCCCTAAAAGCTTGTTGAACTAGAGGATCATGGCTGATACCTATGAATCTCATGCAGTCTGTCCCATCTACTGATATTCCACCGGCCCCTTGATCACTGAGTCTTACCATCCAAGATATCAATGGTTCTCCTATTCTTTGGCTGAATCTACTCAAAATATCTGTGACCTCTTGCGGTGAGAAATCTTCCTGAATTTCCCTTGTAACTGAATCTTCACCTCGGGTTTCTGTCTTCCTCCTTTGTATGGGTCGAGCCCTTGTCTGATCATTTAACCATCTTCTATTCTCTGTGTAAGGCACATCCTGAACCCCAGTAGTGTTTTGTGCCTCAGCCCCTAACATTGTCTCATTCTCTCCCCACTCACTTTCTCTGCCACCATGGCTAGGACGAAGCAGGCAGTCAGGCTCTTTTTGGGCCGGGTTGAAATGCACTCTGGGCTTTTTTGGTCTCCTGTTGCTCTTAGCCACATTAATAGAAAAGTTCTCATTTGAGTCAGTTTGGTCTCCTGCTATCTGAGATTCCTCTTCTTCCTGTGGGGTAGGAGTGCCCCCATGTCTTTCACTTAATCTCAATCTTTCGTATACTAGCTGGTAGGCTGATAACACTATCCAGCTTTGCCTAGATAGTGATGCCCCTGACTGAATCCCAACTTCTCGTAAACACTTTTCCAAATCCCTAGGATCTCCTCTCCGTAGCCTTGGTTCCCAGTTTTCACAGGGTCCAGCTTTTTTAGCCAATTCTTTTGCTAGGGAGGAATAAAATGGATCCTCCCATCCTGGGATATTCATCTCTTCCTCTGAAATTGTTCTGCTTCTAAATAGAGATCTTATACCTAGCGATCCTGTTCGTGACGCCAAATGTATCAGGAGGGCAGAGTTTATAATCTCAAAGAGGATCATAAACATGTCTGAAAGGTTCGGAACCGCCGGATATAAGAAACTCTCAAAGTAGAAGGCAGAAGAATCAAAACATTTATTTAGGCTCCACAGTAACCAACCCATGAACCAGAAGCCCCATTTTGATATGTTGATCATAATCTTCCAGGCCCAATAAGTACGCCTTGAAAGAGTAACCAGGAGGCTACAGAGAAACATGATTGCGTAAAGCAAAATCATGTTTCCCCCTTTATGGTAATAAGATTACCCACTGGACTGAAGTCTTTGTTCAGCTTCCTCCCGTAGGTCAGCTCTGCTACTGGCAGCTCCTGCCTCAGCTGTGTCTGTGTCTGTAACTGAAGCTGCAACTGAAACTGACGATGTAACTGTCGCTGTAACTGACGTAACTGTCGTAACTGTCGCTGGCTCCAACCGGAAAAGGAAAGAGAACTCTTCAAGCTGTCCTCTCCCCTCTTATAGGGTTTTTGACATCATCAAGCTCCGCCCAAATGACCAGGGCCGATTGGTTCCTGAGTTGGCCCCTCCCCCTAGCATAGACATTAACACCTCCCCTCAGCCAGCCCCATGACTCATCACACAGGAAGTTCTGGTCCTGCCCCGGAAGAGCAAGCCCCAGCGTCCAGGGAAGCTCAATGAGGTAAACTGAGTCATTCAAAGAAAACAAAAGCCATTCTGGCTACATCAATGGATTCTTAAATTTCTATTTTACCCTGTGGCTCTAGAATATCAGGGCAGTTCTCCTTGATAATTGCTTGAAAGATGATATCTAGGCTCTTTTTTCAGGTATTCCAATAATTTTTAAATTGTCTCTCCTGGATCTATTTTCCAGATCAGTGGTTTTTCCAATGAGATATTTCACATTGTCTTCCAATTTTCATTCCTTTGGTTCTGTTTTATATCTTGATTTGTCCTAAAATCACTAACTTCCACTTGTTCCAATCTAATTTTTAAGGTAGTATTTTCTTCAGTGCTCTCTTGGATCTCCTTTTCCATTTGGTTAATTGTGCCTTTCAAGATATTCTTCTCCTCATTGGCTTTTTGGAACAATTTTGCCATTTGAGTTAGTCTATTTTTAAGGTGTTATTTTCTTCAGTATTTTTTGGGTCTCCTTTAGCCAGTCATTAACTTGTTTTTCATGGTTTTCTCGCATCCTTCTCATTTCTCTTCCCAATTTTTCCTCTACTTCTCTAACTTGCTTTTCCAAATCGTTTTTGTGCTCTTCCATGGCCTGAGACCAATTCATGTTTTTCTTGGAGGCTTTTGATGTAGGCTCTTTGACTTTGTTGACTTCTTCTGGCTGTGTGTCTTGGTCTTCTTTGTCACCAAAGAAAGATTCTGAAAGAGTCTGAATCTGAGTCCATTTTCGCTGCTTGGCCATGTTCCCAGCCAACATACTTGACCCTTGTGATTTTCATCAGGGTATGACTGCTTGTAGAGTATAGAGTACTTTATCCCAACCTTGAGGGGCTGTGTTGTTGTTTTTTGCACAGCAAGCTCTGCCACACCAGTGCTCCTCCTCCCCCAAGAACCACCAACCCGGGCCAGACTCAGATCTAAGCTGGTTCTGCACTCCTGCTCAGATCTGCCACTTAACTCCTCCCACCAAGTGGGCCTGGGACTGGAAGCAACTGTGGCTGTAACTTTGTAAGCAGCCTAAAAGCTGCATTATCTCTGCTGCCCCCATGGTGGTGGCCAAACTGAGAACTCCTTTCACTTTGTCCCAGCAGCTCTTCCCACCAACCTTCTCCCTTGTCTTTGGTGTTTGTGGGTTGAGAATTCTAGTAACTGCCACAGTTCACTGATTCAGGGTGACAGGGCCTGTTCCACCCAGCTCCTGCTCTGGTTGGTCCAGGCACGGCTCAAGCTGGGCTCTTCTCTGCTCCACTTCCACCTCCCACTCCCAGCTCCCTGCGATAGACCTTACCCTGTAACCATCCAGGTTGTCCTGGGCTGGAGCCCTGCTTCCCTCTGCTATTCTGTGGGTACTGCAGTTCTAGAATTTGTTCATAGCCATTTTTTTTAGGTGTTTGGAGGGACCCATGCAGGAGCTCAAGCAAGTCCCTGCTTTCCAGCTGACATTTTGGCTCTGCCCCGCTAAATACATTATTTTTAAAAGTGGGGTGCATAAGGGGTCTATGATGCACAAAATGGTGAAGAATGCAAGTTGCAGATTCTGGTCAACTTTTGCTTAATTTTTGATACAACGTCTATGGAGAGCATAGTAGTGAAAACACTACTTTAGGATTCTAAATTCAAAGTCCCAGATATTCTCTATGAGGTGGTATTAATTGAAATTAAGAAAACAGAGACTGCAAAAGCAACTGACTTACACCAAGTGTATACAAAATGGGAATTGTAATAACAATAGAGGCCTATTTATACTTCATGATTATGTGCAACTCTTGTGTATGTTCTCCCAAAAGTTCACCACAAAAGGGCAACCAAATATGGAAGATGTCTTCCTCAATTTCTTCTGCTATTATGGGGATGCCAGTGGATTACTCAAGTTGTCATCCATTGACCTCCACATATGGCCAGATAATAATCCTTCTCCATTATATACATTTTAAATTATCTTTTGCTTCCTATTCTTCTTTAAATTTCTTTATTGGTTCTATGTTTTAGCCTGCTCACACCAACCAATACTCTTCTCCATTATTCTCTGAATGATATTTACTTTCACTTCTCTGGATATTTTTACATTCTATATTTTACTAATATACCTCACCATTAGTAGAAGGTTAATATTGAAAAAAAAATGGAACTATTTTTCCAGAGAAATTTAGAGTCATCAAAGGAACTTTGCAATATCTAGAAGGCAATCAGACTCATTCTTCTGTTCCTTTTTAATTATGGGCCCACTCATTGTCCATCTCTACAGTCTCTCCCAGTTAGTCATACATATGTAACAAGGAATGGGTCAAAGTAGAAAATCTCTGTTTTTCCTCTTTCTTTCTTTTTCTTTTTGGAGAGAGGGAGAGAGTTTTTACCAAGTCAGACACTTAATAAGTACCAAACAAATTGTTAGCTTTGGTAAGCTCAGTGAAATATTCTTTCTTAAATGTGTCTAAATTTTTATTTGAAGACAATTCTTAATTTTGCCTTTAAGTGTGGAACTACATATGATCATGCCACATTGACTATTTTGAGTCTTTCTTATATAGCCCAAGAAAAGCAAGAGAAAAGACAATACTTTTGTCTCCCTGAGACACTAGAGAACTTTTCTGGATTTGGCATATTGACAACATGTTCAAAATTCACCTCAGGAGATTTGACAAGGAAGACAAACTTTTCAAATGGGAGGAATTCTATACTGGGGGGACTGTCCAATGAATGCAGACTCTTTAAGCACAAATGAAGTGCAATTAGTCCAGTTTCCAATATGAAAAGATTGAGAAGGCCACTTCTGGAAGATATACGATGATATGTACTAGAAACTTCTTGAAAAGACTTGAAAGATGGTGTAAGGGAAAATGAAGTGAGACATTCTACTGTATTTTTCTTTTGAAGTGCTCAGCACTAAGGTAATCAAGTGCCTTTGATTGATTCTTGCCTTTGTTCGTAGGAAGGCCCACACCTTTTTGCTTATTAGGTCAGGAGAGATGTGAAGCTCTCCAGAGGCGTGAAGCCCTTGGGCCCTGAAAAAGGGAATAATTACCCAGAGAATAGCTATTGAACTCAGGAGAATGGAGAATTGACAATCGAGAACTCTTGGAACTGTGGGAAGAGAGGTTTTGCTTTGGGGGCACACTCATTTGAAGAGTGTTGGTGATTTGGCCAAACAAGACTCTGGGTAGCCATTGGAGTGCTCTCAGCTTTGAAATTCCACATGTTAGTGCTTCTCTCTCTGGTAACTATGTATGTATTGCTATGGTCAGACAGATAGAAGCCTGTCTGGTGATTTGCATTATTTTTCTCTGTTTTTAATTTATGCTTGTAATTTCTCTTTGTATTTGTTCTGAAGTTCAGGGTGCTGACTTTTTCCCCTGAACTAAGTGAATGTATGTTTAATGTATGTATGTTTAATTAAATGTATGTTTAATTTAATTTAATTAAAAGTAAATGTATGTTTAATTTAAGTGAGATTGTTAACCCCTTAAAGTTGCTTTCCTTAGAAAAGTAGATCAAAGAATCTGTACTAGCAGCCCTCCAGTGTGCAGGTGTTATTGGACTTACACAGCCCCAGTAGCAGCAAGTAGCATTGTTGCTACACATGAGTAGATGTTGGGTAACTGACTGAAGTCTGCTAACTATGAGGTTGAGAAGAGAGCCTTTGATAGCCTACAGAACTAGAATTAAGGGCACATTGAAAAGGTCTTAGATGACATTTGGTTGAACTTCTCCTGTTTTGATTTGCTTTCTGCTGACTTCTTCCTGCTAGATTAAATATAATGAGAGGCTATGCTATAAAAGAAAGTCTTCGGCCCTTTCCCTGTTTGAGTCTGACAAATGGTGATGATGAAGATGTGAAGGTGAATATTTGTCCTTTACTCCACCATTATTGTTTAATTTTAGGGGAAAGTGAAATAAATTAATCTGGAAGTTATGACATTGTGAATTTCAAAAGTTTAGGAGAGTAAGCTGTCCAGTAATCTAAGAGTTTGGGAGCCAAGAGTCTGGTGGACTATGCAACCAATCCAGTATCTGTATTTTAAAGAGAAAGGAGTGACCCACAGAATCTAGCCTTTTGCTAGACGAGGCAAGGACTTATCTGGAAAAATATTACATTTTGGCCTAAATTCCATGGAAGTTATGCTATACAAAACTGCAATGTTTGAACCTACTCTACAGAAGAAGTGTAGGGGAGATTGTTTCCAAAGTTTTTGGAGGGAAATGTGCTTCTATTCTAGCATATCTTTGCTCTAAATATTTGTGTTTAAATACTAATTAATATTAGTTCATTAAATGGAACTGGTGGGTAGCAGTGATGTTACATTTTCCCAAGAAAGGTGTTTTGAACCGTAGATGCTAGAGAAGAGACAATTAAGATGCCTGTAGTGCCATGAGGGTGAGATGTAGAAGATTTGATTTGGGAAAGTGAGCTTAGAGTACTTGTTACACATACAGCATGCAGGCATGCGTGCATATACACATACACATATCTAGATACATACATGCAAGCTTTATAAGTTATTCATCTAAATGTATGTCTTAATCAATGGAATAAGTATTTTTTATCTACTTGATCTTTCCAGTGCAGATATTGAGGACAGAGTTTTTGGAATAGTTATAGATCTCTACCAAGAGATTTTAAAATTTGAGGGTGGAGGAGTAGATTACCCAGAATAATTATATCCCTATAAAGAGAAGCACCTGAAAAATCTTACTGTCTATAAAGAATTTCTCTTCAACTTGACTATGAAATGGAAGTTCTTTAAAAATATTAATTTTTAATATTCTTTTTAAATTAAAAAAAATAAATTTTGAGTTCCAAATTCTTTCCCTTACTCCATCTCTTCCCTTACTGAGAAGGAAAGCAAGATATCTATACCTGTAATATCATCCCAAACATATTTTAATATTAGCATGTCGCAAAAAGCAGGAAAAATAAAAAGTGCCTAATTCTATTTTTAAGCAATTATTTTCTTCATTGAGCTTTTGTGCTTCTTTTAGCATTTGGCTAATTCAATTTTACAGTGTTATTGTAGTCAATATTTTTATGGCTTCTTTTACCAAGCCATGAATTCTCTATTCATAATTTTCTTAATGGCACTCTAATTGCTTTTTTGCACTTAATAGTATTTTATTTTTCCAATTACATGTAAAGATAATATTCAACATTCATTTTTTGTAGGATTTTGAGGTCCAAAATTTTCTCCTTCTGTCTTCCCCAAGACAGAAAGCAATATGATATAGGTTATGCATGTAAAATCATCTTCAATATATTTCCACCTTAATCATATTGTGAAAAAAGAATCAGAACAAAAGAGGAAAACCACAAGGAAGAAAAAAAGAAAAAAAATGTATAGCATTTTCCATCATGAGTCTCTTGAACTTGTATTGGATCACTGTACTGCTGAGAAGAGCTAAGCCTATCACAGGTGATCATCATGTAACTTTGCTGTTATTGTGCACAATGTTCTCTTGGTTCTACTCACTTCTCTCAGCATTAGTTGATGTAAGTCTTTCCAGTTTTTTTTCTGAAATATGCCTGCTCATCTTTTCTTATAGAACAATAGTATTCCATTACCTTCATATACCACAACTTGTTCAGCCATTCCCCAATTGATGGGCATCCCCTCAATTTCCAGTTATTTGTCATCACAAAAAGAGCTGCTATAAATATTTTTGTACATGTGGGTCCTTTTCCTGTTTTATAATAGTTTTGAGATACAGGCCTAGAAGTAGTATTGCTGTACCAAAGGGAATACACAGTTTAATAGTCCTTTAGGAATAGTTCCAGATTTTTTCTCCAGAATGGTTGGATCAGTTGACAACTCCACAAATAATGCATTAGTGTTCCAATTTTACCACATCTTCTCCAACATTTATCATTTTCCTTTTCTATTATTTTACCCAATCTTATAGATGTGAGGTGGTACCTCAAAGTTGTTTTGATTTGCATTTCTCTAATCCGTAGTGATTTAGAACATTTTTCTTATGATTATAGATAACTGTAATTTATTCATCTGAAAACTGCCTGTTCATATCCTTCAACCATTTATCAATTGGGGAATGGTTGTATTCTTGTAAATTTGGCTCAGTTCTCTATATATTTGAGAAATGAGCCCTTTATCAGAGAAACTGGCTGTAAAAATTATTTCCTAGCTTTCTGCTTCCATTCTAATCTTGGTTGCATTGGGTGTTTTGTGCAATTTTTTTTAATTTAATATAATCAAAATTATCCATTTTGTATTACATAAGGTTCTCTATCTCTTGGTTGGTCATAAGTTCTTCTCTTCTCCTGGCAGCTAGAATCCCAAATATTTTGTATTGTCTACAGTTATTTTAAATGGAATTTCTCTTTGTATCTCTTGCTTCTGGGCTTTGTCAACAATACGTAGAATTGCTGATTATTTATATGGGTTTATTTTACATCCTGTAACTTTACTGAAGTTGTTAATTGTTTCAATTTTTTTAGTTGATTCTCTAGGATTCTCCAAGAATGCCATCATATTAATTGCAAAGAATGATAGTTTTGTTTCCTTAATCACTCTCATTTCTTTTCCCATTTTCCCTCAACTATTTTTATCTCTTTTTTCAACACTTCCAGGAATTCTTTCTGTGTCTGTGTCCAATTAGTATATTTCTTTGAGATTTTGGTTGTAGCTGTTTTCAAATTGTTATCATATAATTTGTATCTTGGTCTTCCTTGATAGTATAGTTGCTTTTCATGGTCAAGTTCTTCCCCCCCATTTGCTCATTTACAGCTTATTTCTTAATTTTGAATTTTGTGTTAAGGTAAGATTCTGCTCACCTTGGATTGGGGAGGCACTATCCTAAGCTTCAAACCTTTTTGTGCTGCTGTTTTCAGAGCTGGTCCTGGGTGTGCACAAGTTTTCAGTGCTTCCAAGGTTATGTCATGGGGGGAAGTGTGATCACTGCACTCCTGGTTTGTGTTCTGAGCTTTAGGCTAGAAGGACCCCTGCTTCCCTGCAGCCACGAACACGAGTACCCTTCAGCCCTGGAACTTGTGATGAAGGCTCTTGCTCCTTTTGACCAACCACAAACACTCCTCTCTGCCCTGAAACTGAGACCTAGAACTATGTGTGGGCAATAGAGTTGCTTAACAGCACCAGGTTCTGCTTCCAGTACCAGCTAATGTTGCCCTGTAAACTCTTTCTGACCTGTTGTCTGATTCCTGTACTATTTCTGGGCTCTGGAAGCTGTAGCTGTTTCTGTCATCTCCAAGTTGCAATGCTGGCATTGTTGTAACATGTTCTCCAGGGTTGCCACCACCCAATGTCACAGATCTCTGCTGCTGTACTTCTAAATTATCTTAGGCTGGGAAAAAGTCTTACCCTGACTTTCGTTGACTTTTCCACTCCAGAATTGAATTTGAAGCATTATTTTGAAGTTGTTTGGATGTGAATTTTGGGAAAATTTAGTTGAGTTTCTGTTCTATTTCATCATCTGGATTTTCTACATCACAGTGGCAAATGTCTTTGGTAAACATGTCTTCCTGTTTTATGCCTCACATGTTATTTATGATGATATGAGCAACGAATAGGTCAATTAATAGGTCTAATTCTGTTTTCATAACTTTTACAGGATATTGAATTATTTATATAATTTTATATTATATATATATATATATATATATATATATATATATATATATATATATATATATATATATATATATATATATATATATATATATGGAAGAGAAATATCTTGTTGGGGAAAAATGTAATCTATGATTTTGCACTTTTGGGACAAGTGATTTTCATAACAATCCCTTTCACCCCCCCAAAAAAAATCAAGGTCAGTGCATTGTTTTATCCTCAATAATCTTTCAGTCAATTATGAAATTATAAAGATAGACTATTTATTATTGCATATCAATTGTGAAAGTCTTCTTATTCCTTACCTGTATTGTCACTGAGGATGCCCTCAGTATATTTATAAATGAATCTCATAAAAAAATTATCAGTGGGATTGGAATCACATAAATTGATTTAATCGATAGGTTGTTTTATGTTTTCCATATCACTCTTTTGTTATTCATAATGTTCAAGTTTTTTTTTTCACCACTCCTTGGGGAGCTTCCTTTTTTAGATAAATGGCAAATCTATCCCTCAAGTTCTTACACTTACATCACTTCCATCAGGGAGCTGTTCTATAAATGCCTGGGCAATTCAAGTGATTTTCCTGTTTTTGTTCTGTTCGATACAATTTCTACCTCTCCTACAAGCCCAGCTAGTAGTAGTGTGAAGTTATGGGCCAATTGTGTTTGTTATTGTGAAATAGTGAAACCAAATTGTTATAAAAGAAAACTTGCAGATTTTTTCCATTTTTCTTCACTTTGTTATCCTCCTCCTTAATTTATCATTAAATGTCCTGGTGATTATTTTGCTTATTTGAATCTCTTGACAATTATATTATTGCAAAAAAATCTATTCCAGCACTTAGCATTGTGCCTGGCACATAAAAGATAGTTGATTTAATTACTATTCTATATGCCAAATGCACAATGTTTTTCTATGCTTTATGTGTTCAAATACATGATAAGTGGTATCCTCATGATGTTTGGAACAAAGGAAATGTTCTAACATGTTAGAAGGCCCTCCTGTGGAGAATTTATTGGACTACATGGAGAAGAACTATAAAGAATGAATAGGAATGGGTGGGTTATGCATTTCTGAAAGTAATTCTCAAATTGATGAGCTCGTAGATCAATTTGAGTATTGAATTATTTTAAAATAATATAACTTTTAAATAAGAATAACCTACATCCTTATTGAGGGCACCTTTGATGGAGGTATTGGAAGAGGAAAAATTGTCCTTTGCAAATGATATTCAACAGCATACCACATCTTTACACTTACATAAGTGACTGAAAAAATATAGAAAACAAAGATTGCACTATGCTTATGTTTATCGACAATTTATCATTTGATTTGATGGAATAAAACATTGACTTAAAAGCTGTCCTTCAACAAAACATCTCTCTCACATATTTCAAAATTGGGCAAAGTTATTGGAAAACATGAAAAATACATTTAACTTTAACCAATGACTCCCAATTAGTAATGCCAAGGTAGGCTTAACTAAAAGATAAATGCTAGAGAAATGTGTTTGCCATTGTTGTGGAAAATGTACAATTTAGCATTAAAATAGAAGCATGCCACTGTGCTGATGTAATTAAAACTAGCACATCACAGATCTGGCCTTAGACACTTAATAGCTATATGACTCTGAAGAAATGACAACATCTCTAAGCCTCAGTTGTGTATCAGTAAAATGAAAATAACAATAGCACTTGTTTCCCCATATTGTTATGAGTGTAAACTAATATTTATAAAGTGCCTTTACAAACCATTGAAATACTATATGAATTCTAGCTATCATTATCCTCCTAATTATCAATGAATAAGATATAAAAACACTCAAAAGAGCTTAGCTCAATTTTCCATGGAGGACAAACACTCTAAATGGACAAAGAATAAGATCCAGAAGAGAACAAGATAGGGTTAGATTTCTGGATTGGGAAGTCATGTGGTACTATTAGTGTAACTAGCTTTTCCCTGAAACAAATAACTTTCAAACCAAAAAGAAAACCCTCTTTTAAAATAAAAGGATCCTGTTGATGGTGTATAGCTATGATTTATAGACATTAATAGTCTTCAGAATATTGAAGGTATGAGTAGCCTACAGAATCTTAATAATAAAGAATTAAAGGAATGTGGTTAAAGGATACAGTCAGTTAAATGTGTGACCACAAAAAAGATGGTGGGGTGGTCACATATCAAGGGAGTAGCTAAAGAATAGATTCAGTATTTTGCTGCAATATCCTTGCAATATTAAGAAAATTCAAGGAAGTTACCTAGCGTCTTGAGTGAACTCCCTGTGGCAGATTTGTGGAAGAATATTAACACTAGTCACATGCAATGGACAGTCAGTCAATCTATCAGTTATTCAACCAACAAGTATTAAATTAGGACTTATTATAGGATGTAATGTGTATCATTGGAAGGATTCTCTCTCCCTAATGAGAATGAAATAAGCATTCTATAAGAATTCTTAGACACATGCACACCAAGGAAGGTGAAGATAGAAGGGTTGTGTGTGTGTGTGTGTGTGTGTGTGTGTGTGTGTGTGTATTACCCACATTGTTATCAATCACCATTTAGCTCAAACTGTTCTATTCTATCCATTATATTCTTCCATAGCAGATTCTCTAAATGGGACTATGATGCTCATTCTTTATATTCTGGTATGACAGTACAAATAGGGCATGAAATTGTCTCTTTTCAATTTACTTTCCTATAACAGATTTCACTAATGTGTTATTTGACTTTATCATAACTTCCTGTCAAAGTCATTACCATTGCCAAAAAGGGTTTGTAGAACCCAGCATCTAGCTTGATTCCAAAGACAGGATACCTTCAGTCAGAATGTTGATTCCTGAGCTTCTTCCTCTTGGATTCAGAGTCAAAGAAGCTTACTTCATGTCATATCTGGTTTCTAACTACCTGTGTCACCTTGGACAAGTCATATAATCCCTTTGGGCCACATTATTTTCCCATTTTTTTTCCAATTAGCTCATATTCAAACTGATTTTGATCTCTAATTATGCTGTGCATGATGAAGTGTACAGTAAATCTATGCATTTTTTCTTTCAATGAAATATTACAAGGATAGAGACTGGACATGTGATTTCATTAGAAAACTATTAGATGGAGAAGCTTTGGCCAGCAAAGCAGGTCAGCAGGTTCTTTATAACTTAGAAATTTAGAGTTGCCTAGACATCTGAGAAGTTAAGTGATTTTTCCAGGCTTCCACAGCTAGTACAAATCAATGGTTATACTCAAACCAAGGTTTCCTGGCTCCAAGACTAACTCTCTTCCTCTTATGTCATGCTGCCCCTCATCTTAAAGATATAACTTATATTTGGGAGGGATATAGGCAGAAGTACTGGGATTTTATTAAGAAAAATAGAAAATACAATAATAATAACAATAACATAGAACATTTTAAGGTCTGAAAAATAATTTTTCATAACAGCCCTGTGAAGTACATAGCACTGATATCATCATTTTGCAGATGAGGAAATGGCAACTCAAGGAATTTAAAAGACTTACTGTGGACTTAGTTACTGACAGAGCTATGATAATAACCCAGTCTATTAACTCCAAATTCAGTGTTTTTCTTTAATCCATGGTGCCTCTTATGGAGACTTTTTAAAAACGGGGGCCAAACCTTATCTTGCATCTTAAAAAGAATGAAATACTTACTGTTGATGGGGCTATGGGAGGCATAAGTACACCAGTACCTACACTTGGAGGAGTTGTGAACCAATCCAGTCATTCTGGAAAGCAATTTGGAATTAGGCAAAGAAACTGGCTAAAATATCTGTATTTTTTGAGTTAGGGATCATACTGGCAGTCATGTATACTAAGGAAGTTGAAGATAGAAAGAAAGGTCTTGTGTATATCAATGTCTTTATATAAGCATTTTTCTTCCTTTTTAGTAGCAGAGAACTGGAAACAAAGTAGATGCCCATATATTGGAAAATGGTCAAACAAGTTGTCATAGTTGAATATAATGGAATATTACTCTGCTTTGAGAAACAGTGAATATAATTAATATATAAAACATGAGAAGACTCATCTAATCTAAAGAGAATTAAACATAAACAAGAAAACAATGTACACAATGACTACAACAGTATGTAAATTGAAAGTATATTTACAAATGGATTGAAACAGAATGATGTGAATATACAGTGACCAAACTTATTCCCAAAGAAGAGATATCAAGAAGTATCTTCCTTTCTTATTTTCAGAAGGAAAGAACTATAGATACAGAATATCTGATCATAGGATCAGAGATCTAAAACTGGAAGCAATATCTGAAGCCACCTAGACCAACAGCATCATTTTAATAATGAAGAAATTGAGACTGAGAAAGGTAGAGTGATTTGTCCAAGGACACACAGATAATACACATAAGAGACAGCTTTTGAAATGAAGTATTCTGATGGCTGTGTCAGTCTTCTTTCTCATGTTTCACTCTGCTTCTTACAATATCAAACTTTAGACGTGTTTGCTAAGATTTTTAAACTGTTTTCTCTTTTATTCTGTTACACAAGCTAAGGCTGTTTAGAAAGGGAGAGGAGCAGCATAAACTGGAAGATATAGGTGAGGCAAAACAAAAAAAAAATTAAAGGCAAAACTGCTTTTACAGTCATGAACATTTTAAACATTTTGCACATGACCAAACAAGGCAAACCATATTTAGGCAATGATGCAGAAGAGTAATTTCCTCCCTTAGTCTCTTCCCTTTTATCCTGTAGAATGAAAGATTCTGAATATTTAGAAGAGACTTCAGAGGCCATCTAATCCAGCCTATTCCTGAAGAAAAATATATTCTGCAACATATATGAGAAGCGCTCTTTAAGTCTTTCCAGAAAAGTAGCTGATTACCTCCTGAAGAAGCTCATACCACACATGTAATTTTTATACTTCTAATTATTAGGAAGTAGTTCCATGCACCAAGTCCAAATTGGTTCCTTTATAACTTCTGCCCTGTATATTAAGGTTGAGTTCCTTTGGAATTAATGATCTATCCCTTCTGGAGAAGCCTTTCAAATACTAGAGACAGATATCATGTTCCTTCTAAGTCTTCCCTTTTGTTTGCCATATGTTTTGAGTTCCTTCAGGAAAGCCTCATATGTCACGAACTTGAAGACTTTCATCACCCTAATTGCTCATGTCAGATACTCTCTGACCTATTAAGTCAAGTCAATAAGCATTTATTAAGCATCTATTATGTGCCAGGCACTGTGCTATGCATTAGGAAAACATAGAAAGGGCAAAAAAGTGGTAGCCAGAATTGGTCACTTTACTCTTGATGTGGAATGGCCAACACTGAGTATACCAGGATTGTCAATTCCCTGCAAGGTGGTTTAAGATTGTATTCACTTTCTAGACAGCAATACTTCCCTTTTGCAGATCACCAAGATGCCCAAATATTTTTCTGACAAACTGCTGATTGGATAGCTATGGGCCTTCCTCATCTCATTCTTGAGAAGTTGTTTTCTTTTTCCTAAACCTAAGTGCAATAGTGCACACTTATTCAATTTCATTTTTTAAAACAAACAACCAGTGATCTAGAGTCAGACTACATCTTTTTGAATCCTAACTTTTAAACAGTATGTTACTCCAAGCTTTATATCATCTGAAAACAATATATATCCTCTATGTTGATGAAAATGTTAAACAGCACAGGGCCATTTGTAGATCCCTGGGGCATTCTGCTGAATACCTCTATCCAAGTTGTCAAGAAACCCAATAATTTTTGCTGTTCAATTGGTTATGAATCTAAGAGTCTTTCACGGAACTCTCCATCTTTTCCAAGAATATAAGATAAGAATATTTCTCTAATGCTCTATTAAAATCCAAAACATTCTATCTACAGGATGTTTATGGATTATAAATTTTGCATTCCTGTTAAAGCAGGAATGATGTTAGGCTGGTATGACCAATTCTTAATGAAGTTAGCATGGCACTTTGTGATCACTGCTTTCTTCCTTGTTCACTCATCATCCCTTAAATATTTGAATTCCTACTAGACAAGTTACAATATATTACTTTGACTTTTATTTTCTCAGTGTGCTTACTTTTTCTTCTTTTCCTCCTCATTATTCCTCTCTCACCTCTTTTGCTCACCTACCATTAATATTTTCTGAAGGTGATCCATTTAGTTCTTGACTGACCCTTCTTTTCTGTGCTTAGATGTTGTGAGTAGGGTTTTTGGTATTATTTTTTGCACAATGGCGTTCAAATTTTTCATCTTGTCAGGTCCTCAGAATTCTATGAGGCTGAAATTTCTCTGCACAGTCTGTCTTCAAGATCAACATATTTTACTTGCATCAAAAACCTTTTATAAATGCTATTGCTTTTTGCTCCTCTTTTTTCCAGACTGTCCTTTACTTCTGTAGATTTGTATTCCTAATCAATTGCTTTCTCTTTCATTTCTTTGGAGAAATTCGCCGTTGTGGATTCAAGTTTTACTATTCTAATTATTTCAGCTGTGTAGGTCATAAATGTTGATTTTACAACTTTTACATCTCCCTTGAACTATTTGGGAACATCCTACAATAATTCCAGGGCCTCTTGGAAATCCAGAGTTCTATGTTTGGCTTTGCTTTGCTTTGTTTTAGTTATTCATTCATTCTCTTTTTGCTTTACACAATTTATTCAGAGAAAGCTGTACTTGTTTAGATATTGTAGAGACCATCTCATCTTCTTTTTAATATCTTCCCTATTGATTTATCTGCTTGTGCTCAAGGATTTTAATGAAGTATTTTTATTCCTGAGAACTTTGGTTATTTTAGTCTTTTTTTTTTCTTTATGTGTCTGTATCCCTTACTTTCTTACTCATGATATCCCAGTACTGAACTTAAAAGCTTCCTTAGCTTCTGCTCATGTCAAGGAATTGACTTTTTATGACCCTATTCCTGTCCCACAGTGGCATCTTGGGGAGCCAAACTGGTCTCACCTGGATGAAAATCCCCTTTCCTCTCAGCCTGCAATAGCCCCTACTATATAAACTGACCCTCTGCCCTAGTTCTGTCTGATCCTTAGTTCTGCAGCTAAATGCTACTATAGTGCAGTATACCTTCTTTCCTATAATTCTTCTTCTTCTGTAGATCGTGTGGGAGATAAGGGGTGGTAAACAGATTGAGAAAGTTGGCATAGCTGAGTTCTGCTGCTAATTGCCACAGAATGGTGGGGTAGGGGCAAGATAATTGTGTGCTGTCAGAAACTATAGTAGCAGCAAAGAAAATTGCAGAATGAATCTCAGTGTATGAGCCTGTGGGGATGATTGCTCTGCCTGCTAGAGTATGGGAGCTTTTAGAAAAGATAAGGAAGTGTTGAGTGAGCTTGTTGGGTATTAGGGATTAGTCTTTTATATTGGTGATTCATCAGCTTACCCTTATTGGACTTTCTACTGTCTTTGGCAGTGGAGACAGCTGCATTTATGTGCATAATTCTTATTAGGGGGATTTTTGAGTGGCAGTGAAAGATTGGACAAAATGTCTACTCCTACATCCAGTTCGTCACATGATTCCCTAATAATATTTTCAAAGACATGTCTTCTTCCATAAAATGACCCTCAGTACAAAAAGAGTTGCTGGCTTTCTTCTTCATGTCACAAATGACTCTTCTGTGTCTTCATAACATCATAGAATTTAGAACTGAAAGGGACTTTGGAGGTCATAGGATTTAGAGCTGAAAGGGACCTTGGAGGTCATTGAATTCAATCTTTTTTTTTCAGATCTAGAAACAGAGGTTAAGAATGATGAAGTGACTTGTCTAAAATCATACAATTGGTAAGTTACAGAGATGGGATTCAAACATACTTCTTCTAAAGATCCAAGGTAAAGTGTAATTAACCCAGTATGATCTAGTACGTTAAGGTTTACAAAGTTCTTTCTTCATAAAAATCTTATGCATGTATTATTGCTCCAACTTTGTAAATAAATAAATTGAAGCTCATAGAGGTTAAGGGATTTGCCCAAAGTCAACCAACACAAAAGCATCAGAGTTAGAACTCAAACTTAAATTTTTTAATTCTAAGATGTGTGTTCTTTTCACTATATCCCGTGGCCTCACGAAGCAAATTCTTTCCCAGTCCTTGTTGTATGCTGAAAAGCTGCAGAAATCTTGACTCATCCAGAGTCCTGGGACTTCAGGAGTTTTGTCAGGGCAGCTTCTTATGCAAAGTAAAAATATAGTTTCATTCATGCCTAGTCTCTTAGATTTTTAATTGAGTAATAGAGGCAGCTAAGAAAAGAAATGATGATCAATGCAAAGGGTAGAACACATTTTAATAGAAAATATGGCAAATGTGATTATATTTAAGGAAAACTTCATCTGGCACATTTTTTCTGCTTTGATATTCTAATATGTAGATATGGTGCAACAAAGTGATCCCAAGGATCCCTGTGCTGAGATATTTGGTCATTTCACAATAGTTCTATTAATGAAAGGCAGAATCTAGAAAGAACCCTGATCTTCCTGTTGTCTCTTCAGTTTCATTAGAAATTTCTGTTTTGTGCCAATGTGCTCTGGGTAGAAGAAAGAATTTCTTTAGGAACATATTTTCAATTTACATTCTTTGGGAATTTTAGTATCTAACATGGGATTCTAGCATAGCATCTATTTTTTTTTCACATAGAAAAACTACAGAAAATTGCGTACATATACCAGATCTAGATTGTTGTCTCTTTTGTGAATGATATTGGCAAGGGAGAATGATAATTCCATTTCTTCCCTACTGCCCTTGCTTTGTCTTCTATGAAACACACACCTAGTTTTCCCCAGCTTCCATTTCAAATTGTTTGCTAGCAATGGATCTCTTAGTTATTACATTTCCTCTAGATTTTCAAGAAAGCAAAAAATAAAATATCTTCCATGTTAAATCAATCAACAATTTCTTGTTGCTTACTGTGTGCCAGATATTGGGCAAAGAGCTATGTATACATGTATAAAGAAGAAAAAAAAAGTACTACTAACAAAGAATTTTCTAATCTGAGAGAAAACAATACATGGAGCATCAGTATAAGTTAATTAATAAAATATATGAAAGGTAATTAAATGAAAGGCAAATTGGTTAGGAGGACACTTGTGGTTGTTGAAATCAGTAAAAGCTTCAATCTATAAGATAGTGCTTAAGCTGAATTTTAAAGGATGAGAGGGACTGTGAAGTGAAAGGTATACATTCTTTGTAGGTGGAAGAGTCAGTATAAAACCATGGAGATAAAAAATGGAGTGTGGTATATAAGGACAAGAGGACATAAAGCCCGTTTGACTGAATCACAGAGTATGAGAAGTGGAGTAATGCCCGGTAAAACTTGAAAAACATGTCAGGGTCACTGTGTGTAGGGCTTTATAGGCTAAGTGGAGCCAATTTTTTAGAGATAAAATAGTCAGAGTGTCTATATGCAGAGCAATAGGTAGCCACTGGGGTTGGTTGGCTAGTGAAGTCACATCTGCACTTATGGAAAATTACTTAAGCAACAATATGTAGGATGAACTCTAATGGTGAGAGATGTGAGTCAGGGAGACAAATTAGGATTTTGATGTCATAATCTAGGCATGAAGTGATGAATATCTGAACTGAGGTGAAAGCTATGTGAGTAGAGAGAAATAGAAAGTAAAAGATATTATGGAGGTAGAAATGACATGACATAGTAATTGATTGGTTATGTGTGGTGAGGGCTGGTGAGAGACTGAGGATAATGTTGAGGTTTGAACCTGCAGTCCTGGAAAGACAGTGGTGCCTTTACCAGAAATGTTGTTCAGCCTTTTTTTCAGTTGTGTCCAATTCTGCGTGATCACATTCAGGTTTTTCTTGGCAAAGATACTAGAGTATTTTGCCATTTCCTTCTCCATCTCATTTTATAGATGAGGAAACTGAGGCAAACAAGGTTAAATGACTTGCCAAGGGTGACACAGCTAATAAGTGTCTGAGGTCAGATTTGAACTCAGGAAGATGAGTCTTCCTGACTCCAGGCTAGATATTCTATCCATTGTGCCATTTAGCTGGGAAATTTAGGTGAACATATTAAGAGTAAAAATGATTTTAATTTTGGATATTGACTCTAAAATGGCTCCAATACATAGAATTTGAAATGTTCAGTAGGCAATTCATTATAGGGAACTAGCCAGGGAATAGACTAGGATTAGGACCCCTGGGAGACATATGCATAAAATTGATAGTTAAGCACATGAGAAGTGATTACATTGCAAAGATAGTGTTGAGGGAGAAGAGAGCAGTGTTAGTACAGAATCATGGAGTTTACTTACAGTTAGGCGTCATGATGTGAATGATATATCAGCCAAAGAGTTTGAGTAGTGGTCAGACAAGGTGCAGATGAATCAAGAGAGAGTAATATCACAAATCTCAGAGAAGAGAGAGTTCAATGAGTTTATAGGGCAATGAGTAATGATGTAAGACTGACTGCATTTTTTTTACTGTTATTTGGGCAATTCTGTTGATGGTCTCATCGAGAGGTTGGATAGTCCAACTGAGGCCTGCTCAGTAGAACCTTTTTGAGAAGCAGATCACATCCTAGGTTAATGTCAGCGTTGTATGGGGATTATTTCATTGGCTATTGTAGGTCAAAGTAACCTCTTTGTTACAAAAGGGAGTCTTCATCCCAGACTCAGATCTTTCCTATTATGACCTTTTTTCCCTTTTTCAGAAAAATCCTGAAAGAACAACAGAGCTAAAAACAAAACTTAGCCCTGTGGACAGGGAGTATGTTTATGGTGGGAGAAACCTACCAAACTCAAGAGAAGCAAATGATTGCTTTGGAGCAGAGAGGCCCATGAATGATTTCATTTAGAGAGCCTAAAAGAAGAATCCTTGGACTCCAAGTCTTAGAAAGATACTGGAATATTTTCTAAGCGTATAAGATGGGAGCTTTAGGGGAAAGATTCTTGTAATCTGAGTAGTGGGAGTCCCTGAACCTTCAGTTTTCTAGGGGAATATCAAGAGTAATGGAACTTCATCTTCCTGGATAGGGAAACAGGATTGTTCCTGGGCAGCCTAGTATCAAAATGTAGCTTTCTAATCAGAAGAGGGAAAGTAGTCATGGAGTTGTCTTTCTAAGTCTGAGAATTCAGGGAATCAGACTTTAGAAGAGTAAAAGGGATTTCCTGAGAAATACCAACCTCTTGGAGACAGAAAATGAATGCATTGTGATCCTGAAGGTGGAAGAATAACAGGACAATCTAAGTCACAGTATGATGGAATAAAAAACCTATATTTTGCTGTCCCCCATTACCATGAATTATTTAGACAGTGAAGGTCCAACAAAAATGGGTTTGTCTGGCTAGATGTCCCAAAAATGTTTCTTTTCTGGGAGGATTTTATGTCTTAAAGTTAGTATCATAGGGATGGATGCACATATGGGTAACTGGGGAGGGGGGTAACTGGATTGCCAGATGTTACTCCCTCTAGAAACCCTGAGTGAATTTCCCAACCTAGTAAAATCCAAACCCTAGAGCTATGCTATATGTTTTCTGAATTTAGTGGATCCAGGATGTGTATATGTGTGTATGGAAAAGGGATACGTAGGGGGTGGGGGATAGGATAGGCCAAGTCCTTTTATTTGTTTTGTTTTACATATTGTTTTTTGTGGGCTAACATAAAGGCTTTCCTGTGTGTAGAATGAATTTTTATCTTGAATGCTTATATGGTACTTGGAGACATTTAACTTATATCTGTGGAGACTGAGACAGAAACTATATTATTTCTCTATTCTGGAATTCTCAAGAGGGAACTTTTATGGAAGTAATATAATAATTATATTAACTATTATTAGTATTACTCATATTTACATAGTGCTTTAAATTTTGCAAAGTGCTTTACAAATACTATTTCATTTTGTTCTCAGAACAACCCTGGGAGGTAGGTGCTATTATTATCCTCATTTTACAAATAAGGAAACTGAGAGAGGCAGAGGTTAAATGACTTTTCCAAGGTTACACAGACAGTAAATATCTGAGGTTTGATTTAAATTTCCTTCTTTCCGACTCCAGTGCCAGGGCTCTATCTATTACACCACCTAGCTACCTAGCTAAATGAAAAAAAAAAAAGAACAAAGGAAATAAGCGTTTATGTAGTTCCTACTATATACCAAACACTGTTCAAAGGACTTATGAATATTATCTCCTTTGATCTTCACAACAATCCTACAAAGTAGGTGCTCTTATCTCAATTTTACAGTTGAGGAAACTGAGCCAGACAGAAATGTAGTGACTCATGCAGAGTCGTAAAGCTAGTAAGTGTTTAAGACTTGATTCTCACTTAAGTCTTCCTGACTCCAAGTGCAGAGCTCTATTCACTGCACCCTCTCCTGCCTCTCAAACAGAGTAATTTTCCAGTGGATGTTGTTCGGTCATGCCAGATTCTTCCTGACCCTATTTGGGTTTTCTTGGCAAAGATACTGGAGTAGTTTGCCATTTCCCTTCCCACCCCATTTTACATATGAGGATACCGAGGCAAGCAGGGTTAAGTGATTTTCCCAAGGTCCCATAGCTAAGTGAGTGTCTGAAGCTAGGTTTGAACTCTAGAAGATAAGCCTACCTGATCCCAGGCCCAACATTCTACTGCACCACCTAGCTGCCCCTTGCCGATGAATGAGGGTAGGAGTAAAGTTAGATACCATATTTCACTGAATAATCATCACTGTTGCAAAATTGTTGCAGGCTGTTTTTTCAGTGCAAAGATTGGTTTATAACTTTACATCACATAATCGCCACATGGTGTAATTCTGTTTCTCATGCCACTTAAAAGGTAAACAGAGAAGCAATGTACTCACCAGTGGCATATGGATATGCATTTATCTCCTTAGAGTGTTGTGGTACTAACAGTATTGTCACTCAACCCAATGAAAAACCATATGCTTAAGGGTAAGCTACTGTGAACAGTTCACATGATATGGCAAGACTTGTATCTTCCTGTGCTAGCTAAACCGTACGGTTCATTTGCCAGAGATATGTTGCTGTGTGAAGCATTTCTTTCTGATTATGGGCAAAGATAGAATTTTTTCCGTGGCCTTCAAGCTGAAAGTGATTGTTTTTACTGAATGGCATGCAAACAGAGCTGCGGAAAGATAGTTTCCAGTGAGTGAAAAGTTGGTGCAAGACTGAGACTGACAGACACTAAAAGCCAAGTTATACCAGCACAATGTTTTAAAAGCTTCACATAATAGTCGCACCCCACTTTTCTGCAAAAAAAAAAATTGACATAAAATCTGTGATGGTTATTTGGTGAAATATGGTGGATGCCTGAAGTGCTGGATCCCAGGGTATGTGTCATTAAAATTAATTCATATGGATTCCGGAAGCGCCGCTGTTACAACTGGACGCAGTTGTCTCAGACTCGATGGCTTCAAGGTTACTGCGGGGAGCCGGGGCACTGGCGGTCCAGGCCTTGAGGGCCTCTGGCCCCGCTCGGGTGGCCGTTCGCTCCATGGCGAGCGGAGGAGGTATCCCTTCTGATGAGGAGCAGGCTACTGGCTTGGAGAGAGATATTATGATGGCTTCAAGGAATGATTTGGATCCATACAATATGCTAGCCCCAAAGGCAGCTCCAGGGACTAAGGAGGAACCCAACCTGGTCCCTTCCATTGATGACAAGCGAATAGTGGGCTGTATCTGTGAAGAGGACAACAGTGCAGTCATCTGGTTCTGGCTTCATAAAGGCGAGACACAGCGTTGCCCTAACTGTGGAACCCATTACAAGCTGGTACCCCACCAGTTTAGCCACTGAGCCCCTGAACTGGTTTACTTGAGATGTGACATGTTTTCTTCCCTCCAATAAAAGACTAGCCATTTCCCTGGCTCTCCCATAAAAAAAACAAAAAAAAAAATTAATTCATATGCTTATTACTAGTTACTGCAAAAAAAATCACTTATTTGAATATTCTAAATTCCTTTTTAACTTTTAGTCCCTTTTCCTGCTAATATCTACCTTCTAAAATAGAATTCTAAATTCACACGAGTGGGCCTTAGTGGTTATCTAATTTCAATTTCCTTCCTAATAAAGGAATACCTGCTATAAAATCTTGGACAGGTTGACATCTACCTTCTACCAGAACACATCAAATGACAATGCTTTTTTTTTGGTTGTTTGCTGATATAACCTGTTCTATAATTCAAGTAGCCCTAATTTAAGAATTTTATTTATTTTTTTCATTCATCCAGTTGAAAAGCATTTATTAAGTGCTTAATATGTAAAAAGAACTGTGTTAGGTAATAGGGTGAATGCAAAAGTAAGTAACACATAGCCTTTGACTTCATGAAACTTATAATCTATTATGTAGAAAATCCAGAGTACTGGCATACAGTATTATAAAATAAGAGAAATGATTATAGTGATAAAGCAAATTTTATAACTATAGTAGTAACATACAAAGTGCAATTGAATGTGTGTGCACTTTTAATAATTACCAGTGGTAGAGGGGAAATCAGTGAAGGCTTAATGTTGAATAAGGCATTGAAGTTGAATCACACAATAGAGCTAGTGTTTTAAAGGTAGAGACAGAAAGGAAAGCATCCCTGGTAAAGGCACAGTGTGAACAAATTCAGGGACAGATAGGTGGTGCAATGAATAGAGTGCTGGGCCTGAAATCTGGAAGATTCATTTTCCTGAGTTCAAATCTGGCCTTGGCCACTTGCCATCTACGTGACCCAGGACAAATCACTTAACCCTGTTTATCTCAGGTTCCTCATCTGTAAAATGAGCTGGAGCAGGAAACAACAAACCACTCTAGTATCTTTGCCAAGAAAACCCCCAAAATGGGGTCACAAAGAGTCAGACATGACTGAAATAACTGAGAATGTGCCAGACATATAATGGGAAACAAGTGTTAAAGTTTTACTGAAATAGCAAATGAGAATAGAAACACTGTGAAAAATATGGAACAGGCAAGGAAGCACAAGATTATCAAGCGTCTTGAATGCCAGAGTAGGATACACATTGCAAAGTAGAGGGTCCTTAAAAATTTTTGAGCTTAGTAGTGTGCATGATTTGTTAATAAAGATTGATCTGACAGTATTGTCAAGGATAGATCAAAGGAATGACACCAGTATCTCAATAGTCCAGAGGATGGTAATGAACAAAGCTCATATTAATTTGGTAGCATTAGAATGCTACCAAATTAGCATAAGCCTTGTTCATGTGTTCATACACACAATTTTCAATGGAAAGAAGAGAACAAGTTTGAAAAATATATTGTGGTGATAGAATTGGCAGGACCTGGTAACTAGATTTGGGAGATGGGGGGAGAATGAAAAGCTAGAGACTACATCTAAGTTTTTGTATATGGTTGACTGAAAGTAGTGGTAGTGCTATTAAATAAAAATGCGAAATCAGCAAGAGAAACAGTAATAACAAACAAACAAACAAACAAAAGATTCATAGGGAGCATGATCAGTTCTGTTTGAGTCAGAATTGGAAATGCCTGTGAAACATGCAGTTATAGATGTTCAGTAGTGAATTAGAAAGGTAAGTCTGGAGCTGTAGAAGGATTGTGAATACAGGTACATATCTGGCAGTCAACCTGCATAGAGATAAAAGCACAAGCTTTTAAGGGTAAGGGTAAGGATTAAAGGGTAAAGTATAGAGAAAGAGAGAGAAGATAAGACTTCAGACAAAACTTTTGGAAACACCCTGTTTAATGTGTAAAGAAGGAGAAGCAGAAGGTGTGGTTAGAGAGGTAGGAACAGCATCAGAACAAGTGGAGTCACAGAAGCTGAGGGAAGAGAAAGTATAAAGGAGTCAAGGAGCTGTTTTGAATAATATTTGAAGTGAAGGGGGGAAAAGCTATCTTATCTGATAATTAATAGGATTTTGATGACCTCTGGGAGAGCATGGTGGGATATACAATTTCAATTTGAAAAATAAATTCTTGAAAATGTTTCCTAATTTATCATATTTGATCTATACTACTACTCTATGTTGTATTTATTTGAAGTTTCTCATCTACATTAGGAAAGTGTTATTCAATTCTTCTGTCAGGATAGATGGTAAAAAGCATATTCCCTTCCTTCTGTTTTCTTTTAATTAAATTCTGTCCACAATTTTTGTATTTTAAGGTTTGTAGATTAGCATATATATATATTACCATATATTCCTATATATATAGGAAAAAATATTAAACTTCTATTTATCATTATCATATTATATTATACAATATATTAATATATTAATTAGCTGCATAATTAATATATTATATCAATTATATGATATTACATCATTTGAACAAGTTACGTTCTTTCATTGAAGTGTTTTCAGTATTTAATCTCTTCCCAATGTCTATTTAATTGTTGTGAGATCTTCTCCTTGTTTCAGAATATTAGGTTCAGTTTATTTGTTACACTCCATCTTGATATGTTAATATCAGAGTTGATCGAAGTTAGTTCTAACCTTGTCATCAGTGCTTTCTTAAAATTTAGTAAGTACTGCTTTCTATGGAGTCCTTAGTTTGATATCACATCTGTTTTCCAACACAGTAGTTGTGCAGTTTGTTTTTATTTTTAAATTCTAAATATTTTAAATTAAAAATGTTTAAATTCCTGGGATTTCTCACCAATTCAATATTAGGATTTCTTTGCTTTCCAACTAATCTCAATAAACTAAGTTGAGCTTTCCCATTGTATTCCTGAATTCTTCAAACCTTGTAAAGATATTATCATTTGATATAAAAATCTGTAGTATAGAAGAAAAACTCCCTTTCTTTATTCTACATATAGTTTGTGTGATATATATTTGTTTGCATGATTTCTCCCCTGCTATATTGTAAAACCTTGAGGGCAGGGACTGTCTTTTGCCTCTTTTGTGCGTTGACTGTTTAGCATAGTGCCTGACACATAGTAGGTCTTTAATAAATATTTATTGATTGATTGATTGGAGGCAAACCCTCTGTGCCCTAGTATCCTTGTCTTTGTGGGGTTATCATCTGAGGCACTCTGCACATGTGTCAGACCACCATTACACACACAATCAAATACACATTATAGAGTATAAGCTCCCTAAGAATAGCGATTATGACTTTTTTATATTTTTGTCTCAATCACCTTGCATAGGGACTAGCATATAGCAGGTGCCTAATAAATGTTTGATTTTTGAATACACTTAAAACCTTTCCAGTTTGTTAGAACATACCAGATCTTTTACTCTGCAGCCATTGTTTTCAAGAACTCAATATCACCTCTGTAAGTGATGAGGCTCATTTTGTTTTGGTCTAGATATGTGACTTCATTGATATGGGGAACTTTCAGTATGGAAATTTCCCTATATCCACACACACATACACACACACACACACACACACACACACACACTCCACCACCACCACCACCACCATGACCACCACCAATCTTATTATATAAATAAGCACATACATACATTTTTAAACATTCAAAATGAGCAGAGCAAATCAATTCAATTGGTGTCAATATGATTGACAAATATGGTTGATCCTGAGTAGAAATTTTTAAAGTCAATAACTCATTGATGTCGCAATTGCCTATATCTCAATTTATATCTTTTGTCTCTGATAGATACTTTATACCAAGACATAAAAGTTTTATAGTTTACATATACATACATATATAGTTTTATAGTTATATATCTCATGCATGAAATACTGCAAGGACCAAAATGATGTGCTACATGAGCATACACACAATTATTATAAGGATCTCAGAATTCTACTTCAACCCACTTAAAGTAATTCCAGCTTTTTAAGGTTGCTTTAGGGAAGATGGTCTTCACATGCTATTTACCCTAGAAAGACACAACTCTTGCATGGACTATCTATAACATTTGTTTTCCTTGCATATCAATAAATTAATGGAGAAAACTATCCAAAAGAATTGTGTTTTATATGACTTAATTTTCCAAGCATAAATAAGTGATCCATGCTGGATCATACTTGTATCTTGAAATATACACCATGGGAGAATCAGTGGTATAGGTGATTAAGCATAGTTTACCTTTTGAGATATTTCATTCAGATTGTAATATTTGAAGAATTAGAAATTATTCTTTAGAGAAATTGAGACTCCAAGAAGTTAAATTGCTTTTCCTGGCTAGTTTCTGGTGACAAATAAATTTATCTTTAATTCTCCCTCACCTTTTCTCTCAAACATGCTCTTTCCAGGATACCATAGTGAATATAAAAGTGTGGGGCTGATTTTTTGTTGTCATCAGGTCTCTAGAGTGACGTAAGTGCAGTAACCAAAGAAACATATTAAAACTGGAAACTTTGTTAAAATTCTAAAATGATGTTGTTGTTTTTCTCTCTTTTTCTATTACTTTAATATACCAATGTTAACTATTCAAATAGAAGAAATGTAATCAGTTGCATTATAATCTTAAATTATATGTATATTTAATTAATGTATATATAATATATAATGTATATATAATTAATAATTATATATAATCTGTTGTATCTTCATAGAGCAATAGTAGTTCAATTTTAAGAGGAACTGAAAGAAAATTAGCAACTTTTATATTTTCAAGCTAATTCAAATTTTATTTTTCAAGTAAACTGTTGAGCAATCTACAAGTATTAAGAAAGAATTACAAACTATGGATATGGAGTGCTATTTGCTATACATATGACCTTTAGGTTTTAATAATTTCTTGGGGCTTAGCTTAGTTATATGTAAAAAACATGGCTGGATTAAATAGTCTCTAAACTGTTTTTAAAATTCCTATTTATTTATTTACTTTACATCTAAGTTCCCTGATCACATAATAGTTTTCATTTCCATAATTTTTAAATGACTGAAGTTTGTTTCCTTAATTCAGCAAAAAGACTCAAAATTAGGCTTAGTTTTATCTTTGTTTAGTGTGCCTTTGCTGTCAGATAATTATATTAGTTGCTCCAGTGAATCCAGGTCTAGGAAAAAATAGAGGCAGATAATTGAGGTAGGATTTGGAATAAACTTAGTCTGAAGGTTTAGGGGTCAGAGTGGAATGCTGAGATCTTTTCAGCTTCCAGATCAACCATCTCTCTGCTAGGGGTGGTGGGCCAAGATTGAGACAATTTCTCTGTTGGTAGCTCAAGTATCCAGGGCTGTAGTTCAGCTACTAATGTGTGACTCAGGGAATACCACCATTCATCTAAGCCTTTTCCTACATCAGAGAATTAATTTCCTTAGCACTACCATCACGCAGATGTGAGCAAAAAGATCTCACCTCTCTGTGATGTTTAATTTTATTTCATTCCTTCCTGGGCTGGGGGAGAGAAACTAGAGTATCCTGTTCTCAGAGGTTTTTAATATAAACTCAGTAAAACTAGAGAAGGACTCAGCTTTACTGATTCATGGTGGGAGGTCTAATAATTGAAGCGTAGGTCCAATACTTTTCCTGGTGCATTATTCTATCAAAAAGTCATTTCCTCATGCTTCCTGCAAGTCTGCCAGTGGATAATGTTGCTGGTACTTATTATATATCTTGGTGTGTGGGTTTGTGAATGGGGGTATCAGGGGGCTGTAGATAAAGTAAAAGAAGTTAGCTAGGTTTCTGACAGCAGCTGAGAATTTTATTTATGTAAAATAAGAATTCTGGAAAATAAAAAGGCAAAGGTGAATAACTGTTCTTGACTATTTTCTGCTCAATCCTAAATCATAAGCAATAAATCAAAATTTGCCTGACAAATTAATTCAAACAGCTTAGAGCTGTGGATTCGTTCACTTAATATTCATTCAATAAACATTTATTAAATGCCTACTACCTACCAAGAAGTATTTACCAAATCCCTCCCATATACCCAAAAGGCAGTATAGAGCAGTACCTTTAGTAGCAGGATGACCTAGGTTTAAGCCCTGTATCTGAAACATCCTGGTTGTGTCACTCTGGGCAAATGATTTAGCCTTTCACTTCTCTAAGCAACTCTAAAACTCAAAGTTACAGCAGAGGTTCTGATCTGCTATGGTAGAAGTAGCTTCTTCACTCAGAATTTCCCTCTACTGATGAAACCACAAGTCCAATCCCCATTATCTTTTCTACTAGGTGCCAGACACGGAAATAGGTCCTGAATATAAAAGAATATGAAAAAATTGAAATAATAGTTAACTTTGAGGAGCTTATATTGTATTGCAGGGTGGGGGGGAACACAACATGGTCACAAATTTAAATGCAAAATATACTTGGTGAAGAATTAATGACTAGGGGTTCTTAAGAGGTTTCTGCAATCAATGGAGTAATGGCTAAGCTAAGGCCTGACAAAAACCACATGTTATATGAGGAGTGAAGAAGGAAATCTATTCCTGGCATGAGGCATAGATAGCCTGTGTAAAAGTATACAACATGGAAGATGGAATATCCTATAGAATGATTATCAAACAAGCAAGCCCGGCTTGAATATAGAGGAGTAATCGCAGGTGGGGAAGAAAAAAAAGCCTGGAAATAGAGACTGGAGTCATTTTGTGAAGGGTTTTCAAAGCTAGAGAAGCTTGTATTTTATTTTACATGTAAGAAGGAGCTAAGGAAGCTTCTTGAACTTAGGAGTCATTTGGTCAGAAATGTGCTTATATGATTCCTGTGATGTAAATATATAGTTGTGGCAGCTATAGGGAGAACAGGTTGGGAAAAAGAGATATTGAATATAGTGGGACCAGTTAGATGGCTATTGAAATAATCCAGGGATGAGGGGATGAAGTTGTAAACCAGGATAGGTGCCTTGTGAAGGGAATGGCTAAAATATATTGTATGGAGCTAGAACTGGCAAGATTTGCCAACCGATTACATATACAAAGTGAGAAAGAAAAAAGAATCAAGGATAACTGATATTGGAAACCTGGATAACTAGATGAATGATGGTGCCCTCAATGGAGAGATGTTACAAAGAAGTGAGAGTTTTATTGCAATAGGTAATGAGTTCTGTTTTAGATCTCCTTAGCTGAAATGGTATGGAGCATACAATTTCCAGATGTTTAAAAGGTAGTTGATGATACAAAAGTGGTATTCATGAGAGAGTCTGCAGCTGTTTATTTACATTTGGGAGTCATCTAGTTTCAGGTGATATTTGAAACTTTACTGTTGATGAGGTTACCAGGAGAGAGGCTATGTATAGAGAGGCAAGGGGATAGCCCTAGGGTATACCGATGTGGCTTGGATGACCCTGAAAATTCATGGAGGAGAGAATATCAACAGGGCAGAGGGTGGCCAATAGTGCAATACTGTTGTGTAGTTATCAAGAAGAATAAGGACTGAGAAAAGTTTTTAGATTTAGCATTTAAGAAGTCATTGGTAAGCTTAGAGAAGAGAGATGCAATTAAGTGATGAGCTCAGAAATTGGATTGCAAGCAGTTGAGGGAAACCAAGGCAAAGATGAAGGTAGTAAGTAGAACCATTTTTCCCTCTATATCCTAAGAGGTCAGTTGTAGAAAGAGAGATGTAGGATCTGAGTTGAGATAATAAAAATCAATTGAAGATTTTTTTTTGTTTCAATGATAACAGATCTGAGCATGTTTGTAAACAGCAGGGAATGAGGTAGTGGGTAAAGATTGCGACAGGATGACCAAGGAGGCAAGCTCCTAGAAGAGAAGAATTGATATGATCAAAGGAATAGGTGAAAGGCAACCACTTTTTTTAAAACTAAAAGAGGAGTCAGGGGAGATTGTGTTCAGATGATTTGAATAGCATGAAGGAATTTCTGATAGATAAGTTCATTTTTTCTTTGAATTATAAGGAAATTTTTTTCTGTCAAAATAGAGGAGAGAAGAGGTGGTGTAGGTGGCTTCAGGAGAAAAGGAACAGTTTGGAAGAGCCACTTCATTTATAAAAGGAATTATAGATATGTTTTGTTTAAAGAAAATGGTACCTTATTTCTTTATGAGAATGGAAAAAATACCAAATTAATTAATTCAAAGTTTTGTTTATAGTTCAACTATAAAGGCTAAATGTTAGTTTGACATGATTATGCCCAGATGGAATTTCCTTCCACATGAAAAATTCCATTGAGCTTGGCACCAATGTGTGAAAATCAAACATATATGTGAAAGGAAAATGTGTGAAATGCAAATATTGTTCAATCCATTATTAGCCTTCAATTGCCTGTAATTAATAGACAATGAAAGATAAACAAGAAATAATAACTCTCAAGTGGAAAGAGAGGATAATGAATGTTTTAATTACTCTTCAGTATTCAACTATACAAGTATAGCTGAGAAGATACTCCTAGACAGAAGTTTATATGTTAAAACTTAGGAGTTTTAGTGAGCTGCAGAAGCAATACTAGTCAGGTCGTGATATGGCTTTCAAAAACTCATCATTTTAAGCTGCATTAAATAGAAACAGTGTGAAGAACAAGGGATGTGGTAGTTCTACTGTATGCAGCTAGAGAAAGTTTCATGGCAATGCTGATTGGATACATCATGAATTCAAATGAGAACTGGACCCTTGCATCAGGGTCTCAAATTTTTCTCCAGTTTTTTCATTTTATTTCCTACAGAAGCTATTCCAAACTTTCTCTTCCCCCCTCAAGACTTTCACACCTCCTCCTAAACCCTCTCTCTCAGCTAAGGACCTTGCCTCATACTTTATTGAGAAAGTTTAGGTCATTTAATATTAGTTTTCTCTTTTCCTATTCTCTTCACCTCAAATACCATCATTATATCACCCACTCTCTCCTCCTTTTCCTCAATCTCTGACAGAGAAGTGGCCCTGGTCCCTGAAAAGTCAACTCCTCTGCTTGTGCTCTTGATACTGTTCCCTATTCTCTTCTCAAGCAAATTGCATACTCTCTGTCTGTCCTTTTTCTGTCTTTCTGTCTCTATCTATCTGTATCTCACCTCGTTAGTTCCCATAGGCTTAAATATCATCCCTATGAAGGTAAATATCCAGTCCTAGTTGCTCTGAGTTTCAGCTTACAATATCAATGATTACCTATTGTGCACTCTAAACTAGTTGTTGCAGAGATACCTTAAATTGAATGTATTCCCCACCCCAACTTGTTTTCTTTCCCCTCCCCCTTTTCAATATTTCCCCTTTTATATGGAAGACATCGCCATCATTCCAGTCTTCAAGATTAATAACCTCTGCATTATCTTGGACTCTTTACTCTCTCTTGCTACATATGTAAATCCAGTCACCAATTGTCATTTCTATGTTGACAACCACTTTCACATCTGGCTCCTTCCCTCCACTCACATAGGTAACACCTTAGTTCACACTGGATTCACCCCTTGCCTGATTTATTACAACGGATTCCTAATGGGTCGGGCTGCCTCATGTCTCTCACCATTCCAGTCCATCCTATATATATATACATATATATATATACATATATATACATATATATATATATATATGCACAAAGTAATTTCCCCTAAAACAGATCTGACTATGTGACTCCTCTTCTCAATCAATTCCAGTGACTTCTCAGCTCCTCTTTGATAAAATATAAATTCCTCTGTTTAGAATTTGAAGTCCTATATAACCTGGTCTCAACCTATCTTTTCAGTCACTTTGGATATTATTACATCTGCTACATTGTACAATCAAGCCAAACTGGCTTCTTTTCTATTCCTCACACAACACACTCCATGTTCTACATCTCATCACAAAACAACTGACAAATTCATTTTACTTTTACCACAACATTACAATCTATGTTCTTCACTGTCAGAGATGTTACCAATTACAGTATGGTGCATTGGTAATTAATGTGGGACTTTTTTTACTTTTTCCTTTATTAGAATGCTAAAGTAATGGAGTACCTTTGATTAAGTCTTACTAGGTGCAAAGCCCCAAGCCAACACCCTTTTGCTGATTAGGAGTGAAGTCTTTGGGCCCTAAGGAGGCTTTATGAACCGAGAGATTAGCATTTTGTTTGGGGCACTCACTCGCTTGAAATATTTGACTAGCTGAGACTCCTGGGAACTATTGCTAAGAGCCATGCCCCACCCCAGCTTGAAAACCCAGATGTTGGTGCTTCTCTGCTAATTATGTATAATGTGATTTAGTTAGAAATGTTGATTTGTTTATATAGTCTCTGCTTATAATTTCTGTTTGTATTCTGTCTGAAGTTCAGGGTGCTAGCTTTTCCCCCTGAACTAAGTGAATGGTATATGTATGTTTAATTAAAGTAAGATTGTTAAACCCTTAAAATTGCTTTCCTTAGAAAAACACATCAAAGAACCTGTGCTGGCTGCTCTTGCTGCTGATGTTGTTGGTCTTAGGCCACCACAGAAGCTGCTAGTAATATTGTTGTTACATGTGGTTCAAGATGAGGAAAAATAACATGGCTTAGTAGATAGTGGGCCGACCTGGGCATCAAGAAGACCAAATCTTATCTGTGACACACTGTGTGACCTGTGTGCTTTGTTCTAATCACTGTGCTAGGTACTAAGGATACAAAGGCAAAAACAAAACAGACCCCAAGTTGAAAGATAATACATTCTTTGGGGAAAGGGGACAATGTAAACAGGTAATCGAATACAAAATATATAATATAAATGCAAACTAATTTGGAGGAGTTGTAACACCAAGGGGATCAGAAACAAAACAAAGTCTGTATAAAGTGGCAATTCAGCTGATATTTATAGGAAACTAGAAATAACTAGAGGCAGAGGTGAGGGTAGAGAGTATTTAGAATTCATCAAGGCATCAGGTGGTATATTTGATCTTCAAAATTTACATTGACTCTTGGACTGTGCCTGCTACATATTTTTTTCCATATTCGTAGAGCCAGTCTATACATTCCAGAGTTTTGTTTTTGATTTTTGTTTGGGGGATTTAGTACCATAACCAATAAATAAGTATACTAATGACAAGGAATTCATTAACTCAAAGTAAGTGAATGAACTTATTGAGCAAAAATTGATAACTGAGAGTCAGGTATCGAAATAACTGTGCATATTATGTTAGAGACTCACAGCAGGAAACAATCACAATTCTTTTGCCTGGGGTCTGATGACATGTTGGATATGACAAGCCTGTGAAACAATCTCATGCCTGATGTCTGTAGTTCATCAATACTTTGGGGACTCTCTACAAAGTTACTGGTACTTCCCTTCTTAATTAGGTTTGCATTCCTCTACTTCACTCCACCTCAACACATTAAAAAAACAGAAGCAATTCAATTGCTTCACAGAAATCACAGACTGGTAAACAAACAAACAAACAAAAAGTCAATGAAAAGTTCAAAATAATTAAAATAATACTAGACTTGCTATCTGGCTTTCATCAAGCCTACTCTGATTACATCTAGGATCCAGCCAAATGGGCCAATGCTCATTTTCATGGCTAAACATCGGATAATGATATATCCAAGATGAAAGCAGCTATATTTAGATACCATTTCATTCCAAATCTGTCCTAAATTCTTTGCTGCGGTTTTCTCAATCATGTAATAGTAGAGACTCGCAGCCAATTCTTAACTGCTCTAATTGCTACCTATGGTGAGGCTAAGCACATTGTGCACCACGAACAATGAGGAAAGTGTCTCATTATCATTATTACAACAAATAAATTACCTGATTCCCCATTTGTGATATGCCATTCTCAAACACATTTCCTTGGTGTTGCATAGGAAGGCAGCACCTTTTGGAATAAGACCAATGAAGTAGAAACTTCTTAGAAAAAAGATGCCACAAGGTGGTATCAATAAGGGCATTATCCAGAACAACTTACATATAAAACACTTATTTTTATAGCACTATGTTTTATCAAGCACTTCTCCAGATGGTGATATAGATTTAGAGAGGTGAGATGATTTACGTGTTAAGCAAGTGTTGGAGCGTGGAGTCAAACCCAGGCTGCTAACTCCAATTTCAGTTCTCTTTACTGGGTAGTAGCCAAAGGAAAAAAAAAAAAAACAATGCCTTGAAATCACAATTTAGCAGGCGAACTATTGTTGGGGGCATATGCATAATTCACTAAGATTTTGTAGATTAAAAATCTCACTGTGATACTTTGGGGAAAGCACTAAAGTATCAATTATTAGACTTGGATTTAAATTCTAGCGTCATCATTTATTGCATAGGTGACCTTGACCAAGTTGTTTAACCTCTATGGTTCTCAGACTCCTCATTCTCAAATGAAAGGGTGGGAATAGAGAACTTAGGTCATTTTCATCTCTACATCTATCATCTATTCCTTCCAAAATACAATATTAGATGATTTAATCTTAGATAAATCTGATAATTTATAAATGAAAAGACAAACATAGGTCTGGGGCACAATACAGACTATGCTTTAAGCATTTTGAGTCATAGTTCTTGGGATTGGAAATTTTTTTAAGTGCAAGAATTACATAGATAAATTTATACCTCGTCTTTAAAACACTATGTTATAAAATGATATTGATGATAAGCATGTGTAACCCTAGCCTCAAAGATCATTGTTGTGGTACTCTCTTTTCATTGAGATTGATTACCCAATGATTTGCATTTATGTGAGGGATAGAGTTGGTGTGAATATGACAGCATGTAGAGGAGTTAGGAACCATGGTCATTTCTCTGTTCCCAGCTTATAATATTAGAGACTTCAGAGAATATCTCTTTGAGTGATATCTGGGACTCTCTCTCTCTCCCCCTTTCTCTCTCTCTCTCTCCCCCTTTCTCTCTCTCTCTCTCTCTCTCTCTCTCTCTCTCTCTCCCCCTATCTTTCTCTCTCTCTCTCAGCCTCTTTCTCTCTATCTCAAGCTGAGCTATCTCACTCCTAATGGGAAATTTTCTTTCCCTTTTTGTATTGTCTGGTATATATTCTCATATGTGTATTCTCTAATATTTTGCCTTTGGTTTGGATAAATGAGTTTATTCAATATTCTTTATGTATGTTCATTGTAGAACTGGCATTTGGTGGAAGAGGGCTAAGTCTTGGATGTAGAGCTTAGGATATGTTTTCCACATTAACAGATAGCAATCAGTAGTACAGCTCAAACCACAAAAAATATGTCCCCTAGACTAACATTATTTAAGGGGGCAGATAGATCTAATTCTAGCTAATCACCTTCCTTAAGGAGAGCAGAGTGCCCTCCTGCTTCCCTTCCGGGCAAGATTCAAAGCCTTCCTTGGAGAAGCATGGATAGAGTACATTCTAGTGATAACTATTCTTTGTGACCACATAAAAGGAGGCTCATGTGGATATATATGATCTTTTTTATGGCTTTCTTTTTCTTTTTAATTTATTTAATATATTTGGTTTTCAGCACTGATTTTCACAAAAGTTTGAATTACAAATTTTCTCCCCATTTCTACCCTCCCCCCACTCAAAGATGGCATATATTCTGGTTGCCCCATTCCCCAGTCAGCCCTCCCATCTGTCACCCCACTCCCTTCCCATCCCCCTTTCTCTTCTTCTCTTGTAGGGCAAGATAACTTTCTATGCCCCATTGCCTGTGTATCTTAATTCCTAGCTGCATGCAAAAACTTTTTTTTGTTGTTGTTTTTGAACATCTGTTTTTAAAACTTTGAGTTCCAAATTCTTTCCCCTCTTCCCTCCCCACCCACCCTCCCTAAGAAGGCAAGCAATTCAACATAGGCTACATGTGTATCATTATATAAAACCCTTCCTCAATACTCATGTTGTGAAAAATTAACTATGTTTTGCTCCTTCCTAACCTATCCCCCTTTATTGAATTTTCTCCCTTGACCCTGTCCCTTTTCCAAAGTGTTTATTTTTGATTACCTCCTCCCACTGTCTGCCCTCCCTTCTATCATCCCCCCTTTTTATCTTCTTCCTCCTTCTTTCCTATGGGGTAAGATACCCAGTTGGGTGTATGATATTCCCTCCTCAGGTCAAATCCAATGAGAGCAAGATTTACTCATTCCCCCTCACCTACCCCCTCTTCCCTTCCTACCGAACCACTTTTTCTTGCCACTTTTATGCGAGATAATTTACCCCATTCAATCTCTCCCTTTCTCCCTCTATCAATATATTCCTCTCTTATCCCTTAAATTGATTTTATTTTTTTAGATATCATCCCTTAATATTCAACTCACCCTGTGCCCTTTGTGTGTATATATATGTATACACACACACACACATATATATATATATGTGTGTGTATATATATATATATATATACCTACATATATACCTACATATATACATACATAGACACAAACATATGTATATATATGTATACACACACACACACACACACACACATATATATATATATGTATATATATATATGCATATTCCTTTCAGCTACTATGATATTGAGGTCTCATGCATCATACACATCATCTTTCCATATAGGAATATAAACAAAACAGTTCAACTTTAGTAAGTCCCTTATGATTTCTCTTTCTTGTTTACCTTTTCATGCTTCTCTTGATTCTTGTGTTTGAAAGTCAAATTTTCTATTCACCTCTGGTCTTTTCATTGAGAAAGCTTGAAAGTCCTCTACCTTATTGAAAATCCATATTTTGCCTTGGAGCATGATACTCAGGTTTGCTGGGTAGGTGATTCTTGGTTTTAATCCTAGCTCCATTGACCTCGCGAATATCGTATTCCAAGCCCTTCAGTCCCTTAATGTGGAAGCTGCCAGATCCTGTATTATCCTGATTGTTTTTCCACAATATTCAAATTGTTTCTTTCTGGCTGCTTGCAGTATTTTCTCCTTGACCTGGGAGCTCTGGAATTTGGCGACAATGTTCCTAGGAGTTTTCTTTTTGGGATCTATTTGAGGAGGTGATCTGTGGATTCTTTCATTTTTTATTTTACACTTGGCTCTAAAATATTAGGGCAATTCTCCTTGATAATTTCTTGAAAGATGATATCTAGGCTCTTTGTTTGATCATGGCTTTCAGGTAGTCCAATAATTTAAAAATTATCTCTCCTGGATCTATTTTCCAGGTCACTGGTTTTTCCAATGAGATATTTGACATTGTCTTCCATTTTTTCATTCCTTTGGTTCTGTTTTATAATATCTTGATTTCTCATAAAGTCACTAGCTTCCACTTGCTCCAGTCTCACTTTTAAGGTAGTATTTTCTTCAGTGGTCTTTTGGACCTCCTTTTCCATTTGGCTAATTCTGCCTTTCAAGGCATTCTTCTCCTCATTGGCTTTTTGAAGCTCTTTTGCCATTTGAGTTAGTCTATTTTTTTAAAGTGTTATTTCCTTCAATATTTTTTTCAGTATTTTTTGGGTCTCCTTTAGCAAGTCGTCGACTTGTTTTTCATAGTTTTCTGGCATCATTCTCATTTCTTGTCCCAATTTTTCCTCTACTTCTCTAACTTGCTTTTCCAACTCCTTTTTGAGCTCTTCCATGGCCTGAGACCAGTTCATGTTTCTCTTGGAGGCTTTTGTTGTAGGCTCTCTGTACTTTGTTGACTTCTTCAGGCCATACGTTTTGGTCTTCTTTGTCACAAAGAAAGATTCCAAAGTCTGAGACTGAATCTGGGTGCGTTTTCATTGCCTGGCCATGTTCCCAGCCAACTTACTTGACCCTTGAGTTTTTCGTTGGGGTATGACTGCTTGTAGAGCAAAGAGTACTTTGTTCCAAGCTTGAGGGGATGCACTGTTGATTTCAGAGCTATTTCTATATAGCCAGCTCTGCCACCCCAGCACTCCTCCTTCCTCAAAAACCACCTACCTGGACCTGACGCAAATCTTCAGCAGGCTCTTCACTCCTGCTCTGATCCACCACTTAATTCCTCCCACCATGTGGGCCTGGGGCCGGAAGTAACTGCAGCTGTAGTTCTGTAGCTGCACCTCCCCTGCTGCCCCTGGGGCAGTGGCAGAACCTCGAACTCTGTCCCTTGCAGTTTTCCCACTAACCTTCTCTGTTGTCTTTGGTGTTTATGGGTTGAGAAGTCTGGTAACTGCCACAGTTCACTGATTCAGGGTGCTAGGGCCTGTTCTGCCTGCCTCCTGGTCTGGCTGGTCCTGCTGCCTCCCATGCTGAACTCCGCTCCCCTCCCCTCCACTCTGTGCATGACAGAGCTCATCCAGCAACCATCCAGGCTGTCCTGGGCTGGATCCCTGCTTCCCTCTGCTATTTTGTGGGTTCTGCAGTTCTATAATTTGTTCAGAGCCATTTTTATAGGTTTTTGGAGGGATGTGGTGGAGAGCTCACACAAGTCCCTGCTTTCCAGCTGCCATCTTCTATATATGATCTTTATAGGCAAAACACTCATATACATATATACATGGACTCATATTCCTGTTCACACTCATAGTCTTCTATATGTCTTATATTGCTGATGTTGTTTTCTTATATACAAAGATAGGTTGATATGGAGATCTATAACTATGAATTTTTGTACTTACTGCTAAAATTATTGAGTGAATATATATAGATATAGGCAGGGGAATGGGCATGGAACAGGACAGGAAAGGTAATTGAACTGTGAGGGGTCAGTGGCAGTATTGAGAAAAGCCCAGTGTGACCTTGGGAAGTGGACAAAAGGTTGCTCTGTTGAGAGGAGGAAAGTACAGAGGAGGAGGCCTCACATTGCTACCTAAAGAGAGATGGAGTGGCTGACAGTTCATAAAAATGGCTTTATTTTCAGTCAGTTTCCACATTGAGGTAGTTAGGTAGTGCTATAGATAAAGTACTAAACCTGGAATCAGGAAGGTCTGAGTTAAATTCTGCCTCAATTTCCTATTACCTGTGTGACCCTGGGCTAGTTACTTAACCTTTATTTACCTCAGTTCCCTAAACTGTAAAGTCTTATACTTTATTGCCTTTGATCAACTATTTGGTTACCCCAGCAGTGGATTTTTTGCAGGAATATAAAATCCCAACTCCTAAATCCAAGCCTTTTCACTAGTTGTGCTCCATACCTCAGAATTAAGATCAGTTTCCATTACATTCTCCAAGACAGTTTAAATCTTACCTTTTGCAGGAGGCTTTTCCTTGTCCCCTATGGCTACTGATGTCTTTCCTTCTCAGATTACCTTTCATTTATTCTGTATGT
The DNA here is from genome assembly GCF_011100635.1 of Trichosurus vulpecula. NCBI lineage: Eukaryota > Metazoa > Chordata > Mammalia > Diprotodontia > Phalangeridae > Trichosurus > Trichosurus vulpecula. The sequence goes on along the minus strand of NC_050579.1, from coordinate 144,150,445 downwards.
ATCTTGTATATACCTAGTTATTTGCATCTTGGTTCCTGCTGATTCTCTTTGAACTTTTCCAGTAGAGATTCTAGATTTTCTCACATGAATTTCCCAATAGTGGTTGGTCATATTGGTCATGTTCATCTCTACCAAAAAGTTTCATTGATTCCTCTGTAACATTACATTTTCACTGAAGCTACTGACCTGGTACTTAAAGAAATATTGTAGTGCCAATAACCCTTCACTATTAATCTCTAAGTGGGCCTCTAATATATTTTGCATATATTGCCTTCAATATTCACAGCTTTATAAGTAAAAGTTAGCATCTCCACAGCTTGCCACTCCCATTCTAAAAAGCAGACAGGTCACAGCAACTATATTTTTGAATACTATATCTAGTAGTAGACAGCATATAACTGGTTAACTCTTGTCCACAGCAAAATTCTACCACAGTAGATCAGCTCATTCATTCACTCTAAATGTGTCCGTTTATACGAACTATGGTTACTACATCCAGATCTTCCCAACACTCATGACTGACTTCGTAAGTCTACCCAATTATGACTCCTTGAGCAATTTGGAGGTTGCCCAGTCTCATGTACAACATATTTTCCTGGTTTCCTGTTAATTAAAGCTATATTTAAATGAGAAAACAACTAATTTCACATTTCTGGAGCTATCTTATTTGTTAAGTCTAGCTGGCTTCCTTGAAAGTGAACATAAAAGACAAACACTCCAGGAAGTTTATTGTTTAGATGGTAGGTCCCAGGATCATAGAATGTAGAAGTAGAAATAATTATAGGATACCTAATGTCATAGATTTAAAGGTGAAAGGGATTATAGAGCTCAATTCCAAACTGATCATTTTACAGTTGAAGAAACTGAGGCCAGGGGGCTTAAGTGACTGTTTTAGGTTCATACAGCTAGTAAATATTTGAGATATAATCAAAATCTAGTTCTTCCTGACTCTATGGTCAGTACTCTATATAGTACACCATATAACCTCTCATGAAATGTTGTAAATCATCTGATCGTATTCTCTTCTTTTATAGATAATCTGTGCCCTTAAAGTTTCCAAATTATATAGGTAATCAGTCTCATGGCCAATTGACTGGCACTATCTGCTTAACTATGAATTCATAGGGTCTCAGTTGGCTCAGCTATAAAATGAGAAGAATTGGACTAGGTGCATTCATTGGTCCTTCTGGTTCAAAATAGATTATCCTATCCTAAAAAGGAATTTATGGCCTGAGTGTTCTTCCACAACCAAGGCAATATATGATTCCCTTTTAGACTAAGAGGACTACAGGCCTGAAGAAAGCCTGATGGGAACCTGAATACAACTTGCATACTCTGGAGTTGGTTGGAATCTTTTTATTTTTTTTAAGAAGAAGAAAGTATTTGGATCTTTGACTTCATTTATTTTTGTGAGTCCCGGTGAAGAAACTTCCTCCACCAATGAAGACTGTTAGCATTTTTCAATTTGTAGTCTTGGAAAGTTGCCTGTAGCACTGAATCATTATGGGTCACATAGATAGTAAAAGTGAAAGGGTGAATTTGAATCCAGGTTTTCTGAGTTCAGGAACTGAACCTTTAACCTGATCTCCATCCATTACATAGGTCTTTAACTAGGTAGAAGTGTTACATCATTACCATTTCACCATGGCCAGTGACTTGAGCCCTGGGGATTGGGAAGGGCATGATGAAGGAAAAAATCCAAGGAGGAGTAACAGTGAAAGGAGGCATGTAAGAGCAGCCAAAAGATGCTATCTCAAGCTGAGTATATGAGTAATAGAAATTGTCACTAGTTAATACCTTTAACATTCCCTCTCTGTCTAGCTTTCCTGACCTTCCACTGTGATGAGTAAACCATACACATGTCCTAGCTTTGGACCCAAAGCTTTTGAAACCAAACTGTGTTTTTCTGTCTAGGGTACTGAATACATAACAAGGGTGATTTTTGAAATTGGCCTGATTTTATTTACTAGCTACTCTCTTAAATAACTAGATTTTGTCTTTGTTCTTACAACTCTTACATTTCCTCCAGGAATTCTAACTCTCTCCCTCTTTGTTAATCACTTACTATTCCCTAACACAAACTAGTTCCATAATCCTTCCTCATATATCATCCAAGCTTTGAAGGATACTGGAGGAAAGAAGTAGTGGAATTATGAAGTTTTTGCAATACTTTTTTGATATGAGGGGCTTCGATAGCTCTGTTGTTCTGGGAACTGGGAGCTAAAATTTCTCTTTTCCCAGGTCCCTTACTCAGATGGCCCTCATATTTAGGTGATGTAGAAGGGGTGGTTCAACTTGATGCAGGACAAATTGTCCCAATCAAAGCTACTGTTTCCTAAGCCTAAATTAATCTAAACAAATTGGTTTTATAATACTTAGCATCAAGGAGAGAACGGCTCATTGCCACCATTTTATCACCAGAACCTCCTTAATCATCAATGGAGTATTTCTTTTGGTATCCCAAATGAAATAAAATTATACTTTTAATTTTATCTCAATAGTATCTCTCCCATCTTTCCTTTTTTCTCCAGTGGCCTCTAATTCAGGTCCATGCCTCTAGGATCTTCCATCTTCAATTTATCTGTCACATAGCCTCCATAACAATCCTGGTAAGTTACAAATTGTACTATGTCATTCCCTTATCAAAACTCATCAGGAATTCCCTGTTCTTTCTAAATGAAATTATACTCTTCAGCCTGTCATTTAAGGCCCTGTGTAGTCTATTCCCAATTTTAATTTTAATTCTTATTTCACATTCCTCCCTTCTTTGTACTTTATTGTTCCAGCCAGTCTTACGTAGAAGTCCCTTAAATTTGCATCCCATGTCTTACCTCTCTTTATTTGAAGAAGCTCTCTCTCATGTTTGGCATGTGCTCCTTCTCTACTCATCTCTAACTTTCAGGATCCTTTCATTTCTTCATGGTTCATTTTGGGAGCTACCTCCTATAAGAAGCTTTCTACAATCCCTCCAGTTGCTAGTGCTCTCTTTCACTTCAAATTACCTTATAGTTTGTTGAGCTAAGTATATTTTATATCCCTCCTCATATAGAGTAAGCTCTTTAGGGGGCAACTCAGGACATTTCAGAAGAGAAAGAATGTTTTTGTTTCTGTTTCACTTGTGTCATTTTTTATCTAGAGTTTCACATGAACACAGTTCCTTTTTGTTGTTATTATTGAGTTGTTTACTGAACTGAATCTCAAAAACGTTTAGACAGTTTGAGGAAAATGAAGTATATTTTGGGACATTTAAGCCATAGCTCACTTGATTTCTATAAAAAAGGGAAATGCAACAAACCAACTGTAGGTATAATTCAAAATCCAATATGTCCTTTGATATTCTCCCACTTCCCTTTCTGCCCCTTTTCCCAACCACCAAGGTCCAAGTGCCATCATGCCACCGTCTGGCTGTCCAAACACTTCCTCAACCCCCTCCTTTCTTTGAAGTAGTTTATACTCGCAGGTTACTTCTCACTTCTTCCCCATCCCCCTCCTAGACAAGTAATGATCATTTTATTATCGGAAGATATGGCAAATTTTTGCAATTCTTTGTAACTAAAAAAAAAGACAAGTAAATGTGAATTGTTGTTGGTGGAGGCTATTTTATGCATGAGGCATCTAGGTGACATAGTGATCAATGTGCCTGGACTGGAGTCAGGAAGACTCATCTTTCTGAGTTCAAATCTGGCCTCAGACACTTAGTAGCTGTGGGACCCTGGGCAAGTCACTCAATCCCATTTACCTCAGTTTCTACATCACTGTCTTCAACAAGAACAAAAAGGAGTATTTGATGAATGCATGAGAATTTTCAAAAAATTAAGTGGAAGGAATGTAGGTTAAAGTGTATATGCACATACACAATTCCTCCTTATTCTCTTCTTTTTTTCTTTCCCCCTCCTTCCAACAAGAAAAACGATGAAGATAAAATGGAAAAGGACAAAGTCTGTAGAATTACAAATTAAACCTAATAACATGACTCTCGTTCCCACAAGGAGTCTTGTATATATTTGAAACTAGCCAAAGTTTATCTTGTTAGTTTCTCAGCTTCATTTGGACTCCATTTCCTATTTGACTTCCCTCTCTTACTCTGTCCTCAATCAAATACAGAACCATCTTCTTCTTAAAGAAGTCTTATGGTTCTTAGTTGACTCAATCCAACACCCATTATCTCAGCACTCACACCTATTCTGGTTAAAGTAATTGACATTGACTTGTGAATTCTCAATTCACACAGGAACTATTTACATTTTGTTAAAGGAGTTTATTGTTTCCTGATTTTTTTTAGGTTATAATATAACCAGTCTCCAATTGGTATGTTTATGTAGGCTCTCTCTAGACTGTCATCCTTCACCCTCATAGCCCTCTACATCAGTAAGGCAAGATTCATGACCTCAAGGGTGACCATGAGCATGCTGAATGGTTTGGTTATTTAGGAAGTATAACATTTATTTAGACTCCAGGGGATGAAATCCCAGGACCAATTCCATATAGTAGCAATGATATCCCCAAATCAGTAAGGCTACCTCAATGTAGCAACAAGGAAATTATAACACAATATTATAGCAAGGAGCCAAGTCATCCTGTAACCTTCCCCCCTGCTAGGGCCTCCCTGTAAACAATCACTCACAATCCTAACTCTCCACTCAGTGTTCTCTTCTGCAGCTCCATAGACTCCAAGTTCCTGCTCCTTCTCCTCGGGCTGAATTCCAATTCTTGTAGCTCTCTGCGGATTCTGCTCTTTGATCTCCACAACTCTCTCTTGTTCTGCTCTCTCTGTTCCAAATCCTACTGCTTTCAGTTGCACTGCTCTGCTGCCCTCAGTTCTGCTGCTCTCAGTTCTGGGCTGTCTTTTTTATATAGTCCTAACCAGCATCTGATTGACTAGAACTCAGTGCACATACCATTGACTGTGGTCTTAGCAACTCCCCTTAGGGACCCAAGGGCTTCACATCCACATCAGCCTAACTAACAAAAGGGTGTGGGCCTGGGGCCACACACCCAGTTAGTGAAAGGGTGTGGGCCTGCCTCTAATGAGGCCTCCCTTTGTTGGCTCTACCTGAGGCCTACTCAATGGACTTGAAAGATCTTTCACTTACTGATTGGCTTTACACCTTCTGAATTTTTTGTGGAGTAAAATAGTTGGAATAAGTTTTCCTATCACAAATGCAACTCTCAATGTCTTCGGTTACCTCTATAAGTCAAGAAATCCTGGCATAATTAACAAAATTCCTATAGAGTGTTAAGGAGGAAGAAGTAGAGCAGAGGGAGACACAGATGTGAATTAAGTCAATCAAGCAATTAATAAACATTCATTAACTGCTACTATATGCCAGGCACAGTGCTCAGAGAAGTGGATCCAAAGAAATGTAACAAAACAAAACAAACCAAAAATCACTTCTGGTCCTCAAGGAGCTCATATTTTAAAGGGAGAAACAACATGAAAAAAATTATACATAAAAGATATACATGGTACAAATGGAAATTAATATTAAGAAAGTCACTAGAAGTGGGAGAAAGGAAAAAAAGAGAGGAGACAAGAAATTGTCCTCACCGAAGTTACCACTGATCTCTTAATTTCTCAATTCTCATCCTTCTTGAACTGCGTGAATCACTTGACACTGTTGATCACCTTCTCCTCCTAGATATTTTCTTTTCTCTAGGTTTTTGTGACACTGCTCACTCCTAGTTTTCCTCCTACCCTCCTGATCATTCAGTCTTTTTTTCCTAAAATTTTCTCCAGATCAAACCCAATAAATAAGGACATCCCCAAGGCTCTATTCTGAGCTCTCTTCTCTGTACTATTTCGTTTGATGACATTTTGCAATCTGATGTCATCACTATTACCTTTGGTTAGAACTAGAATAATTCTTGTTCATTTTATGTTAATTTATGTAGATAAGTAAGCCAGTCAATGCAATGGAGATCAAGATTTTGGGAAGTATGATCTTTCTATTGGCCACTGAATTGCCATTAAGACCACCAGTCTTATTTTTCAAGTTAGTTAACCATAGGCCAAAAAGAGCTTACTCCTTCACTTGTGGAATGTGGCCAAAGGACATTGCTTTTAGTAGCATTGACTAATGCAAATCAGATGAGGATTTGAACACTTAGACTTAATTACTTTCATCCTTTATATTTCTATATACTGCTGCCACAGAAGCTCTTGCAATCCAAGTCTTCATCATCATTACTTGGGCAGAAAACATTGACTCCTGAGTTCAAGGGCCATAAACTCATTAGAGAATAGCTACCACTGTATTAAATGATTAAAGAGAATTATGTAAACTATTCCATTTTCTCAGATGTTTAAAAGAACAACAAGGCAAGATTTGCCAGGAAAGGGATCCCACTTGATATGCCCAGGGATACTTACTCATTTTATTTTAAAGGCCAATCAAACAGACACATGCAATCAATACTGCACTTAACTCTTAAGTTTCTGTGTTTAGAGGAGAAAATTCATTTTAAAGGTTTTTCAGATATCCCAAGTTCTTTCAATCATTTGCTTTTCTCTTTTGAGAGAATGGGTACATTTTGATTATATGAAAGGAACATATCTTAGACTCAGGAAAAAACTCTTTTCAGTCTCTGAGACTTTGATAACATAAAGCAAAATGCATTGTGTTAAAATGCAAACCATCACTCTCAGAATGTTAGAACTGTGATTTCTGTGTTAAGTTGAAGAGAGGTCAAGAAAAAATGTATCCTTCATGGATTTTTTTTTCATTTTACTCCCCAAGAGGTTTTCTAACCTCAAGTGGTTTTACAAGTTCATCAAATGCAAGCCTTTCAAAATGGGCACATTAAGGATAGTTATTACAGTAATAGATCAAGGGATTGCAACCCATTAGTTGATCACTGAGATTAATATCTCCATATACCTTTTGCAGAAATCCATCAAAGCTCCCTCACATTTGAAGTGTGGGATCATTAATATCGGTATTCCTTATTGCCTTTTTAATACTGTCTGGACCATGAGTTTTTACAAAGGTGCTTATTATACTTGTCATATCTTTATGAAAGGAGGAGGGTAATAAAAATATCACCTGTTTACTTCACATGGCTGTTAATAAAAAGATACTTGCTTACAAGTACCTCGGGATATATAACAATTTAACAAGTACATCAAGCATTTATTAGGTGCCATTTTCATGGAGAGCACTACTGGGTTTTTGAAGGAGCTACATAAGTTCAGGTAAGACAGATTCTTTGCCCTTAGGAAGCTTAATAGTCTAGTGGGATCCTAGTCCATAAAGTCATTCATTCATTCCTTCTCTCCTTCATTTATTCATTCATTCAACAAACATATGTTCTCACTATTATTTGCAGCATTGGACATACTGAGGAAAACATGAAACAGTCTCTGCTCTGCTCATCAGACTCTTTATTTCCCATCAACTGTATTTCTTGGTTTCAACTTCACCATTATCATGCTCCCAAGACAAGCTCAGCACCAGGAAACTCACAGACGTCAAGATCGCTTTAGCTTTAGTACTCACACCTTAGGGCAGAGTATAAAACTTTTTCTGAAGCCTAACTTAAAGAAGGTCCAGAAACTCAGCCAACTATTTATTTCCAACTAATTGCAGGGCTTGCTTTGGACTCCACCATCATCTTGCCTTAAGGTGGGTACCCTTTCTTCCACCCCACCCCCAATGCTTCTTTTAGCATGTTGTCTTCTCCCATTAGATCGTATGCCATTTGAGGCCAAGGACTGTCTTTTTTTTCTTATTTGTATCTCTGTTGCTTAGCTCAGTGCTCAGAGCACAGTAGATACTTAATAAATGTTTATTTTATTGTACTGTTTCATGATAGGGTTCAAGTTAAAATTTCCCTTAATCATTCCTTTTATTCTTTATAACTTTCCACATTTATGAACAAAATGATCTAAAGGTCAAGTGTCTCTTATTAAAGGATAGCAACATGAAATAGTGCTTCTTATCTTGTTAAAATAGGCATGAGCTCCAATCAGAGAGATTAATGTCTACCAAAAGTAGTACTGCCATCTTGTTTGAGGAATTAGCCCTTCATAATTAAATGGTGAAAGTTCACTTCTCTCCTTTTAAGTTTTATTTTTGAAGTAGAAACTTCTATTGGGGCATATGGTGTTTTCAAGGAAGAATAGCACCTCTAGTGAGAGGGCTTGCTGAGCCCTTTTCAAGGCTACTCATCCACCCTTGGTGTTCTCTTTTTACCCAACTCTCACCTGTAGTTACAAGATGTTTTAGCATGCACAGCAGATGCACCCTGGTAAAAACTTCTTGGCAGGGTGGCAAAGCTAGATTGAGAATAACTGAAAGGCCTCAAACCTATCAGTGAGTTAGGGAAATGTCCAACCCAAGCAAGTGAAGACTCCACCCGGCAGAACAGACAAATTAGAACAATTTGTTCCAAGAGCCATGAAGGCGGCTGAAGCAAGTGTTATGGGCCCCTTAAAGCTTGGTCAAAGATGTCAATGTCATCCACAGCATTTAGGGCCATTGACAGTCATCTTGATTTTTGTCATCGCAGTTTGATGATTCTGGAACAGAGAGTGAAGTTAATGACTTTGTACAACTCTGCCTCACTTAAATCTAATTCCCATGCAAGTTAAGACTGTGATGTTATTGGTCTTCAAAATGAAGGACAAAAAAGAAGAAAACTTTACTTTTTTCCCCATTTTCTTAGACTTTATTCCACCATTGTTTTTTTTTTATTTTATCTTCTAATATTAAGGGGCAGATGGTGGTACAGTGAATAAAATTATGGGTCTGGACTCAAGAAGACCCAGTTCAAATCTAGTAAGACTAAGTTCAAATCCAGTACCAGGTGCCTAGTAGCTCTGTGAGCTTGGGAAATTCATAAAGCCTCTGTTTGCCTTAGTTCACCCAACTGTATAAATGGGATAATAACAACACTTACTTTGAATGATTATTATGAGAAGCAAATGAAGTAATACTTGAAAAAACCACTTAGCACCATGCCTGGCACAGAGTAGACACTACATAAATGCTCATTCCCTTCCTCTTATGTATTCTTACTCACTTCTTTCTTTGATTCTTTCCTCCTAGTGTTTGCCATGTGATTGAACTTTTCTTGATACTCATCAACATAGTTTCCTGATTAGTTGACAGCAGTGTCTGTGATGGGTGGTAGATGGTATTTAAAGTACATAGTAAATTGACAAAAACTGTGGTCCTTTTTCGAAGGATGACCACTAAAAGGCAATAACAATGTAGGTTTGACCCAAAGAGTGATTGAGGTAGGGAATATGAGGAATGGTGTCACCTTTCCAGAGTCAATATCAAACTTTGTCCTAACCCAAGGAAAAAAGTTAAAAGGATCATATTCCATTAATATTTCAGTAGAGGAGCCATGAAACCTGAAAAGAGACTGGATGGAGACTCAGTGGAAACAAAGACTTGAGGTATGTCTATGTACTCTGGTACTTTATTAGATTTATGTTTTTCATCAGCATGAGTATTCTCCTTGCTGATGAATATTCAAAATCCAGCCCTCCTCAAGCTTTCTCATCCTATGAAATATTCCCCTTGTCTTTCTGTAAATAATCCATAAAGAACTACCCAGCTGGATAGAAGGATTCTTCCTAGCTTCATCTTGTTTTTTAATATGTCTGTGTTATTAACACATCACTCAGTCAACTTCATAAAATTCATCTGTAATGTCTTCTATGTGGTATCCCCTGTTGCAGATTTTAGCCCATTATGTATATTCAATATTGTTTTATTCTTACTAATATGGAAAGCTAAACTTTTTTCTGATTTACCTGAAGTGTCCTCAATTTTTATTTCCACATTTGAAAACAAGTAATGTTCGGTAATAACCTAAATCTGCTTTCACTCATCATAGGTTTTTGATTGCTTTTGTGCTTATTTATTACTTTAATTCCTCTCAGATGTTGCTGTCTCATGATTCAGCACCATATAATAGCCACATAAGAACAACATTGATAATATTAATCAACATTTATGTAACCCTTTAAAGTTTGCAAAACACTTTTATGTTAACTCATTTGCTACTGAAGCAGGTACTATTAGTATGATTACAATGCTATAAATACACACTAAGGGACTGAGGGATAGAGATATTAAGTGATTTTCTCAGGATCACATATGCTTTAAGTGTCTGAGGCTAGATGTGAAGTCAGGTCTTCCTGACTCCCAAGTCTAGCACCTTATTCACTATGCTACCTATCTTTATTAAGCCACTGTCCATCCATTAATTATTTCACTATGCAAATATTTATTGTAGACCTCCTATATACTGTAAGACCTCCTCCGGGTATCTGAGTCAAAATTTGAACTCAGTCCTTCCTGACTCCAAGTACTGTGCAGACTATCTACCACAGAAATATATAGATACTAAAATTCATCTGTGATGTCCTCTATGTGGTATTTCCTGGTGCAGATTGTAGCCCATTCCATATAAATTATATTCATATTTATGACATCCCACAAAATTGTTATGAGGGGTTTGTCCAGTGTCTTGGGAATTTTCACTTTCTCTTGATGTTCCAAAATTATCAGTGAAGTATTTGGACTGTCCACTAATTACTACTTGTTCTTATCCCATGAGCAGTACAAGATTTCTGCTCCTACATTTCTTTGATGGCGTCTCTTACCCTCCTTCTCCTTCATATTTTTTTCCTAAGCAATGTTTTTCAGTCTATTCTCACTCACCAGGTGCCACTCTATTGCTACTGGGTAGTATTAATTTAAATTCTCCAGATTTCAATGCTCTATGCCTTGCAACTATGTGAGACCTTTAGAATATTGATATTTAAAAGATTTGGGGGTCATTAAAAACTTTGATATTTTCTAAACATAATTCAGCCCACTTTCCTCATTTTTTTGAATTCTGGGCCCACTTTATTATTAATTTGTAGGTTCTGACCCTGCTTGACATGTTCTGGTAGATGTAGGTTATAATTTTTCCATCTACCTGTATTACATAGGTTGGGCAATTGACATTCTTTTATTTGTTTTTCATTTCTAGATAGATAAGGCCAAAGTCTTCAGAGTGGTTATCGATCTCATCCTACAGCCTTTAGGGACTGGATTCAACTAACAAAATATGGCTACAAAAGGGAACATTTGTGTTACTTCACTATCTTGTAGGGAATCCCTCTGCAACTTGGAATCAATTCTATATTTCTATCATGACTGTACTGTCCATTTTTGATAAAACATATGTCTATTTTTCATGTCTGGCTTGAGATTAATTATCGTAGGGTTATGAAACAAGGTTATCTCTGTTTGGTTTTTTTTAATAGACTTTTGTAACAGCATGCTATCACACAAATCATCATGTAATTTTGTAAATGCAATTCAATCTGCTCATCCTTTTGCTAGACTCTGAGCAGAATTGCTGACATTTTCTCACTTGCTTCTGTAAGCTTGAGAAAATTAAGTGTTCTTCTGGATCAAAAGAAGGCTTAGTATATGTGAGTGGCTCAAGGAAAGTATGACTGGCAAGTGATGATGTGATGATAAAAGAAGAGGAATTCTCTCTTTTCTCTGTACATCTCTATGCCTTACATTGAATTATCAGTTTGAAGTCAGTTTCAGGAAATGCCATTATCTTTCTTTATATATTTTATTTGTAGTTAAGACTTTCATATGTATCATTCAAACTTCTGTATATAACATATGAATTGAAAGTGTCCCTAGATTTGCTGAGAAAAATCATTAGCAAAATTTCCATTTACTAGTCTTAGCTTATCAGTGAAATAATTAGCAATTTTTTCATGAGTAAAAAATGATACAAAATAGAAATGAAATTTATCATTTTATTGTAATTTGGGAGTATGTCCTGGTTCCCCTCTGGCAGTCTGGCGAAGCTTATAGAAGGATTCTTTCTCAGAATAATATTTTAAATACATAAAATAAAATATATCAGATTACAAAATAAGTCAGTTATATTTTAATAGTTATCAAAGCATTAAAAAATAAAACAAAATCAGACTAAGAACATTTTTAAATAGAAAAAGCAGTGGACATTGATATGAATGAATGAAAAGAAATAATTTATTAAATACTTAATATGCACAAGGGATTGTGCTAAGCACTGTGCAAAAAATACTCAAAGCAAAGGAGTTTCATCTCTCACAGGAACATAATTCTGCTATGGCAAATAAAGAGTATAGAGAGGTTGTAGCCAAAGAAGAATATTTAGGTCTAGGAAGTAGAGTCATAGAGCAATCATTTGATATGCCATTTTAATAAGTATTACTGCTGATATGATTAATGTTCTCAGAGCAAGAGGTGGACAGCTAGGAATGGAGCTAGGATGAGGATGGGGTAGATACACCCTGGACACATGGATAAATGAACAGAGTGAAGCATAATGAATCTGATGATAGCTATGTGATGATAAATTTTCTCTTTTTTAAAAAGTGTATTTTTAATGTTCTTTTACAAATTTTAGGTTCCAAATTCTCCTCCCTCCTTCTTTCCCCTTTTTCAACCATTGAGAAGAAAAGCAATATATTAATTATACATGTGAAATCATGAAGACATAATTGGGTATTAGCTTTATTGCAAAAAAGCAAGAAAAATAGAGAAAATTATAATTCAATTTGAACTCAGAGTTCATTAGTTGTCTCTCCAAAGCTGGATAGCATTTTTCATCATGACTTCTTTGGGATTGTCTTGGATTCACCAGAATATCTGTTGCTCATCACTATGATATTGTTGTTAATGGGCAAAATGATATCCTGGTTCTGCTCACTTAACTTTGCATCAGTTTATTTGGTATCTTCCCATGTTTTTTTTTTTTCTGAAACCATCCCCTTTTTCATTTTTTATAGCAAAATAGTACTCCATCACAATCAGAAGACACAACTTGTTCAGCCATTCCCCAAATGATGGACATTCATTCAAATTTCAATTCTTTGCTACCACAAAAATAGCTGGTATAAATATTTTTTGTACATATGGGTCCTTTTCCTTTTTCTTTGATCTTTTTGAAATACAGACCTAGTAGTGGTGTTGCTGGGTCAAAGGGTATGCACATTTTGATAGCCCATTAAGCATAGTTCTGAATTATTCTCCATAATGATTTGACCAATTCATAACTCCACCAAGAGTTCATTAGTGTACCTATTTTCCCACATCACCTCCAGCATTTCTCATTTCTGATAGATGTAAGGTGGTACTGCAGAGTGTTTTAATTTTCATTTTTTTCAAAACAATAGTGATTTAGAACACTTTTATATGAATTTATATGATTGCTTCTTCTGATTACTATATGTTCATACCCTTTGACCATTTATCAGTTGGGGAATGACTTTTGTTTTTATAAATTTGACTCACTTCCATTTATATTAGAGGAATGAGGCTTTTAGAGAAACTTTCTGTAATTTTTAAATAACATTTCATTGTCTATGGTACCTTTTTACAAAAGAGGACCAAAATGACATTTTGATGTCAGGATTGATGTACAGTAGGTCTTGCTGTGTCTGATCATAACAAATATGATCTTAAAAGGCTCTACTACAGATTGGGCACAGATAGTCCATGTGACTATTTGGGAGGAAAATGTCTCTAAGTTTGTGCATCTCATGTTCATTTTGAACTACCACAATTCTGCTTTGGTTATAGAGCAAAGTGTTTTCTTTGATGTAGGCATACCATGTTGGAAGATCTTGTGCCAGTGTTTCCATGGTTCACAAATAATATCAAAAGACTTAGAGAAACCTTGAGAGTGTCCACCATGTGAGTGTCTGCCTTGTGTGAGTTCTCTATAAAATAGTCTTTTAGACACATATAGGTTTAGCATTTGAACAATATGGCCAGCTCATCAGAGTTGTGCTCTCTCTAATAGAATTTGGATGCTTGGCAGTTCATCTTAAGAAAGGATTAGTTCAGGAGGACTCGAGTTCAAATCAGACCTCAGACACTTGACACATGTTCCAGCTATGTTACTTTGGGCAAGTCACTTAACCCCAATTGTTCTGCCAAAAACAAAATGAATGAATGAGTGAATAAATAGATAGATAGATAGATAGATAGATAGATAAAAGAATGACTAAAACAGAAACAGGAGAACTAGGTTTATCTGAATCCAGACTTTTTCCTTGATGAATATCCTGTACTTCCCTATGAATGTCTTTCTTCTCCTAGGGCTAAGGAAACCTCCTTTAGTTAACCAATAAATAAGCAGTATCTAATTTTGTTCCAATTGTGAACCTGCAGTCCCTAGCAAGAAAAGGTCAGGCACTGTCATCATGGGATATTCACTCTAAGCCACAAAATTCTGCCCCACCATACTGTTTACCAGACCTAAACCATAACATTAGAACTGTGATAATAAAAAGTTCACATTTTTATTGTCTATCTCATATTTATGTTTCTACCTCTATAAAGCAATCCTTTAGTAGTTTGATTGGTATGTCTGTGAATAAATTAAGTACTAGTGCCACTTTTATTATATTGGTTCAACCTATTCCCACAAACAATTACTATTTCCCCAATTATTTAAAATTGTCTTTATTTGTGTAAAGAGAGTTTTATAATAGTATTCATATAATTCCTATGTAGGTAGATTTCCAAAAGTATTTTATACAGTTTGTAGCTTTTTAAATGGAATTTCTCTTTCTATATCTTTCTTCTGGGTTTTGCTGGTGATATACAAAAATACTAATGATTTGTGTAAGTTTCTATTTTATATCATTCAACTTTGCTCAAGTTGTTAATTATTTCAACTAATTTTTCAGTTGACTCTCCAGGATCCTAGAAGTAAACCATCATAGCAAAATCAATATTTTGTTTCCTCTTGTAAGCTCCTTGAAGGCAATGACTACCTTTTGTCTCTTTTTGTATCCCTAAAACTGAGGGTGCCTGACACCTAGTAGGTGCTTAATAAATATTTGATTGACAAAAAAAAATAAAATAAAAAATAAAAAAAAGAAAGGACTAGTTTTCCAATATCTCATCTTGCTAGGTGATCTTCAGAATCTTCTTAAGACAAATGAAATAGAAGTGGGTCAACTTTCTGGCATTTTCTCGTACATTGCCCAGGTTTTACAGGCATACAATGAGGTCAGCACAATGGCTTTGTAGACCTTCATTTCAGTAGGTACCTTAATATCTCTTCTCTCCTACACATTCTTTCAGAGACTTTGAAATGCTGAGCTAGCTCTGACAGTGTATGCATCAACCCCATCATTTACGTGTACATCCCTGTAAAGTGTACCCCTGAGGTAAGTGAACTTAGCCACAGCATTCAAAATTTCTCCATTTGCTGCAGCTGATGGTTGAACTCTTAACGTAAAACAGCAGTGATGAATAAAAGCTTTGCAGACAGTTTCCCTGTGAAGGGAATGAAGGCATCCTAATGAAAAGTAAGTTTTGAGCTGTGAAAACACTAGGATGTTTGATATGCACATTTATAGAGAGAAGTGCCATTGGAAAGGGATGAGTAAAATCAGATAGATTCTTATAATAGAAAAGCTACAGAGCTAAGGATAGATGCAAATAACATTGTGATAAAGGACAGTGAATGGGCTGCTAGGAACTACTGGATGCATAAAAGCAATAGAAACACAAAACAGAAATACAAGGATTGACAGGAGAATGTCAATATAAAATAAATTAAGTAAAAAAAAAATAAAGTAAAACTTTCCTGTCCCTTAATGGCTCTTTACCCAGAATAGTTGTGTTTGTCTTTAGGATTTATGGGTCTTTGGGGCAAGGACTAATTAGGAACTTACCTTCAAACATTAAAAAAGGAAAGAATGGTTCAATGAATTAGCAATGCAATTAAGAAAAAGATAAGCAACAAATCAAACCTATTACTAAATAAAAAAATAGAAATTCAGAGAAAAAAAGAAAAAATATGGAATGATAAAAATGTAAGCTCTTTTTCAACTAATTAAGTAGACAGTTATGTTTTTCTGATAAAATGAGAGAAAACTAAAATTTTAATATGTAAAATAAGAGAATTAAAAAAATAATAGAAATTATTAGAAAATACTTTGTTAAATTATATGACATCAAAAAATTAATTTAAAATAATGGAATATCTACAAACATAAAATAACCAGAATGGTAGAGCAAAATTGGAGAAATTACATAATCTATTGTTACAGAAAGGATCTGAACAAATCATAGATGAATTTTAATTTCAAAAAATCCTCAGAACCAAATCCATTTACAAATGATCCTAATATTTAAAGAAAAATTAACTCCTGTTTTATACAACTCATTTGATAGTTGGTATTATGAATAGAATACAAGACTTGGTGTGAAGAAGCCAGAGTTCAAATCCTATCTCAGAAACCTACTGAGGATGTGACTCCAGAAAAATCAATTAATTTCTCTGTGTCTCAGTTTCTTCACATGTAAAACAAGGATAATAATGGCATTTGCTTTAAGGCTTGTTGTATCAAATAAATTAACATAGGTAAAGCACTTTACAAACTTTATAATGCAATATAAATACTAGCTACTACTATTACAATGTAGGGAAATATGAAATCCTACCAAAGTTCTACTATGAGATAAGTACATTCCTAAAATGGAAACAAAGAAAATAAAGTGAGAAAGAAAATAAAACATAGATTAATCTTTCTAATGAATATAAATGCACAAATATTGAACAAAATTATCAAAGTGGCACAGCAACATATTAAAAAATTACACGTGCCAGGTTGTATTTATATCAAGAAAGCACATTAGTTTAAAATTTAAAAAATATAAACATAATAATTCCATAAGTGACCAAAATCATATTACTATTATTTGTTTTGTTATATTATTATAATTGCTATATCAATAGATTCATCAAAATATTTTGACAAAATAAAAGAATATCTTTTTAAGTTTAAAACACTATAAGGCACAATAATAAATGGAAATTTCCTTAATGTGGCAGACAGAAGCTTTACTAAAAGCAAGAACATGTATTTGTAATGGAGAAAGAATAGAGAACTTTCTGAGAAGATTGGGGATGCCCACTCTCACCACTATCATATGATGTAATTCTATGTAAGCTATCATATCATATGATAATTTTATTTTTTCCTATACTCAATCAAATTGATTTTTCTTCTATCATTGCTATACTAGTGTTTCTTTTTTAAATTTATTTTTTATTTTTAGTTTACAGCACTCAGTTCCACAAGTTTTTAAGTTCCAAATTTTCTCCCCCTCCCTCTTCCCCCCCCCCCACCAACATGGCATGTCATCTGAGTTCTACATATACCTTCACATTAAACTTATTTATGCAATAGTCAGGTTGTAAAGAAGAATTATGACCAATGGAATGAATCACAAGGAAGAAGAAACAAAAACAAAAGAGAAGGGAAAAAAGAGAGCAAATAGTTTGCCTCAATTTGCATTCAGATTCCACAATTCTTTCTCTGGATATGCATAGCTTTTTCCATTGTGAGTCTTTTGGAGTTTTCTTTGAACCTTGCATTGATGAGAAGGGCCAAGTCTATCAAAGTTAGTCCTTACAGATAACGTGTGGTTCTAATCATGAATAATGATCTCCTGGTTCTGCTCCCCTCACTTAGCATCAGAAAGACTTATATGAATAAATCTTTCTAGGTTATAATGAAGTCTGTCTGCTCCTCATTTCTTATACCGCAATAGTATTCCATTACATTCATATATCACAATATGTTTAGCCATTCCCCAATTGATGGGCATCCCTTTGATTTTCAATTCTTTGCCACCAAAAAAAGAGCTGCTTTTGTATTTTTGTACATACTGGTCCATTTCCCACTTGTGTGATCTCTTTGTGATACAGACCTAGAAGTGGTATTGCTGGGTCAAAGGATATACACATTTTTATAGCCCTTTGGGCATAGTTCCAAATTGCTCTCAAGAATGGCTAGATCAGCTCACAACTCCATCAACAATGTAACAATGTTCCAGTTTTCCCACATCCTCTCCAGCATTTATCATTTTCCTGTTTTGTTATTTTAGCCAATCTGACAGGAGAGATGTGGTATCTAAGAGTTGTTTTGATTTGCGTTTTTCTAATCAGTAGTGACTTAGAGCATTTTTTCATATGACTATAGATATCTTTAATTTCTTCCTCTGTAAACTGCCTGTTCATATCCTTTGACCATTTCTCAATTGGGGAATGACTTGTATTCCTATAAATATGGTTCAGTTCCCTGTATATTTTAGATATGAGGCCTTTATCAGAGACACTGGTTATAAAGATTCTTTTCCAATTTTCTGCTTCTCTGCTAATCTTTGTTGCATTGGTTTTGTTTGTACAAAAACTTTTCAATTTAACAGTCAGAATTATCCATTTTGCATTTGTAATGCTCGCTATCTCTTGTTTGGTCATGAATTCTTTCCTTTCCCATAAATCTCACAGGTAAGCTATTCCTTGCTCTCCCAAATTGCTTATAGCATCAGCCTTTACTCCTAATATACCTAGTGTTTCTAAAATTATGTCATATAACACCGGCTCTACTGTAGAAATTATACAAATACAAATAAAAATATTCTTTACATAAGGGACAAGTAATTGAAATGTAATTAATTATTCATAAGTAGGTCATGTTAACATAATTATAATGGCAATACTAAGTTCATATAGAAAAGTTTGTATTGTATCAACCAAAATGCCAAAGCATTACCTTATAAAACTAGATAAAATTGTTACACAAATCACATGGAGGAACAAGATAGCAATAATCTCAAGGAAAATAATCAATAAAAAGGATGGTAAAGGAAGCCTAGCAGTTCCAGGTTTTATCCTATACTTCAAAGCAGTTACAATCAAAACCATTTTTACTGGTTAAAAAACAGAAAAGTTGATCAAGAGAACATATTGGATAGTCAAGATCCAGAAACATTTGAACACAGTAACAAGGTGTTTAATAAATTAAAGTACATAAACTGGGGTATTACTCAGTATTTTATAAAACATCCTGGGGAAATTGAAAAGCAGTCTGGAAGAAATTAGGCTCAGATCAATATTGCACACCACATACCACAATAAACTCCAAATGGATCCATGTTTTAGAAATAAAAAGCCTAATCATAACAGAATTATAAAAGAATGGAAAGAGACATCTTTAACAACCATGGAGAGGGGAATTAAAAAAAAATCAAACAAGGGATAGAAAACAGGAAATGAAATGGACAATTTTAAAAGATAAAATCAAAAACATTTTGCTCAAAAGTAATTCAATTGGAAATAGAAAGTAATAGAAGTTAAGTTGTAGAACATATATTCATTTGGTATATAAGCTATGTCATAAATATATCTATCTCTATACCTATAATTGTATCAATATCTATCATCTTTCTATAAATATGTAGATATCTATATCTAAATATCTATACAGTATGTATAATATCCTTAGTTATCTAGGTAGCTAAAGACACAGAGAGAGGTAGTGAAAATCTGCCAGTTTATATTTAGCTCTTTGTCTATCTATATGAAAGGATCCATTTCCCAAGAGATAGGTGGTCAAAGTATATGACTAGATAGTTCTCAAGGGAAAAAATGCAAGTTAACAATATATGAAAATATTATAAATAACTAATAAGAAAAAATGAATAATTCTGAGGTTTCACCTTCATAAATTAAGAAAAGAACAACTTGGGAGGGTCTGTAGTACAGGCAAAAGAAGGCACAGTTAGTGGAATGGTAAACTGATCCCAGCTTACTGGAAAATAGTTTTCAACTCTCTCACCCCACAGCCCCCAACCCCAAACCACTGAAATAACTGTTCGTACATTTTCACCTGATAGTGCTATTACCATACATGTTAAAGACAAGACAGAAAGAGGACAAACACACACATATTTACAGCACTTTTGTTATATTAAAGAACTAGAAACTAAGGGAGGGCTATAGCTTTAAGAATAGCTAAATAAATTATGATATATTACTCTAACAGAGTATTATTGGGAAAGATTCACAGATATCTAGGATGATCTGTATGAATTGATTCAAAGTGAAATGAGCAGAAAAAAGTCAAAATCTTTATACCATGACCACAGTGTTGTAAAGGAAAACAACTTTGAAGGCCTACTCTGATCAATGAAACTATCAGTCATGACCACAGAAAACTGCTGGTGAAACATGGTGGAAGGTGATATTCTCCAGTGTAATCTCTGACCCTTCTATTCAAATGTTTGGTTTCACAAATACAAGATCTGATAGCAGTCTGCCTGAAAAAAAATCCTGTGTATTTTAGTGGACCATGAAGGTAATCATTTTCCTGTATTGTTTCTGGGGCAGATCACTTTGGATGTTTTGTCTTTAGTTTGGAACTCCACCCTTTGGGAAATATATGGATAAGGTGGAAAGTTTACAAAGTTGGCAGATAACAATGAGGGACCTTGATTTCATGCCTTATTGAGAATGATTGAAAAAACTGGGCATGTTTCCTATGGAAAAGAGAAGGGGTGTAGGGGTGGCTGTGAAGGAGGGAAAGATAGGATAGCTATCTTCAAGCCTTTGAAGAATAGGGTGAGAGGAATTGTACATGTTCTATTTGGACTTCAAAGGTAGTTGAAGTTGCCAAAAGATAAATTTAGATTTCATGTCAAGAAAACCTTTCTAACAACTAGAATTATGTGAGTATAATAGGCTGTCTCAGAAGAAGTGCTATCCCATTCTCCCCTCAATTAGGAGACTTCAAACAGGGGTTGGATAAAAAAAAAAAAACTGCCAGAAGAGGAGATTTTTTTTATTTCCCTTTTTTTTCCCTCAGGAATAAGTTAGACTAGAGGGCCACCTAGGACTCTTCAATGCATGGAATTCTCTTGATTCTGTGAAAAGGAGAGGAAATAAGCAAGCTGGTTTCTTTTGGAGCTGTCTAAATCCTAGGGAAAGATTTATCATAGACACTACTTTTGAATGTGTCTTAGTGCAAATGAAGACTAGCAATTTTGTCTCTTATGGAAGCAGCACCTTTTTCTGGAGTCCTCCATTTTCACCTTTTCACAACTCAATAGAGTTACATTTCTCCTTCTTATTTTTCATTTGAGGACTGAACTAGGGAAATGTAAGGAAAGGAAACTGTTAAATATAGGCTATATCTATATGAATCACTAAGAGTTTGGCTTATGCATAGAAATGGTACTTCTGAATATGTTGATGATATAATTTACTTAACTCTTTTCTTGACCTTATTACTGGGCATTGTGAAGAACATTAGGGCAGGGTAATAGAGAGGGAAGTAGCTGTGACTCAGTTCTCTAAAATTTTGTTCAGAGCAAGTCACCATGACTTTGCCTTTTTCTGTAAATGAATCTTCAAGAAATATTATTTTGCCTTGTCTTTTTAAAAAAAATATTTCCAAAGAAATTTTTGTTATGAATAAACATTGTCAGTGCAGTGCCTTTACTTTCAATTGATAGCAAGGTATTCTTATAACATTGTAAAATAATAGATGTCAATGGCCTGGCCAGAGTAGTTAAATAGAGTATGGTCTACTGGTTCTTACATTAGATATGGCAGGAGAAGGAATGCTTAACTTAAGTATAGATATTGCCATAGGAGGCAGCCATAACTCTGTGTCAAGCATAACAGGAGAAAGTATCACCTGTCCTGAGCACAGCTTGGGATAAGAAGGGACGGTTGTGACAATAGTAGGAATATTTGCTGAGTGAGTGATCAGTTTGTGGCAACCATGATCTTATACTAAGAACAATACGGTAGGGTCTCTCTTGTTAGAAACACAGAAATGAGGCAGATGTTGCTTTGCCTTTGTAGTGGAATAGTGTAAGACTCAGTGGAATGGGGAAGCCAGTATTTAGATAAAATAGCAACTCAGTGGCTGGGAGAGCTGTTTTTAATCACTTTCCTACATCAGCTACTAAAAGAAGTACTATAGAAGATACTGTAAGAGAGTCTTTTTTCTCACTTTAACAAGCATTTTTAAGGTATCTATTATGGAAAAATCAACATACTACATACTAGTGTGGCAAATACATACATGACAAATTGTTCTTGAACCCAAAAAGCTTTTCCTTCTTCCCTTTGTGCTGACCCCTGGAAGCCTATTTATTTATACAAAGTTCAAAAATTAAAAGTCAATTGTGGAGTATAATATATTATTACTAGTAGCACTAATACTACTACCACCATAGTTCCAAATTTTTGTTAAGAATGATTGGACGACTTCACAATGACATTTGATTGGTTTATCTATTTTCCTATATCTCCTCCATCATTTGTTATTTCTGATAGGTGTAAGGTTGCACTCAAGTTGTTTTTATTTCTAATCAATTCTTTAATTAATAGTGATTTAGACCATATGAGTTTTCATATAGATTAGATGGCTTTGGTTTCTTCTTCAGAAAACTTCCCGTTCATATCCTTTGACTACCGGTTGGAGGATGGCTCTTATTTTTATAAATTTAACTTGGTTTTCTATATATTTGAGAAATGAGGCCTTTATCAAATAAACTTGCTGTAAAAATTGTTGATATTACTTCATTGCTTATGGTAACTTTTAGAGAAATGAATTCCCCTGATTATCTTTTTTAAGCAGGTCCATTTTTGGGTTTGCTTTGTCTGAGATCATGATTGCTAGCTCTGTCTGTTTTATTTCAGCTGAGACATAATAGATTCTCCCCCAGATCTTTATTTTAGCTGTGTGTGTCTTTCTGTTTCAAGTGTCTTTTATAAAACAACCTATTGTTAAATTCTTATTTTGAATCCATTCTGTTATCTGCTTCCATTTTATGGGTGAGTTCATTCCATTCATATTCATAATTACGATTACTGTTGATTTCCTCCATCATATTTTCTTCTGTTTATCGTTGTCTTTCTCTTTTTTGTCCTGTCCCTCCTGAAAAGTCTGTTTTGCATCTGACTACTACCTGCCTTACTCTACCCTCACTTTTACCAATCTCCCTTACTCAATATAGACCCCCCTTATCAACCTTTTTTTCTGTTTTCCCCTTTTCTCTTCTACTTTCCTGTTGTATAAGATAGATTTCTATACCCAACTGAGTCTGTACAGATATTCTTCTGTCTATGAACCAATTCTAATGAGAATGAGGTTCAAGTAAGTTTCTGCCACTCCTTTTATTTTCCCCTTCACTGCAAAAGCTCTTCCTTGTATAACTTTTTTATGTGAGATAATCTTCTCTTTCTCCTTCTCCCTTTCTCCTTCTCCTTTCTGCAGCCCTTTTTCTCATTCATTTTTTTAAGATAATAGAAACATAATTGACTTACAGCCATGCTCTCTGTCTAGGTCTATTATTTTTTGTGCGCCCTTTACCAAGCTGTCAATTTTCTGTTCATAATTTTCTTATATCAGTCTAATTTCTATTCTTTTACTATTCTTATCTCTTCCCTTAATTCTTTCAGTAATTCTTGTTGAACTTGCCTTCAATTAGTATTTTTCCTTTGATGTGTTGCATATAGCTGTTTGTACGTTGTTGTCTTCTTATGAGTTTGTTTCTTGGTCTTCTCAGACCTTGTTTTAACTTTTCATGCTCAAGTTCTATTGTTCTTATTTGCTTATTTTTCCATCCAGTCATTTTGACCTTTGTCTTGCCACTGGATGCCAATGACTGGAAGAAAGAGCAAGGCTTCTCTGTCTCATTCAATTCATGTGCAAATCAAGACATAAGCCTTGAGATGTCACTAATCTTCTTTCAGAAGGAAGGACAAACAACAACAGCTCATTTTCCCAATCTATTTCTTGATTTCAAACTTTATGTTGCATTTGGTCTCCCAAGGTTGAAGACATACTGTACCAAACTTCAGGCTTTTTCTTGCTAATACTTTCAGAGCTAGCTCTGGAGGGTTGAAAGTTTTCAATTCCTCCAAGATGGTATGATCCAGGTAGAGGTATGGTCACTGCTCTCATGGTCTCCACTCTAGTCTTTATAAGAAAGGGCTGAGTTCCACTGCAGCCACAAGCCCTAGAATTACTCTTTGCCTAGAACTGACCAGGGTCCCTGCTTCCTTGTGACAAATCATAAGTGCTCCTCTCTGCCCTGGAACTGCAAACCAGAATTGCATAGGGGCAATAGAGTTGCCAAACTGTCCAAAGTACCAGCAAATGGTCCTATATAAGCTCTTTCTGAGCAGTTTTCTGACCCCTTTACATTCTCTGGCCTGAAAGCTTAAGGAGGTGCTGTTGCCTCCACAGCCCATCACTGGTGCTGCTGCAGCATGCACTCTAGGTCAGTTTCCACTTTTGTATCACAGAAATCTCTTGCCAAACTCCTGAGCTGTCTTGATATAGAAAATTGGCTCATCTTTTTTTGTTTTAATTTTTGCTCTGCTGCTCCAGATTTTATTAGAGGCATTATTTTAAAGTTGTTTGGAGGGGAATGTCGTAAGAGGTCAGCTGCATTGAGGCATCTCTGTACAAACACACAAAGTCTTTTAACAATGCTAATCTCAACCAATTTATGTAGATCACTGTTCATGTAAAAAAACAGTTCTGGGGATTTTTGTAGACTTCAATATATTAATAGAATGATGACAGCCAAAGAAGATGATGCCAAATGCAAGGATACCGTGTCCAGAATGAGGAAGTTGCCTATGCCACTATCCTGTTTCTTGATCAGACCACATCTGGAATTCTGAGTTCAATTCCACCACATTTTTGGAAGGATATTGACAAACTGGAACATGTCCAGAGGAGGGAAATCAGGAAGTAGATGGAAATGGAGGCCATGCCAAAATAAGATGAGTAAATAGAAATGATAGTCTGGAGCAGAGAGTACATGAAGGGCATCTTAGACAGTATTTGAAGGACTGTTGTAAGGAACAGGAATTAATCAACAGTTAGTTAGAAAGCATTTAATAAGTGTCTATTATTTATCAGGCATTGTGCCTAGTCCTGGGGATTCAAATATAATGAATGAAACCATACCTATCTCTAAGGAGCTTAAATTTGAATGCTATATGTACATAATTTAGGTTTTGCTTTATGATATATCTATTTGAAAGAAAGTTTGAGATAAATGTGAATTTCTGGGGAAAAGCTTATGCCATTATTTTCATAATTCATTTGATTTATTTTACTTGGCTTTAGAGGGAAGAACTAGGAATAATAATTATGAGTTGCCAAGAGACAGACTGGAGTTTGTTAGGAAACTTGGCCTTAAACTTCACCTGTCCATAAGTAGAGTTGCTTACCTTTCTGTTTTTGCACCATATCCCATACCATGTTTTCTTTGATATAGTGACACTGACTTCTTTGCTGTTTCATGAACAAGACACATGTTCTCTTCTATCCAGACATCTCTGATTGCCTCCCGAATATGTAATACTCTCCCTGATCTTGTCTGCCCCTCTCACTTGACCCCAGAGCAAATACCTTTTCCCATAGCTTCCATTTAAGAAAGGTGCTCAGGCCAGCTATCTCTTCATTTTCTACCCAGTTCACTGTCCTTTAAAGTTCTCTAAGATTTCACTCATCTCCTTTCTCCCCCTCCCCCTCCCCCTTTCAGCTTCCTTTTGTGCTTTTCATTCCTCCATTAAATTGTAAGCTGCTTGAGGCCTCCTTTTTAGTTTTCTTTATCCCTAGTACTAAGTACAATGCCTAGCACAAAGTAGGTTCTTAATGAATATTGACTGACTTTGATTATTTGGATTTTGATTGACCGTGTGGAGTTTGATTGAATGACTAATCTCATAAAGGTATGGGATGAACTACATCACTTTTAGGATCTCTTCCGAGATTCTATGGTACTAGCCATTTTGATTCCAAGAAAGTCAGAACAAGTTTACAATGAAATTGAGGTGGGATGGTGGGAGCGGGGGGGGGGGGGGGGGGGGGGGAGGGTGTTATTTACTCAGAGGGTTTTGGCAAGGTCACAGAACAAGGACAGTTACTGAACTTAAAAGTGTTCTGGAATTTCTAGCTCTTCTCATTCATATGTGTGAACATCAGTCCCAGGAGTTTGCTTCTCAGGGAGTTGTCCTGTTTATTTTGAGAGATAAGGGGTTTTTGTTTGTTGCAGAATAAGCCAGGGGTGTGACTTGGTCTTGAAATGAGAATTAGTCCAGGGCTCTGATGACTGAAAAAGTACCTGAGAATGGAGGATCTAAGACCCTTTCCTTCTCATGAGCAAAAGTGATAGTATTACAGAATACTCGTACTCATTAGCATTTATATAAACTACTTTAAAGTTTGCTGGATACTTTGCATATATTCTCTTATTTAAGCCTCACAACAACCCCATGAAGTGATACTGCATATATTAATATGCCTATTCTATATGTGGCTAAGTGAAAGTTCAGAGAGGTTAATTAATTCACCTACAGTCACAAAATAAGGAATTATCAGAGGAAGGATTTGAACCCAAGTCTTGATGACTCCAGGTTTAGCATTCTATTTACTTTGTCATGAGATATTCTTTGAGGAGCTGAATGGACTGGCTTCAAACCGAAATGCATGTAGAAAAGATATATTGGTCACTTAGTCTAATTTTTGCTTCTAAATTCAATACATTAGGAATGCCTTTGGGGTAAAAATAATCAACATTATGATAGCAATATTTGATCTATTTTACTTGCCAACACTTTCTAAAATAATGTTTAATTTCTCATTTAATTTCTCTCTAACTTTGATAATGAGCATTTTGCTCAGTGCCTGCAGTTCAGCTCAAGGTTGGCGTTTAGACATGTTCTGGAATAGTTGTCAAACCAGCCCAGGCAAAAAGCTTTCTTCCACATTTTCACTTTGGGGAAGGATAATTTTTTTCCCTTGTGATTCTTTTGGCTAGTTGTGTTTCTTATTTATTTATCTCATTCTGGCTAGACATTTATAGAGCAAGTATTAACAGCATTCAAGACTGCTGTATTTGGTAGCACTGTCTTAATTTAAAATAAATGTTCACTTTGTAATGATTATTAATGTTTTAAAGATTTTGTTATCTTCACTTATGCCTACATGTTATCCACTGGTCTTCTAGTTATTCATCCCCATTTCACAGTGACCCAGACTTTTCAAAGGCTGAATCTGAATTAAGGATGCTATGATTCACACAACAGGTTCACACAACAGTGCCATCATAACTCATTTAAAGCATTAGGGATGAAATTGGGATTTTCCCAGGATTTTATCCTATAGGTGATTAGAGGATGCAGAAACTGCTTTCAGCAATGCAAGTCAGCACCTTCTCTGCAACTTAGTGTATTAGAGAGTTGTCTAAGGCACTTAGAGATTAAGTAACTTGCCTAGGATCACATAGTGTTCAGAAGTGGGATTTGAATCTGGGTTTTTATCCACTATATCAATCCATGTCATTTCTTTATATTTAATTTTGATTTTTATATTTCTCAATTACATGTAAATAAAACTCTAACATTCATTTAAAAATGCTTTGAGTGGCAAAATTTCTCACTCCCTCTTCTCCTCTTCCCTCCTTGAGAAGGAAGCAATTTTAAGTATATTGTAAATGTGAAGTGATGCAAAGTATTTCCATATAAACTGTGTACCAAAAGAAATGAAGACAAAAAAATCAAACCCAAGAATAATTAAGAAAATATGCTTTGATCTGCATTTAGGCTCCATCAGTTCTTTCTCTGGAGGTGGATAACATTTTTCAAAATGAGTGCTTTGGAGTTATCTTGGATCATTGTATTGTTGAGAATAGCAAAGTCATTCATAGTTTATCATTGTCCAATATTGCTGTTACTGTGCAGAGTGTTCTCCTGGTTCTGCTCCTTTAACTTTGCCTAAGTTTATATCCACCTTCCCAGGTTTTTCTGAAGGCATCCTGCTTGTTATTTTTTATAGCACAGTGGTACTCCATTACAATCATATGACACAACTTGTTAGATAGTCCTTGACTGATGGGCATCCCCTCAATATCTAATTCTTTACCAGCACAAAAGAGCTTCTGTAAACATTTTTGTCCATATAAGGTCTTTTGCTTTTTCTTTCATCTCTTTGAGATACAGACCCAGTAGTGGTGTTGCTTAGTCAAAGAGTATATACACTTTTATAGCCCTTTGGACATAGTTCTAAATTATTTTCAAGTGGTTGGATCAGTCCTCAATACCACCAACAGTGCATTAGTGTTCCTATTTTTCCACATCCATTTTCACATTTAATATTTCCCCTTTTCTAATTATCCAATCTAAAAGTTGTGAGGTGGTAGCTGGAAGTTATTTTAATTTTCATTTCTTGAAACAACAGTTATTAACACATTTTTTCATTTGATTGTACATAGTTTTAATTTTTCTACCAACTGCCTTTTCATATCTTTTGACCATTTACTGATTGAGGATTGAAATGTATTCTTATAAATTTGACTCAAATCTCTATGTATTTGAGAAATAAAGCCTTTATTAGAGAAACTTGCTGTAAAGTTTTCCCTCAGCTTCTTGCTTTCCTTCAAATCTTATGTGAATTAGTTTTCTTTGTGCAAAAACTTTTACATTTGATGTTATCAAATTTATCAAAACTATCCATTTTATATCCCATAATGTTCTCTAGTTCTTGTTTGGTCATAAATTCTCTCATCCATAAATCTGATAAGTAAAATATTCCATGCTCCCCTAATTTACTTGAAGAATTAAAGTATGTTAAAATTAATAGTCATCAAAATGGATAATACTGCTTTATGTGACATTTATTATTTGTTTGTCTGTTATTTAATTATTTTTTATAATTTCAAAGTTTATATTTCAATTGAAAAATGAAAATGACCAGCATTATTCTACTTTTTAAAAATATTTTAACATCCATGATACATTTAAAAGGTTTTATTATCACTACCTAATTATCAGCACCAGATTGCACTTAGTGAAAGTAAAACCCGAAAGTTGAGGTGAACTTCTTTACTGATATTGTAGTTAAAATTAGTTTAAAAGTTAAAATGGTCTGGAACAATGTTAAACAATAACAATTGATGATGAAGACTTCACAATTTCACTTTCAACTTTTTTCAGCCTTACTTTGGTTACACTCAACTGAAATATCCTCACAATCCTTTACCAAAGTAAATCCAAACAGTAGATTTATATTTTTCGTTAGGTCATCTCTTTAAAAATTGAAATATATTATTACTCTCCTAAGCACATCTAAATGCATAAGGTGTGGTTTTTGTTTTTTGTTTTTTATTTTTAGTTTACAACACTCAGTTCTACATAATTTGAGTTCTAGATTTTCTTCCCTCCCCTCTCCCTCCCCAAGATGGCAAGGCACATTGAACTTATTTACACACTAGTCAAGTTGTGGAGAAGAATTATGACCAATGGAATGAATCATGAGAAAAAAGAAACAGAACAAAAAAAACCCCAAAAACAAAAACAAAAGAAAGGAAAAAAGGGGGGAAAAAGGCAAGCAAAAAGTGTGCCTCAATCTGCATTCATACTTCATAGTTCTTTCTCTGGATGTAGATAGTATTCTCCATCGTGAGTCCCCTGGAGTTGTCTTTTTGCACGTTGTGTTGCTGAGAAAAGCAAAGTCTGTCAGGGTTAGTCCTCACAGAATCCAAATATCTGTGGTTGTGTATAGTGTTCTCCTGGTTCTGCTCCACTCACTCAGCATTATATTGTGTGGGTTTTTCCAGGTTGTTATGAAGTCCGTATCATCCCCATTTCTTATAGCACAATAATATTCCATTACCTTCATATACCACAGCTTGTTCAGCCATCACCCAATTGATGGGCATCCCCTTGATTTCCAATTCTTAGCTACTACAAAAAGAGCCGCTATAAATATTTTTGTACATATGGGTCTTTTTCCCACTTGTGCAATCTCTTTGGGATACAACCCTAGAAGTGGTATTGCTGGGTTAAAGGGTATGAACATTTTTATAACCCTATGGGCACAGTTCCAAATTGCTCTCCAAAATGTCTGGATCAGTTTACAACTCCACTAGCAATGTAACAATGTTTCAATTTTCCCACATCCTTTCCAGAATTTATCATTTTCCTATTTTGTCATTTTAGCCAATCTGACAGGAGCGATGTGGTACCTAAGAATTGACCTCTTGATGCCTCATAGGGTCATTAGCTTCCACTTGCTCAATTCTAATTTTTAATGAGTTGCTGTCTTCATTTTGCTTTTGAGTCTCCTTTTCCAATTGGTTGATTTTACCTCTCAGGGTGTCATTTTCTTTATTTAGATTCTGAATCTTCACAGCCATTGCACCAATCTTATTTTTTAAGGACTTGATTTCATCAGTGTTTTTGTTTTTTTTTTTCCATTTTTTTTCCATTTTTTATTTTACTTCACTAATTTGGTTTTTAAAATGCTCCTTTAGCTCTTCCAGTAATGCTTTTTGGGCTTGAGACCAGTTCAAATTCCCTTTTGAGGTATCAGATGTGGGTATAGTGTCATTGCTATCCTCTTCTGAGTTGGTATTTTGATCATCCCTGTCTCCATAAAAAGAATCAATGGTACTCAGTTTTTTTGTGTGTGTTCTTTTTCATGTTGGTTAGACTTTTCCTGGCTTTACAATGAATTTCAGTTTGGGGGGCTCAGGGCTCTCTGTCCCAGGTCTCTTATTCTGGGGATTGTGAGTCTAGTTACTGGTTTTGTGAATTATAGCCTTCGGTTTCCTAAGGTGTGGGGGAGGGGTCTGGCTGCCTGAAGTCTCTTCCCCTGGGGTTGCTTTATGGCACTGTTGCTCTTCAGCAAAGGTCTCAGCTGTTTGTTGTTTGAGCTGGTGTCTGGCACTTCTCCTGGGAGAGCAAGGGTATGTCTGGGCTCCTGGTGTTGACCCCTGCTGCGTCTGCCTCTCTGGGACTCAGGAACTCCCACTGCTTGGCCACTGAAGCCCCCCTTCTGTTTCCTCTATTCCAGTGTTTTTTCCCAAGGAATTCTCTGAGTCGGGGGGAGGGATCAGAGCCATTTACCTGGCCATTATGTCTCCCAGAAGTTCAAGAAGGCATGTTTCATAACTTAGGGCTGCAAGCCTCAGGAGTTGATATCTCATGGTGGTGTTGCACCGCTGCCTCTCATCACTGCCACAGACTGCTTCCTGTGTTGGGAGGCCTGGGGATTTCCGCTGGTTTTCAGTGCCTAGCTTTCTCCCAGCCTGTCTCAAACATTGGTTTCTGCAGCCGCTTCTGCTTTTGATAAGGTGTGTTTTTAAACTGAGTAAAATAATGGCAAATAGCTTTTATTCATTCAACAAATATCTGAGTGTTAGAACACAGCTTTGGATCAGCCTGAGGTATATAAAAAAGTTAAAGTCACCAAGTGAGTGCTCGTAGGGTGTAGGCGGGGGGAAATAATACAAAACTATAGCAAAAAAAAAGGAAAAACCAGAGAGGTTGGAGGACAAGCAGGACAATGAAATGACCTAGGCTGTGAAGGAAGATTACTGAGTAAAAGCCACTAAATTTGTACATTATCAGGTCATTGGTGATCTTTGAAAGTGATTTTGGTGGAGTACTGCACTTATTCATAAGGAATAAGGAGGGGATAGATGATGAGAAAAGAGAGGTAGTAGATGACTTTTTAGAGAAGTGAGGAAGTAAAAGGAAAGGGGAAGACCTGAACTGTAATTTGTAGTAAAAAGTAAAGAGCAGCTCTTGGAATTAGGAAGACCTGAGTTCAAATTCCACTTCTGCTCCAAGCTCCTTGTATGGCACTGGATGAATTATTTAACCTCTTAAAACCCAAAGTATCTGCATCCATTCTAGTCTTTCAGGCAAAGTAGGACTTAGTGGCAACTGGGTGGATTGAGTTGGGGAGGGGGAAGTTCCTGGTTTCCTGCTATAGTGGCTGGTGAAGCTATTCCATTGTTTTGGTGGGCTGGAGAAGAAAGGGAAGCATCCTAAGACCTCCTCCATGGTGGCTAGTGGTGGTGCTTTTCTTTTTCTTGGAGGAGGGATGCCTATTGGAGATATAGAGAAATGGAGATGAAATAAACCTGTCTCATTTGGAGACAAGACTATGGAAGGCAACAGCAATGAAGAAAAGAAGGGAATAGGTTGTGTTATCTCTGTTTGCAACACTCTTTCTTGTGAGTGTCAGCTGAAGAAAGGGGTAAGTGAAAGTCGGCTGATGGCTGTTTAGCAATTAAAGTTGGCTTTTATCTTGAGAACCATCAATACATAACTTCTTTCATTTCTTAAATTTGCCATGTTTATTGGACTTGATTTATTTCATTTCTGACAAAAGTTGGAAAACATTTAATTCCATTTTGATAATTAAATCTGAATTTAATCTTACTCAATAGTACCTAAACTCCTCTTAGACATCTCAAAAAATAAATATTTGACTAAATGGATATTGTTCCAGACATTGTTAGCATATTTCCCATTAAAAACATAAAATATGTACTAGAGATTGCAAACACTAACTTGTTTTAATATATTAATGTTATTTGTTGCAATACCGAGAATCAACATGGCACTTACATTATGTCCTTATGGCCAGAATGTTGTTATTCCTGAAATGTTATCTCAGTTTTCTCAAATTGAACTTTCATTCTAATTGGGGTAAACAATAAAGTGGAGTGGTCTATCAATACATAACTTAAAAATAGTCCAGTAAAAGTCAATAAATGCTGAAATATTTTATGCTTGAACGATGAGCTGCTATGTCTATTTGGAAAAAAGTGACCTTTATTTTTAATAGTATTGAAAAGGAAATGTTTTCATATGAATTCTGAGTAAGTAATTTTGTTTGCTAGCCTTCATTTTAAACATTTATTGCTTTTTTTTCTTTTTGCATGTGTGCATGTGTGTGTATGACTGAGGATGAAGTCTCCATTAGAAGTTAAATCAGATGCCATATTGTATTTTATCTAAAAGCTGATTATTCAGGAAGCTGCAGGTAACAAAATTTTACTTTCACATTTGTCTACCAAATGGATTTCCACTTTACAGCATCAATTAAGAATCTTATACAGTATGATTATGCAACAATTGTTATGGATGCTTCAGGCAAAATAAAGTAATTTTCTTCCTCTTCCCTTAATGTATTATACTTATATAATAACATTGATCAACTACCACATATCATACAATATAAAACAATCTGGCTTACCAGTTGAATTAATTTTTTCCTGTACAAAATTTTAAATTTTATCTATTTCATATAGATCGCTCTCAATACTCACTAACATCTGTCATCACATGTCTAATGAAAAGTCTATTAGTTGCTCCCAATAGCTATTGAGAGCTGAGAACCAAAGAAGGAAAAAATTAACTGTTTGTAAAGATTGAAAGCAGTACTCAACTGGAGGGAATGTCATGATGAACTTTGGAGATATAGTTGGTTGACACAAGGAGAAAATGTGGATTCACATTTATAAATTGGTAGCCATTATTTTTATTAGCAAAACATGTTACCATTGTAATCCCAGTCATTTTTTGTTATATTGTTAGCAATCAGGGTTGTATTCCTGAATCACTTATTTCATCTCCTACAACAATCTTTCTTCTTTCTTTCTTCCCTTTTATCTCCCCTTCCTCCTTCCCTCATCATCCCTTCACTCCATCCCCAATCTGTTTTTCTCCCTTTCCTTCTGTACTTTGCTGCCTATTTTCTCCCTTCTTTTTCCTTTCCTCAATCTCTCCATTCCTTCCTTCAGTATTAAGCATTCAATATGGTCAAGGTAATATGGTATACTACCTAAAACCATGAAGTTAGAAAGTCATGAATTAAAATATTTCCTCTGACATACTAGATTCATGGCCATAGTTTACTTACTCAACTTCTCTGTGTCCATGGCCACTCTTTAAAACTCAACTGTAAACGAGTTGTCAATATGAATTGGTGGAAGAATGTTGGAGTCTCCTAAATGGTATGAAATAACAGTGGGGGACAAAAACAGTAAAACAAAAAAGAAAGAAAGAAAAATCAGATGCTTTCTCACTTACATTTTTATTATAAAAACTCATGGAAATATTGGAAGCCTTCCAGTTATTTATAATGGAAATGCTGGAATTTTGAATAATGATGACTATACAGCAAGCTATGCTAAATTTACTCCAGATTCCATTTACTTCCAGTGGTCAGTAAATCTTTCCGTTTTCTCTAGCTGAAGTAGATCACTCAAAGTTTGACAGAAGTAAAATAGTGCACCTGTTGGGGAATGTAAATCTAAAAGGAATTAGGAAGAAACACTGATGTGGTCTGACCATAGAAAGGGTGGTATATAGAAGGGTGGAGCCAAGATGGCCGAGTAAAAGCAGGGACTTGCTTGAGTTCTCCTCCAAACCCCTCCAAATACCTGTAAAAATGACTCTAAATAAATTCTAGGTCGGCAGAACCCACAAAATGACAGAATGAAACAAATTCCCAGCCCAAGACAACCTGAAAAGTCAACAGTAAAGGCCTGTTGCACAAGTGTGAGAGAAGAGCATAGTCCAGTACAAAGTGCCACAACACAGCATGCCCCAGCAAAGCTGGAGCAAACCTCAGGGGACTGAATCACTGGCAACTGTGGTGGTTTCCAGACTTCTCAACCCACAAATGCCAAAGACAACTTAGAATGTCAGTAGGAAAGGTCTGTTGAACCTGCGTGAGAGAGGAGCATTATCTGGCCCCAGCCTCAAGGAGCACTGGCAGCAGCCTTGCCAGTGGCTGCTTCCAGAGCTCTAAGGCCACAGATGGTTGGGGGAGTGAGTGGCTGATCAGAGGGAAACTGCAGAGACCTCTTTGCTGGCATTGAAGCAGGATTCTCTTGCTTTGCCCATGCTGTGATCTCGGTCACAGTTCTGGATGGCAGTCTTTTTGGGGAGAGGAGGAGCACTGGGGTGGTGGAGTTTGTGGCAGCAGTGGAGAGGGAATCCTTCTCACAGCCCCAAGATAGAAAAGAGTGCTTGTGGTCACTCACAGACCAGAGCACAGGCCAGGAGAGGAGTGAATACCTCTCCTTTGATAATACCAACTTGGAAGAACTGATAATTTACAGATCCCTAGAAGTATCTCTGAAACAGATGCACAAACCCCCTGAAGCTTGTGACAGTAGACCCTCTACACTGGAAATAGAGTACTATCTTAACAAAGAGTTAAAATATCAAGTAATTGGCTGGGAAAATAAGCAAATGGTGGGAAGAAAAATCTCAGCCTATAGAATCTTACTTTGGTGAGATCGAAACATACAACCAGAATAAGAAAACAAAGTCAAAGCTCCTACATCCAAAGCCTCCAATAAAAATATGAATTAGTCACAGGCCATGAAAGAGCTCAAAAGGATTTTGAAAATCAAATAAGAGAATTAGAGGAAAAATTGGGAAGAGAAATAAGAGTGATACAAGAAAATCATGAAAAACAAGTCAATGATTTGCTAAAGGAGACCCCCATAATACTTTAAAAATAGACTAACCCAAATAGTAAAAGAGGTCCAAAAATCCAATGAGAAGAAGAATGCCTTGAAAAGCAGAATTGGCCAAATGGAAATGGAGGTCCAAAAGCTCACTGAAGAAAATAATTGCTTGGAAAGTAGAATGGAGCAAATGGAAGTTGATGACTCTATGAAAAATCAAGAAATTATAAAACAAAATCAAAAGAATGAAAAAGTAGAAGACAATGTGAAATATCTCATTAGAAAGAAAAGAACTAACCTGGAAAATAGATACAGGAGAGATAATTTAAAATTTATTGGACTACTTGAAGGCCATGAGCCTACACATCAACTTTCAAGAAATTATTAAGGAAAACTACCCTGATATTTTAGAACCCCAGAGCAAAATAGAAATAGAAAGAATCTACCAATCATCTCATGAAAGAGATAACAAAATAAAATATCCTACGAACATTGCAGCCTAATTCTAGAGTTCTCAGGTCAAGGAGAAAATATTGCAAGTAGCCAGAAAGAAGTAGTTCAGGTACTGTGGAAACATAATAAGGATAACACAAGATTTAGCAGCTTCTATCTTAATCGATCTGAGGGCTGGGAATATGATATTCTGGAGGTAGAAAGAGCTAGAATTACAACCAAGAATCACCTACCCGGAAAAATTTATATTCAATGAAACAGAGGCTTTCAAGCATTCTTCATGGAAAGACCAGAACTGAATAGAAAATTTGACTTTCAAATACAGGACTCAGGAGAAACAAGAAAAGGTAAACAGGAAAGAGAAATCATAAAGGACTTATTAAAGTTGAACTGCTTATATTCCTACATGGATAGATGATATCTGTAACTCATGAGACCTTTTTCACTATTAGAGTAATTGGAGGGAATATGTATATATACATACATACATACATATTCACACATAGACACACATAGACACACACACACACACACACACACACACACACACACACACACACACACATATATATATATATATATATATATATATATATATATATATATATATATATATATATATAGACAGAGGGCACAGGATGAGTTGAATATCAAGGGATTATATTTAAAAAATAAAATTAAGGCATGAGAGAGGAATGTACAGGGAGAAGGAGAAAGGGAGGGGTGGAATGGGGTAAATTATCTCACATAAAATAGGAAAGGAAAAGCTTTACAGTGGAGGGGAAGAGGGGGCAACATAAGAGGGAATGAGTGAACCTGACTCTAAACACATTTGTCTTGAGGAGGAAAGGACATACACACTCAATTGAGCATGGAAATCTATCTTACTCTACAGGAAAATGTGTGGGGTAGGGATAAGAGAAGAGGGGATGATAGAAGGGAAGGAAGAATGGGGGGAGAGGTAATCTGAAACAAACACTTTTGAAAAGGGACAGGGTCAAAAGAGGGAGTAGAATAAATTTGGGGCAGGATAGAATCAAGGGAAATATAGTTACT
The DNA here is from genome assembly GCF_011100635.1 of Trichosurus vulpecula. Taxonomy (NCBI): domain Eukaryota; kingdom Metazoa; phylum Chordata; class Mammalia; order Diprotodontia; family Phalangeridae; genus Trichosurus; species Trichosurus vulpecula. Next base: position 144,113,801 of record NC_050579.1, on the reverse strand, counting down.
TTTTTTTACAACATGGCTATTATGGAGGTGTTTTGCATGACTACATATCTATAACCTATATCAAACTGCTTGCCTTCTCGATGAGGGTGGGTTGAGAGGGAGGAAGGGAGAGAATTTGAAACTCAAGATTTTAAAAATGAATATTCAAATTGCTTTTACTGCAACTGGGAAATAAGATATATAGGCAATGGGGTATATAAATCTAACTTGTCCTACAGGAAAATAGAAGGGGAACAGGATAAGAGAAAGCTGGGGGATGACAGGAGGGAGGGCAGATTGGGGGAAGGGATAATCAGAATGCACAGTGTCTTAGAGTGAGGGGTGGGAAGAGATGGGGACAAAATTTGGAACTAAAAATCTTGGGGAATTGAATGTGTAAAGTGGGTATAATAGTCCTGAACTACTCATTTTATGATTGCAATAAGTATCAAAAGAAATTGTGCTTGTACACACCATCTTGGCTCCGCCTTCTATTATGATCATTTTGCTGTTAATTATTTGTAGCTTTTAATAGCAAGAATGACCATTAATGGCCAATAATGGCTGTACATCTACTCTATCTAATTTCTGGTAAATGTATACAACTTCTTTGTACCTTTGCAGCCTTATACTTTACTCCCCTCCATTTACTCTATGATCAAGTTTCATAGGTCTACTTACTGTTTCTTACATATGACTCTCCATTTACCAACTCTGTGCTTTTGTTATGTCTTTGTCTTATATCAGGGGTGTGTGTTGGTGCCAGGTCTAACCAGAGCATTGTTAAATTTCCAGTGTACCTATTATGAACTCAGAAAACAGCAATCACTACAAATCAGATCTTTTTACATTTGGTTGTTGTTAATGATTGTCTGGGTTTAAGGACGTGCTAATGATGCAGATTAAATTAAAAGTGTGTATGCACACACTGTTTAGGTTGGTTGTTAATTGTTCGCCAGCACACCCCTATATTGCTTTATAAATGTTGCTTGAGTTTAGCAGGGGTGCATTAGAAGGTTGAAGAAATGAAGTCATTATCATATTGAATGCCTGGTTACTGTTAGATAATAATGGTAATGACGATGACGATGACGATGACGATGATGATGATGATGATGATGATGATGATGATGATGATATCAGCTAGCATTTATATAGTACTTTTAAGGTTGAATTCATTATATCATATAATCATCAACCTGCTTAACCTTCAATGCTATGTCCTTCACTTCTTCCTCTTATTGTCCCTGGCTTCCTTCAGGGCTCAGTTCAAATCCTACCCTCTACAGAAAGCCATTCTTAGTTTTCTTCCTTACCTCCCCCATGCCCTCAAACTACTAGTGCTTTCACCTTTTAGTTTACTTTCTTCTATTCATATTTTATCTTGTACCTAGTTACTGGTTACTTCCTCATTAGAATAAAAGCTCCTTCAGGATTTCACAGTGTTTGGCACATAGTAAGTCCTTATTTAATGCTTGTTGACTGACTGAATCTTTTCCGGGAAAAATGTGGGAAAGACAAAGATTTTCTGATTTTTTAATATGAATTACCTATCTAGCTTTGTGATAATGAATAAGAATATCTGAATTTAGTATGTTCTGTTGCCTTTTCAATCAGTTTATCCTTAGATTAAAAAAAAGTCAAGTGGTCCATCCCTTTGCTTCTGAATAATATTTTATTCTTCAGTTCAGAAGTTATTTTTCATTTTCTAGGAAATTTGTGGCTCCAACTTCCAATGTTTTAAATACTGAGAATTGCAGTAGAATTGTGCACTGTAATTTTCTGTACTGCTTTCTATTCTGGGGAAAAAACAAACTCTTTGCAAGGTGCTCAATGAATTGGGGTGGTGAGGTGGTGGTGGTTGAAATAAGAGGAAGTTGTCCTATAGTTCATTATTTATTTGGACAATTTTGTAATCCATGCGATCAGGAAAGGTATAGGTAAAATATTTTAACAGGGAGCCTCAGGAGTCAAAAACAGTTTCATACTGGGCTAATCTTTTAAGTTTTTGGCATTTTTTTTTTCATTTCTTAGAGGCTTCCACAAGAATGGACTAAGGGAGATGGACTAGAGTATATCAAATAACAATGTACAGTTTAGAAATAAAACTGACATATACAAATATATGCTTATGTATATACATATACATATATGCACATATATTTTCTCATAGACTAAGTAAACTAGGATCCCATAAAATAAATATATTAAATTAAAGGCTTAGAATTCTTACATATTCTTAAATAATTGTTATCTCAAAGGACATTTATCTTTTGATAAATTCAGTCATAAAAAAGTATTCATACTTCAAAATGAATGTTTTAGATTTATTTTATTTTGCTGTAAAGTCTGATTTGTTACATGGGTAAGGACTTCTTGATATTTCATGGATAGATTGGTGTTTCCATGATCCTAACTATCAGAAATACTCTGGTATTTCTAGAGATATGGAAGTGTATCAGTAAGACAAGGTTCACAATATCAATGGTGACTCTGAATATGCCTGTATAGTTCTGAATTGCAGAATAGAAGAGATTCTCCATAAAGAAGGCAGAAGTAAAACATTTATTCAGACACCAGAGGACCAAATCCTAAAACCAATAATTCCAATCCAACATAGCAGCAATTGCATCCCAAAACTAGTAAGTCCACTTCATTATAGCACCAAGGAAATTAAAACACAATAACACAGCAGGGAGCCAAGCCATCTCCTAACCTTCCCCTCTGCTGGGGCCTTCCCATAAACACTTACTCACAAATCCTAGCTGTCTGCTTGCCTGTGTCCTCTCTTCCCGCAGTTCTGAGATCTGAGAGGTTGTAGTTCTAAGACCCCTTGCAGTTCTGTCTCTCTCTGAGCTTAATGGCTACCCTTAGAGTATATACATATGTATATATATATATATATATATATATATATATATATATGTATATATGTATATATATATATATGTGTGTGTGTGTGTGTGTGTGTGTATATATATATATATATATATATATATATATATATATATATATATATATTCACACCTATTTAGCAAAAGGGTGTGGGCTTTCCTACAAACAAGCCACTCCTAATCAAGCTGTCCTTAAGTAACTCCAACTGAAGCTTGTTAAGGGGATGAAAGGGCAGGAAGATCTTTAATCACATTAACACCACAGGAAGAAATGTATTTTACTGTAATGACTTAATGGTTCTGGACTTTATTTTCACAAAGAAAATATGTTTAAATACAAATAAAGCCAGATTCCAAAGTTTTTGAAGAGATCCCAAAGTATAGATCACCTATCAGGAATTCACATCTCATACCTTTCCTTACTGAACTTGAGGGGGGGAAACATATAATAGGCATAAAGTAAGCAATTTTTTTGCTTCCAAGTTAAAAAGGTTGAAAAGCTATTGGCTTGTCACAATTGGACACATTGAATGTAGCTTGTTTTTCAAAGTCATGATTATTTATGCAAATATAAACAGCCTTCAAAATGACAATGGATAATAGACACTCAGCCAGCTTTATGTCTAAGAAGAGATTTGAAAATGATAGAAGAAATGCCAGCAATAAAATTCCTCTAGTGCTCATAAAAATTCTTGAGTTACGATAATTTCTACAAATTCTACTTGGAATAGGTCCTCTTTATTACACTCTTTTTCTTTGAAGCACTGTCACTGGAATTCAGGAAATGTTAAGTAATGTTTGCCCTCCACCTCTTCTTTCCATTTTAATTTTTTTTTATTTTAGTGGCTTCCTAACATATTGTCAGAATAAGAAAGCTACTAAATATCCAATCCTGTATGAGATATCATCTCTTTTAAAAGTATTTGAAATCCTTCTTATCTTAATATATGTAATTATTAAATAGACTCTTTTAAAAAGAAGAAACCAAAATAAAAATTTTAAACTTTCTATTCCTGTAGTATTACACTGAGGCTAATTAAGAAATGCCATCATGTCCCTCCTAGTTAAGATGAGGACTCTCAAATATTATTGTGTTCTTGTGAGAAGTTCATTACTCTAATACATCCATGATTGCTGTAGTGAGAATTGTCCAAAGTAATGCCTCAGCCCAGAGAGAGAATAATTACAAGTATGGTTAACAAATTAAGGATAGTATGCTACCAGATTGTTCACTCATGGTATTAATTCAAAAGATCATTCCAATAAGGGTAAGCATATAGATCCTGGATATGCTGAACTTTTAGCACTCTTCTAGGTTAAAATAGATAGCCACCTTTTCAGACTGCTACTGTCATCATCTCAGTTATGGTTATACTATTCTATTATTTTCACCAAGTGATATGCAGCATCAGCTGAAGAGGGAAATAAATAAACTTTGGGTTGCTAAAGATAAAAGCTTTATAGATAACTCCTCTAACATAGTGGAACTATACTAAAGGTGTCCATTATTTAGCAAACAGATATGACAAACTGAAAAGCCAAATTTCAGATTCCATGTTAACAGATTTTAAAAGCAAAACCTTTCTTAAGGGCATAGAGAAGAAAAAAAGATACATGACTCAATATAATTTTGTTTCATTAAGAAATGGCCATTCTTGGAGAAAGCCAGGTGCTGGAAGCTGGCGGAGATCCCCAGTCCTCCCAACACAGGACGGCAGTCTGTGGAAGCTACAGAGGCAGCTCAATGCCATGGGCCATGAAACACGTACTCCTGATGCTTGCATCCCAGAAACTCAGATTCTTGAACTTCCGGGAGACATAATGGCCAGGTAAATGGATCTAATCCCTCACCTCCCCACCCACAGAATTCCTCGGAGGAAAAAAAAAAGAATGCTGGAACAGAGGAGAAAGGAGTGGGGCTTCATTGGTCAAATAGTAGAAGTTCATTAGTCCCAGAGAGGCAGAGTTGGCAGGGGTCAACACCAGGAGCCCAGATGTAATCTTGCTCCACCAGGGGAAGTGCCAGACATCAGCTCAAACAACAAAGAGCTGAGACCCCACACCTCAGGAAACTGAAGGCTATAATTCTAGACTCACAATCCCCAGAATAAGAAAGCTGGGACAGAGATCCCTGAGCCCTAAAGTCAGAAATTTGTTGTAAAGCCAGGAAAAGGCTAACCGACATGAAGAAGAACACACACAAAAAAACCAAAGACTATAGATTCTTTTTATGGAGACAGGGATGATCAAAATACCAATTTGGAAGAGGGCAGCAATGACACTATAGTCATGTCTGATACCTCAAAGGGTAATGTGAACTGGTCTCCAGCCCAAAAAGCATTGCTGGAAGAGCTAAAGGAGGATTTTAAAAACCAAATTAGGGAGCTAAAAGAAGATGAAATCAAGTCCCTAAAGAATAAGATTGGTGAAATGGTTATGGAGATACAGAATCTAAAGAGAGAAAATGACACCCTGAGAGGCAAAATCAACCAACTGGAAAAGGAGACTCAAAAGCAAAATGAAAACACTAACTCATTAAAAATTAGGGTGGAGCAAGTGGAAGCTAATGAATCTATGAGGCACCAAGAAGTAGTAAAACAAAATGTAAAGAATGAAAAAATAGAAAAAAATGTGAAATATCTGATTGGGAAAACAACTGACCTGGAAAATAGATCCAGGAGAGACAATTTAAGAGTTATTGGTTTACCGGAAATCCACGATGAAAAAAAGAGCCTTGACAGTATCTTCAAAGAAATTATCAAAGACAACTGCCCAGAGGTCCTATAACCAGAGGGCAAAATAGACATTGAAAGAATTCACCGATCACCCCCTGAAAGAGATCCCAAACTGAAAACACCAAGAAATATCATAGCCAAATTTCAGAACTACAAAGTCAAGGAGAAAATACTTCAAGCAGCCAAAAATAAACAATTCAAATATCGTGGAACTACAGTCAGGATCACGCAGGATCTCTCAGCTTCCACATTAAAAGACAGGAGAAATTGGAATATGATATTCCAAAGAGCAAAGGAGCTGGGACTGCAACCAAGGATCAACTACCCAGCAAAACTAAGCATAATTTTTCAGGCAAGGAGATGGACATTCAACGAGATGAGGGAATTCCAGAGCTTCCTGATGTAAAGGCCAGAACTCAATGGAAAATTTGATCTCCAAATACAAAACTCAAGAGAGACATAAAAAGGTAAACAGGGGGAAAACCCCCCCACAAACCTTATTAATATATGACGGCAAATTATTTGCATATTTGTATAGGATTATATCATCTTATGTATGTTTTGTGTATATATACATACATATATATATATATATATATATATATGTTATTCTTGAGAATGGTACAGCTATTGTGATGATTGAAAGGGATACACATGGATTGTGAATGCCTGTATAAAATGATTGATATAAGGATAAAAAACATAAGTAAGAGATGTAAAGGGAGGGCTATGAGACAAGAGGTAAGGAGGTAGTAGAAAAGGGTAAATTACACCAAATGAAGAGACACAAAAACATATTATAGTAGAGGGAAACAAGGGAGGGAGAAGAGCAGTATTTGAGCTTCACTGTCATCTGATCTGGTTCAAGAAGGGAACAACATACCCTGATAAGTATAGATATCTAACTTGTTCTACAGGAAGTAGGAGGGGAAGGGGGGAAAAAGGGAGGGGGATGGTCAGAGGGGAGAGGAGAAGTAGCAAGTGGGAAACGATAAGATAAGGGAGGGGAATAACGAGGGAGGGTGAACTGAGGAAGGCAGCAGTCAAAAGCAAAACTTTGTTGAGGAGGGGAAGGGGAAAGGGAGAAATAAAAGCATAAACAGGGGGAAATAGGATGGAGAAAAAGACACAGATAGAAATCATAACTGTCAACGTCAATGGGATGAACTCTCCCATAAAACGGAAGCAGATAGCAGAATGGATTAAAAACCATAATCCTACAATATGCTGTTTACAAGAAACACATTTGAAACAGGGGGATACACACAGGGTAGAGGTAAAAGGCTGGAGTAAAATATACTGCGCTTCAGCTAAAGTTAAAAAAAGCAGGTGTAGAAATCCTAATCTCAGACAAAGCAAAAGTAAAGATAGATTTAATTAAAAGAGATAAGGAAGGACATTACATCCTGCTAAAAGGCACCATAAACAATGAAGCAATATCATTGTTTAACATATATGCACCAAATGGTATGGCATACAAATTCTTAGAGGAGAGGTTAAGGGAGTTACAGGAAGAAATAGACAGCAAAACTATAATATTGGGAGACTTCAACCTCCCCCTTTCTGAACTTGATAAATCTCACCTCATAATAAATAAGGAAGAAGTTAAGGAGGTAAACAGAATTTTAGAAAAGGCAGATATGATAGACCTCTGGAGAAAACTGAATGGGGATAAAAAAGAATATACTTTCTTCTCAGGGGTACATGGCACATACTAAAAAATTGACCATGTACTAGGGCATAAAAACCTCACAATCCAGTGCAGAAAGGCAGAAGTAGTCAAAGCACACTTTTCAGATCATGATGCAATAAGAATTATTTGTAATAAAGTACCATGGAAAAATAAGCCAAAAAGTAATTGGAAACTAAATAATCTAATTCTAAAGAATGAGTGGGCCAAAGAACAAATAAAAGAAACAATTAATAACTTCATTCCAGAGAATGACAATAATGAAACAACATACCAAAACCTATGGGATGCAGCAAAAGCAGTTCTTAGGGGAAGTTTTATATCCCTAAATGCTTACATGAATAAAATAGGGAGAAAGGAGATCAGTGATCTGGGCATACAACTGAAAAAGCTAGAAAAAGAGCAAATTGAAAACCCCCAATTAAATGCCAAATTAGAAATACTGAAAATCAAAGGAGAGATCAATAAAATTGCATCCAAGAAAACTATTGAATTAATAAATTAAACAAAGAGCTAGTTTTATGAAAAAACCAATAAAATTGATAAACTTTTGGTCAATTTGATTAAAAAAAAGAAAGAAGAAAATCAAATTACCAGCATCAAAAATGAAAAGGTTGAGTTCACCTCTCCTGAAGAGGAAATCAAAACAATAATTAGGAATTATTTTGCCCACTTGTATGTCCATAAATTTGACAACCTTAGAGATTTTGATGAATATATACAAAAACATAAATTGCCCAGGCTAACAGAAAAGGAAGTAAAATTTCTAAATAACCCCATCTCAGAAAAAGAAATTGAGCATGCCATCAATGAACTCCCTAGGGAAAAAATCTCCAGGGCCAGATGGTTTTACATGTGAATTATATCAAACATTTAAAGAACAACTAATTCCAATACTTTGTAGACTATTTGGGGAAATAGGTGAAGAAGGAGTCCTACCAAATTCTTTTTATGGCACAAGTATGGTACTAATACCCAAACCAGGTAGAGTCAAAACAGAAAGAAAATTATAGAGCAATCTCCCTAATGAATATTGATACAAAAATTTTAAGTAAAATATTAGCAAAAAGATTGCAGCAACTTATCACAAGAATAATACACTATGACCAGGTAGGCTTTATTCCAGGAATGCAAGGCTGGTTCAATATTAGGAAAACTATTAGCATAATTGACCATATCAACAACAAAACTAGAAGAAACCATATGATCATCTCAATAGATGCAGAAAAAGCCTTCGAAAAGATACAACACCCATTCCTATTAAAAACACTAGAAAGCATAGGAATAAATGGAACCTTCCTTAAAATTATAAATAGCATCTACCTAAAACCATCAACAAGCATTATTTGTAATGGGAATAAGCTAGATGCATTCCCAATAAGATCAGGGGTGAAACAAGGATGTCCATTATCACCCCTACTATTTAATTTGGTACTGGAAACGTTAGCTGTAGCAATAAGAGAAGAAAAAGGAATTGAAGGAATTAGAATAGGAAAAGAAGAAACTAAATTATCACTCTTTGCAGATGATATGACGATTTATTTAGAGAATCCTAGAGAATCAAGTAAAAAACTACTTGAAATAATAAACAACTTTAGCAAAGTTGCAGGATATAAAATAAACCCACATAAATCCTCAGTATTCCTATACATTACTAACAAAGCCCAACAACAAGAGATAGAAGGAGAAATTCCATTCAAAGTTACTTTAGACACTATAAAATATTTGGTAGTCTATCTGCCAAGACAAACCCAGGGCCTATACGAACATAATTATGAAACACTTTTCACACGAATAAAGTCAGATCTAAATAAATGGAAAAATATCAGTTGCTCATGGTTAGGCTGAGCTAGTATAATAAAAATGACAATTTTACCTAAATTAATCTGTCTATTCAGTGCCATACCAATTGAACTACCAAAAAATTATTTTACAGAGCTGGATAAAATAATAACAAAATTCATCTGGAAAAACAAGTGGTCTAGAATATCTAGGGTATTAATGAAAAGAAATTCTAGAGTAGGTGGCCTAGCTATACCAGATATTAAACTGTATTATAGAGCAGCCGTCATCAAAACTACCTGGTACTGGCTAAGAAACAGAGCTCTGAATCAGTGGAATAGGATAGGAACACAAGATGGAGAAGTCAACAACTATAGCAATCTACTCTTTGATAAACCCAAAGAGGCCAGTTCTGGGCTAAGAATTCACTATTTCACAAAAACTGTTGGGAAAATGAGAAAATGGTAGGGCAGAAACTGGGCATAGACCAATATCTTATACCATATACAAAAATAAAGTCAAAATGGATTCATGATTTAGGAGTAAAGGCTGATACTATAAGTAATTTGGGAGAGCAAGGAATAGTTTACTTATCAAATTTATAGAAAAGAAAAGAATTCATGACCCAACAAGAGATAGAGAGCACTACAAAATGCGAAATGGATAATTTTGATTATGTGAAATTGAAATGTTTTTGTACAAAAAAGGCCAATGCAACAAAAATTAGGAGGGAAGCAGAAAATTGGGAGAAAATCTTTACAGCTAGTGTCTGTGATAAAAGCCTCATTTCTAAAATATACAGGGAACCGAGCCAAATATATAGGAATACAAGCCATTCCCCAATTGAAAAATGGTCAAAGGATATGAACAGGCAGTTTTCAGAGGAAGAAATTAAAGATACCTATAGGCATATGAAAAAATGCTCTAAATCACAACTGATTAGAGAAATGAAAATCAAAACAACTCTTAGATACCACATCTCTCCTGTCAGATTGGCTAAAATAACAAAACAGGAAAATGATAAATGCTGGAAAGGATGTGGGAAAATTGGAACACTGTTACATTGCTGGTGGAGTTGTGAGATGATCCAGCCATTTTGGAGAGCAATTTGGAACTATGCCCAAAGGGCTATAAAAATGTTCATACCCTTTGACCCAGCAATACCACTTCTAGGGTTGTATCCCAAAGAAATCACACAAGCGGGAAAAGGACCCATATGTACAAAAATATTTATAGCAGCTCTTTTTGTGGTAGCCAAGAATTGGAAATCAAAGAGGTGCCCATCAACTGGGGAATGGCTGAACAAGCTGTGGTATGTGAAGGTAATGGAATACGATTGTGCCATAAGAAATGGGGATGATACAGACTCCATGACAACCTGGAAAAACATACACAACATAATGCTGAGCGAGCAGAGCAGAGCCAGGAGAACATTACACACAACCACAGATATATGGATTCTGTGAGGACCAACCCTGATAGGCTTCACTCCTCACAGCTACACAAGGTACAAAGACAACTCCAAAGGACTCACGATGGAGAATGCTATCCAGAGAAAGAACTATGAATTATGAATGCAGATTGAGGCACACTTCATGCTAGCCTCCCCCCCCCCATTTTTTTTTTTATTTTCTCTCTTCTGTTTTTGTTTTTGGGTTGTTTTTTTTTTTTTGGTCCTGTTTCTTCTTTCGCATGATTCATTTCATTGATCACAGTTCTTCTCTATAACTTGACTAGTGTGTAAATTAATTCAATGCAAAGTTATACATGGAAGCTATATGGGATTCCATGCCGTCTTGGGGAGGGAGGGGGGAGGGAGGGAAGAAAATCTGGAGCTCAAAATTATGTAGAACCGAATGTTGTAAACTAAAAATGAAAATTTATAATAAAAAAAGAAATGGCCGTTCTTTTATCTTTAGTGAAAGAAACAATTGCATTAATGACCTTAACTTGAATTATTTATTTCACCATGCTGCTTTTCTTTTCCTTCATCTTTCATACTCATTAATTTATCTTATCTTTTGTAAGCTTATTTCTTTTGTTTTAAAGTAAGGTGTTATCCCACCAGTTTTTTTTATTCTCTATTCTTTTTTATGACATGTGATGTGAGCTATAATGTAATTGGGCACATGAATGGGAAATTGCAAGAGGTGTCTATTCTAATTATTTGCTTGTGGTTTTTTTTTCAGTTAAACTGAAAGTGTTAGAACTTATTACTCCACTAAAACTTCCATAACTCATGTAGACTGTTGCATTAGTGGTTAAGCAGTCAGTTATTGCTTCACCTCATTAGAATGTAAATAAAGACCATGGATTAAATTAGCCTGTATAATATTACACATTCAAGCTCCCATTCAATCAGAATTAGTTTAGACGGATTTCAGTTGAGGTGCCTTTCTTCCCGCTAACCCTGGTACCCCATTTTACTGTATTTTGAATCTGTTTAGAGCATTTCAATAATTCATCCAGATTACATAAGAGTGTAGAGCCAATACTGGAGCCACTCATTTCCCCGCTTTGTGTGCAAAAATGCACATATATGAAAACTCTTTTATAAAAGAGAGATATCTGGCAGCTTTTCATACTCATAAGGGAGCCCAAATGAGCATGAATAATGCTCTTAAAATAAAACCTTATTAATATTTGATTGCAGTTTCATTGTTTCTAACACATCCCATTAGCACTGTCATATTTGCTTCACATGATAAGGCACCACTACAGTTCACTAAAGAGAGGATTATGTTCTAATATTTTAGTGAACTCTGATGAACCACTCAAATTCATTTGGAAGAAGACTAGCTTGGGGGCAATTAACTCTCCTAGTAGCATAAACATTTATAGCTTAAAAAAAGTACTCCAGCATCTAAGACTTCTAAAATATTTTTATTAAAAACATATATATATATATATCTATTCTCTAATAATACCATTGCATTTTCCCCTTAAAAATAAAGACTTGTTTAAAAATTTCTTGGTATGGAACATATTCTTTGATTCTATCCAATTTCACCAATATCAGTTTTCTCTTTTCACTTTAACTCTGTCTTCATTTTTATTAGTGTCACTTCTTCCTTGGTTACTTCTCTTATTAGAGGCTTCTACAGGGAAAATAATCATACATTTGTAGAACACACCTTCAAAGTTTCATTCTCTCCTTATAGAACAAAGATACCAATTAAAGCCAAATTAAATGGAAAAAAAAGAAAGCAGAAATGTAGATCTGAATTTACTGTATTCTCTTAAGAGAGTTGGGTGGCAAAACAAAAGTAAATTATAAAATTCCAAATACTACATTTTATTCTGTACCTTCAAATTCCTTGCTAGAAATCAATTTTATTACCCCCTTTTAATTTATATTTTACACCACTTTTTCTGTATAATTCTTCCTTGGGGAGGCTGGAGCCCAGGTGGCTGAGAAAAGGCATTGATTTCCCTGAGTTCTCCCCCAAACCTCTCTGTATACCTTTAAAATGCCATAAAACAAGTCCCAGAGTGGCAGAAACCTCAAAAGGACATGGTGAAATAATTTTCCAGCCAAATACAACATAGAAGGTCAGCATGAAAGGTTTGTATCATTTGAATGAGAGTGGAGCACAGTCTAGTACAAGCTGTGTCAGCTCTGCATGGGTCCCAGCAACCTTTGAGCGGGCCAGGGGATCAACAGTGGCAGCGGCTGCTTCTAGAGCTCTTAGTTCTAGGTAAAGGGGTCAAACAAATGGTCAGAAGGCTAGCACAAAGGGAAGGACTCTGTTGCTTTGCTCATACTTTGATCCAAGTAATAGTCCTGGGTGGCAGTACCAGGGCAAGAAGGAGCACTAGCACACCAGAGCTTGTGGCTAAAGTGGAGCAGAGAACCTCATCCCAGTTACAGGGCAGAAAAGAATTCTTGTGGTCACTCACAAACCAGAGCATAGGCCAGAAGAGTAGTAAAACACCTCTCCTTAGATCATACTACACTGGAAGAACTGAAAACTTAGAGGTCCCCAAAAGTATCTCTGAAAACAGTTGCACAAAACCTTTGAAGCTTTGGACAGTGCACCTTCTACACTGGAAGCAGAACCCCACTTTAGCAGAGAGTTAAAAGTCAAGAAATGGGCAGAAAAAATGAGCAAACAAGAGGAAAAAATTATGACCATAAAAAGCTACTATGTTGACAAGGAATATCAAAACACTCACTCAGAAGAAGATAACAGTCAAAGCTCCTACATCCAGAGCCTCCAGGAAAAATACAAATTGGTTTCAGACCACAGAAGAGCTTGAAAATCAGGTAAGAGAAGTGAAGGGAAAAAATGGCAAGAAAATGAGAGAGATGTGAGAAAATCATAAAGAATGAATCAACAGCTTGGTAAAGGAGACATAAAAAATACTGAAGAAAATAACTCCTTAAAAACAAAATGGGCTAAATGGTAAAGGAGGTATAAAAAGCCAAAGATAAGAAGAACATCTTGAAAAGCAGAATTCACCAAATGGAAAAAGATATTAAAAAATTCACTGAAGGATAACTCCTTAAAAAGTAGAACTGGCCAAATGGAAAAAGAAGTCCAAAAGATCCCTGAAGAAAATAATTCCTTACAAATTAGACTTGAGCAAATGGAAGCTAATGACTTCATGAGAAATCAAGAAATAATAAAACAAAACCCAAAGAATGAAAAAAATAGAAGCTAATGTGAAATATCTCACCGGAGAAACAACTGACCTGGAAAATAGATCCAGCAGAGATAAATTGAAAATTATTGGACTACTTGAAAACTTTGATTAAAATAAGGCCTAGATATCATCTTTCAAGAAAGTTTCAAGGAAAACTTCCCCATTTCTTGATATTATAGAATCAGAGGGTAAAATAGAAATTAAAAGAACCCACTAACCACCTCCTGAAAGGGATCCCAAAATGAGAACTCCCAGGAACCTTATAGACAAATTCCAGAGCTCCCAGGTTGAGGAAAAAATATTGCAAGCATCCAGAAGAAAAATTAAGTATTATGGAACCATAGTTAGGATAGCACATGATTTAGAAGCTTCTTCATTAAAAGCTCAAAAGGCTTGGGATATGATATTCCAGAGAGCAATGAAGTTAGGAGTGCAACCAAGAATCACCTACCCAGCAAAACTGAGTATAATCCTTCAGGGGGAAAAATGACATTGCATGAAAAGAAGACTTTCAAGTATTCTTGATGAAAAGATCAGAGCTGAATAGAAAATTTTATTTTCAAAGTAAAATAAACTTTCAAGAGAAGCATAATAAGATAAACCAGAAAGGGAAATCATAAGGGGCTTAATAAGGTTAAACTGCTTACCTTCCTAAATGGGAAGATAATATTTGTAACTTGTAAGAGTTTTCTCATTATTAGGGCAGTTAGATGGAATATATATAAAAAAGGAAAGAAAAAGCTTTTATAGCAGAAGGGAAGACAGGGGATGTGAGGAGGGAATGAGTGAACCTTACTCTCATAAAAATTGTCTCAGAGAGCATAGAATAGGCACTCAATTGGATATAGAAATCTATCATACCTTACACTGCAGTAGGAGGAGAAGGGGATAAAGGAGGGGGTGATAGTCTGAAGCAAAACACTTTTGAGGAGTGACAAGGTAAAGGAGAAAGTGAATAGAATAAATCGGGGGAGGAAATAAGATGGAGGAAATACAGTTGTCTTTCAGAACATTTATGTTAAAAGAGCAACTTTTGCTTCATGGAAAAACTTGGAGTACTGCACAATCTCCCAAAGGCAATCCAGCCTTTTCTCTTCCTCCAATTAAATTCTAGACCCATTTCATTGTCTGTCTTCCACCTTAGATGAACCATTTTGAGTGATTATAGTCCCCGTTTAGGAGGCACTTTAGTGTTCCAAGGCTTGATGTAATCAAAACAATATCATCCGAAAAAAGGAATATCCAGAGGGCTTCATAATCCACAGGGAATCTCTGTTGGATTCTCTGCTAGATATCCTACAAAGCAGTGGTAAATACCTTTTTGAGCATATTACTTCTTGTTTTATATGTTCTTGGTATTAATAATCAGTGGGAGAGTGGCAGATAATTGCAGGTTAATCCAAGTGTTTCATTTGTATCCTCCCTAATTCAAGAAATCTACAAGAAGGTCACCAGAATGTTGGGTGGTAGATGTGGGAAAGATGTAGGGGACAGCACAAATGGGAGTTACACAAAATGGGAATTTTTGAATTGGTCAAAATGTGTATTGTTTTATCTAACCCAATCTATAAATTTCCCCACTCAAAAGTATATTTTGTTGCTTTCATGGATGTCTCATCTCATAGGAATAGCATAATTATTTATACATTTTGAGCTTAACCTAGTAAAAATCTTTAGTTCTTTGGACATAGATATCTAGCAAGTATTTCTAGCTTTTCTAGATCAGTGCTGACTCTGTTGAGACATTATGTGACCAACTTAACTTAAGTTCTATTATAATGGTTATTCTGAAAGCGCAAATTTGTTCCAAGGCAATTAATATATTAAGCAACAATTGGATCCCAGAGCAAAGGGATTTCCTTATGAGTAATTTCCACTATCAGAGACCCTTAGAACACAGAAAACTGAACCATTTAACAATAACTCATGAGGTACAACCCTTTGGTCTCCCATTTGCACAAGCACAGGTCTTTTTTAAGGTAAAGTTCTGTATTTATGGTCTATTTTCTGATGCAGTCAGAGCTGGTACATGATGGAAGGCTGGTCCACACCCAAGCACTCCATTCCCATGCCTAAGCCTGGAGGTTCAGCCCACTGAGTATACTTCCTCACCTACCAATAGCCTAAGACACATAAAACCTGAGTGCTCAAAGTCATGGATTTTAAAACTATTTATCATACTATTAATGCTTTTCTTAGCCATTTAAAATGAATAAGATTAGGTTTTTATTAGGTTCCTATACTTTTATGTTTTATATGATGTACTACTGATTGAAGTTCTTCAGTGTGTGCCCCTAATCCGATCCCCACCCCCAGTCCTATGGTTTTTAATGTATAGTTTTGCATAGTGCGGTGATTCTTTTAGGAACACACATGTCAAGTTAGAGCAGAACTGACTTACTTTGAGAGAAGCCCTGCAAAAAAAGGCACATATCAAATGACAACTTTAGATTTCTTTAACCTAATCTAATACTTTCATTACTCAATCCAAAGTTATTCTAAATTTTATGATATACAACAGAATTATAAAGTAGTTCATGTTTCCAACCAGCTTTTAGCTACTGAAAAGTGGCATTCTTCTGTAAGATTTTTATGGGCGTATGAGCAAACTGATAGAATATACCTAGGCAGAGGAAGCCTGTGTTTTGCTTGTCTTGATGTCATGGGAATCTGATAACACTAACTGCCTTAAGCGTAATATAAAAAATGACTAACTGCCTAAGAAGCAGCCCAGATCTCATGCCATCTCAAACTTATGACATGGTGCCCCTATCCACCATCCTTTTTTCTTGTTTGTTGTTATTGCTTCTCCTCCTCTTCCTCCTCCTCATCCTC
This sequence comes from Trichosurus vulpecula, assembly GCF_011100635.1. NCBI lineage: Eukaryota > Metazoa > Chordata > Mammalia > Diprotodontia > Phalangeridae > Trichosurus > Trichosurus vulpecula. Next base: position 144,097,239 of record NC_050579.1, on the reverse strand, counting down.
CTCCTTCTTCCTCTTCCTCTCTCCATCTTTCCCTCACTCCTTCCCTCTCTCTTTCCCTCACCCCTTCCCTCCCACCCTCCCTCCCTTGTTCCAGCCCTCCTTCCCTCCCTCCCTCCTTCCTTCCTTCCTTCCTTTTTATAACAACAATGATAGTTGTGGCTACTGTGGGTATGTAAGGCCAATAACACCAAGCACACAGGAGGGCTACTAGGACAGGTTCTTTGATCTGCTTTTCTAAGGAAAGCAACTTTAAGGAGTGTACAATCTCGCTTTAATTAAACATACATACATCATTCACTTAGATCAGGGCAAAAAGTCAGCACCATGAACTTCAGAGAAAACACAAACAGAATTTACAAACAGAAATCATGTAAACAGAGTGAAATAACACAAATCAACAGAAAGGCTTTTAGCCATCTGTCCAAGACATTACATACATAGTTACCAGGGAGAGAAGCATCAACATCTGCATTTTTCAAAGCTTGGGGGCTCCTTAACAGCTACCCAGGGTGTCATCTGGTCAAATCACAAGAGACTCTTCCAGTGAGTGAGCCCCAAGCAAAATGCTAACCTCAGAGTATATATACACTTTTTCAGGGTCAGAGGGCTTCACAACCTTGGGACTCAAACCTATGTGACCTAAGCCTTCCCCTGATTTAAGCAGGTCATTATAGACTCTTGATTCAAACAACGACTCTTGATTGTGATTCTTAACTGTCTACTTGTGTGCATCCTCTCCCACAGTTCTGAAAGCCCTTGCAGTTCTCAGAGACCTTGCAATCTCCTGGATTCTCTGGATTCTCAGTTCTCTAATATTTCAACGCTGTAGGTTTTCAGCTCTATGATCTCTGCAACTCTCTGGTATGCACTCTTTGCTCTGCAGTCTCTCTCAATGCTGGCTCTCTCTCTCAATGTCTTCTCTTTTGATATCTGCTCTTCAATGCCGTCTTGATGTCTGCTGCCTCAATGACTTCTTGATGTCTGCTTCTGAATTCTTCTCAATTCTGTTGCTCTCACACTCTGGGCTCTCATTATATACCATTCTGGCTGGCATCTGATTGTCTAGAACTCTGGTCTCTGATTGTCTGAATTCATGCATATCTGATTGGCTAGAGCTCAGTGGACATACAATTGGCTTTGGTCTTAGCACCTCTCCTTAGGGTCCTGTGGGCTTCACACCTCTCCTGACCTAATTAGTAAAGGGGTGTGCACCAGGTCTTCTGTCTACTAAGTAAAGGGTGTAAGTAAAGGCCCTATTGAATGGGCAGGGAAGATCTTTGATCACATTAATACCACACTTCCTTCTTTCTTTCCTTCCTCCCTCCCTTCCTCCCTCCCTCCTTCCTTCCTTCCTTCTTTCCTTCCTTCCTTCCTTCCTTCCTTTCTTCCTCTGTTCTTCTATCAATCTTCCAACTCTTTTCACATATACTAATTTTAGTGGGATGTACAGATCCCTGGATTTAATAAGGACGTTAATAACAATAACAAAAAAAAAAAACTTTCAGATTATCCTTGAAGTCAGAGAAGAAAATTTTCCTCTTACTCCCCAGGTTATTTTTTATTATCCTTGTATAGATAAGCTCCTTTGGAGTCTTTGCTGCTCCCTCCCCCTCCATTATATCATTGACATTTCCTGATTCTGGTTCACTGGCATTCACCTTCCAGCGGGGCAATGTCTTATTCTTCTGCATAATACAGCATACACACACACACACACACGTGTGCATATACACATATGCACACAGACACACATGTGGCCATCAAGCTCATATTTATTCAAAATGATTATAATGGCATTAAAAATAGCTAATAATAATAATAGCTAACTTTATAAATTGCTTGCTATGTGTCAGGCACTAGGCTAAGTGTTTTATAATTACTACGTCATTTGTTCCTCACAACCCTGAGAGATAGTTGCTGTTATATCACCATTTTACAGATGAGGAAACTGAGGCAAACAGAACTCAAGTGACTTGCCAAGGGTCACATAGATAATGTATCTGAAGCTGGATTTGAGCTTAGATCTTTAGGACTACAGGCTTAGCACTCTATCCACTGTGCCACCTAGCTGCTTCTAAAAAAGAGAGCTCAAACTCTCCCATTAGTCTCTTTATACATCATGTTTCTGTGGCCTTCACCAACATGTGCCTTTTCCTCTCCATGAAAGTTGTTTCTTTCTATTGAAACCATCCTTATTCTCTCTTAGTAGAGTCTAGGTTATCTAGGGAAGACAGTCATTTGATCTAAGTGGCCTATATCTGAGAAACTTGAAAGAACATTTTCCATTACACCTATATGTACTCCCCATTTCTATCCTCTTCTCCTGTCTGCCAAGTAAATTTTACTAGCTCTGAGCAGCTGGGGGTGGGGGTATAGATCTTCCCCACCCATTCAATAGGCCTCAGGTGGGCCTAGGTGGGAAAGCTTGATTATATCTTTGTTTGTAAGTAGGCCTAAAGCCCCTACTTACTAGGTGCTAAGCCCATGTGGGGTTGAAGCCCTCAGGACCCTAAGGGGAGTTGCTAAAACCAGAGCCAATGGTGTGTGCATTGAGTTCTAGTCAATCATGAATTCAGCCAATCAGGGACCTGAGTTCTAGCCAATCAGATGCCAGCTAGGACTGTATAAAAGGAGAGCCGGGAATTGAACTGAGAGCACCAGAACTGAGAGCAGCAGAATTCAGGAGCAGATATCAAGAAGACGTTGAGGTAGTAGACATTGAGAGAGAGCCAGCATCGAGAGAGACTGCAGAGTGGAGAGTGCAGAACAAGAGAGTTGTGGAGGTCAAAGGGCAGAATCCGAAGAGAGTTATAGGAATCAGAATACAGGCCAAGGAGAAGGAGCAGGAACTCAGAGTTAACAGAGCTGCGTAGAGAGCTGAGAGTATTCATGAGTAATTGTTTACAGGAAGCAGGGGGGAAGGTTACAGGATGACTTGGTTCCTTACTATAATACTATGCTATAATTTCATTGTTACTACATTGAAGTGGGCTTACTGGTTTTGGAATATAATTGCCAGTATATCGAATTGGGGGTATTGGTTCACAGATCTGATCCTCTGGAGTCTAAATAAATGTTATACTTCTTCTGCCTTCTACATAGAGAGTTTTTCATACCTTGTGAATCAGAACCATTCAAGCATGTTCATGGTCATCCTCGAGGTCATGAATCTTGCCTTACTGATATGTATATATGTGTGTGTGTGTGTATGTGTGTATATATATATACATACATATATATATGTGCATGTATGTGTGTATGTATATATACACATATATACATATACATACATATATACATACATATACATATATATACATATGCATGTATATATATGTGTGTGTATATAGATAGATAGATAGATAGATAGATAGATAGATAGATAGATATAGAGATATAGATATAGATATAGTCAGGCTATTTCACTCAGATAATCATAGCTGCATCAATAGCAATGCATCAAGCTCAGTCTCCCTGAAGATTTGAGTCTCTCTAGCCTGGCCCATGTGCTAAACACCATATCTATGATCAGACACCTTTGCAGTAGGTTCTCCAACCTTAACAAAGTTGGAGACCTTAACTCTCTCCTGATAGGAGGTGGATAGGAAAACCACATGGGCATGGAACTTTATATGAGTATGATCAGTATTGTCTCTACTACCAAACTGGCTATGAAGTATTTACAGATATTTTAATACTGTAACCTCAAAGCATTTTAATTTCAATGTTTCCGTGTGAGTATGCATACACACACAAACACACATATATATGTGTGTCTATCTCTCTCTCAGTCTCCACACACACACAAGAACCTGATCCCTCAAATTTCTCCAATAACTAGTTGTGCTGGTAAGCAAAATGGGCTCTTAGCACTCAGTTCAACCAAGTGCCCTTGAAGAGTTTGGCTTTTGTCTCCTTTGATTAACTCAGTATATTTCATTGAGTCTTACTAGGTGCTAAGCCCCAGGCCCAAACCCCTATTAGGTGAGAAGCCTATGTGCGTGTGAAGCTCCCAGGGTACTAAGGGGAGGGGCTAACTCAAGAGCCAATCATAGGACCCTAAGTCCTGGTCATTCAGATGACGTTTGATGACGTCTGAAATGCTATAAGAAGAGAAGACAGAGACATTTGCGCAGGGCTGTCACTCTTGGTGGTGCACACTGAGGCGGAGACTCTGAGCAGCTGTAGCTAAGAGCCCTCCAGCTCGTAACCCGGATGTTGGGACTTTGTTAAACTTTGGTAACTATGTATTGGTATTTGAATCAGACAAGCTCTGACTGTCGATGTTTGTAATTTGTTTGTATTTGCTCCTTAGTTCAGGGTGCTGGTTTTTTTCCCCTGAAGTAAGTGAATGGTGTTTGTATGCTGAATTAAAGTAAACCTGTCAACCCCTTAACATTGCTTTCCTTAGTAAAGCAGTTAAAAGAACCTGGGCTTTTGCAGTGTGCTGGCTGCATTCTTGTTGTTGGGCTTGTGTTGGTCTTTCACCCCCACAACAGCTACTATCCAGATTGTTGAAACACTACTGACATTTCTCTGCCTGCTCTGTCACTCGTACAGCAGATCTGTGGCATGTTCTGATAATTCGGTGCAGGAAGTTGCCTTTCTGAGAAAGGTCCATGACTTTTCATAGAGTTGGCAAGCTAGTAGACTGTAATCTGTCCTTATGTGATGCTACTAGCTAGCCAGGTGACATAGTGGCTGGATTACTGGGCCTGCATTTTGGAAGACCTGATTTCAAATCTGGCCTCAGATGCCTTATAGGTGTATGACCCTGTGTAAGTTACTTAACCTTTGTCTGTTGCATTTTTTCAGCTATAAAATGGGCATAATAAGAGCAATTATCTCACAGAGTTGTTGTGAAAATCAAATAAGATACTATTTGTGAAGCACTTAGTATAGAGCCCTTACTCAAATTACACACAATAAATGTTTCCTTTCTCTACATCATCTAGAGTTCCTGGGACTGATACTATTACTGCTCCATGACCCAATGAAGATAATAAAAGAATTGCCTTAATAGTTGAAGATCTGCCTATCAAGATCCTTCATATTTTGTCTCTGGTAATTCCTTCTTTCCCAGCAAATATCGAAACTCTCACTCTTTCCTGGTGGTCATTATAATGAACAGAGGGCTCTCAAAGTATCCCATTAATAGTTATCAGCAGCTAACATTTATATAGCACTATGTACCATGCACTGTGCTAAGGACTTCACAATTATTATCTCATTTGATCCTCACAACATCCCTGGTTCAATCAACAGTACTCCAACAAACAGTAATGCAGGGGGTAGGCCAATTCCCATGGAAGATTGCAAATATTTAAAGTTGCAAAGCTGGGTATCTAATAATTGCAATCCTCCATCACAATGTATTTCCACAGTTTAACACTACCGATAAACAAAATACTTCTTTGCATGTTAAAAAGCAGAGAACAATAGTTATTTTTTATGGCAGTTGGTCTGAGCTGAAAAAAAAAAATATATATGTGTATATATGTATATGTATATATATGCATATATGTACACATACACCCCTATATATATATATATATATATATATATATATATATATATATATATATATATATATATATATATATATATATATATATGAAAACCATACTGTCTAATCCTAGGCTTGAAACTTTTTCTTTTTCTCTCTTTTTTCTCTCTGTCTCTCCCTCTCTCTCTGTCCTTTGTCTCTGTGTCTCTCTCTCTCAGTATCTATGACTTCTAAGTTCCCATTCAACTCTAACATTCTATGAGTCTATGAGTCAAAACAAAATAAAACAAGTAAAATAAATTTTGTCCCTAGGATCATAGATTCTGGAGAAGGGTTAAGTTTAGATTTGGGTACTTGGAACTCTTCAAAACTGAGTTCCAATCTACCTTTCCTGTATTGTTTCATATTACTTCCTTTTGAAGACTGTATAGTTCAACCAAATTGCCTTTCTTGCTCTCCACACATTATAGCATTATATCTCCCATCTCCCATTTCTGTGTGTTGACCTAGGCTGTCCCTTAAGACTGTAAGGTGATTCTCTCTTTACTTCAGTTCTTAAAATTCCTAGTTTTCTTCAAAAAAAAATACAAATGCTTCCTCCTTATATCAGTTTTCTTGGCTAATTCTCTCAATTTCTCCTACCTCACCCTTCCATAATTCAAAATTATCTTGTGTGTACTGTATATGTACTTGTCATCCCAGATATATTTAAGTTCCTCAAAGCAAGGGCTATCTTGTTTTTGTTTTGGGGTCTCTGATGCCAGCACATAGGGATAAGATGAGGATTGGACTTATGATTTCATTAAGATAAGTAACTCAGAGATTAGGAAATTTCCCCCACCAATGCAAATTGCTGCATTCTCAGCAATTCATAGTTTTAGGGGATTACCTAGGATGCTGTGAGTTTAATGCCTTGTCTAGAGTCACACAGCCAGTATGTGTCATAGGTAGAACTTGAACCCAGATCTGATTGTCTTCAAAGACAGTTCACTATTCACTGTGCTACCCTGTCCCCAAGATGGCATATAGCAGATGTTTAACAAATGCTTGTGATGGATTGATATCCCATAGAGATTTAGAGTTAAAAGTCATGCCACCAGAAAATCAACATTCAAAGAAATGTAGTAACATCAAGCACACATAAATGCCTTATTGACTCTGCATAGCTTCAGCAAGTTGTTACAGCAATCAACTTGTCATTATAATGATTCCACTCCAACCTTGGCCAAAGCATATTATGTTCATTAAACCTTAACTCCTCTCCTCCCCCCAACATAGGGCACACAAGCATCTCCTTTCCCTATTCCTCCCCCAAGATGTCCAATTCTCTCAGATCCCAGGCCTCATTATAGAGTTCTTTATATGCATCAGCAGAACCGTAAATCAGGCAAAATTATACTCTCATTGTCAGACAGAACCAGCTCCACAAAGATAGTTTTCCTCTTCAGGTTCACACATAGGTCCTGCTATGCTAATTTACTTGCTCTGGTGATGTATTCAGAGGCAATATCATCTTCTTATGACCTGTCCAAAATAATTAGTATTGTCCACATCCATATCTGAAATCTTCAACAAGACCAAGTCTTGTAACCACCCTTGATGTAATGTAATAAGTCATAACCTTTGTATGTAGTGCTTAATGGTTGGCAAAGGGCTTTCCTCATTAAAAAAAATCTGAACATATTGTCTTCTGTGTGCCAAGTACTAGGGATGTAAAGATAAAAATAAAAGTTTCCACTGAGAAAAGCTTATATTCTACCTAGTTGAACTACACATATACAATCAGGCATATGTTTTTGTGTGTACACATTCACATATATGTGTGTGCATACGTGCACATATATACATATTTATGTGTGTTGTATACATATAAATATGTATGCATATGCATATGCAAATATGCATTTATAGACTCTCAAGGCTGGTGCAATTTTAAGCTTTATGTAATAAATTTGATTTGTTTTAAAATGGGGATCCCTATAATTACATTTTCTGGATGACACTTTTTCAAACTGGTAGATTGGTAGAGGAGATCCTCTTGCCACTTTGGTCAACTGAATTGTCGCCATTAGTTATTTTCTTGTGGGATCACATAAAAAGTATCACCTATGCATCAACACTTTTTTGGGATGATTTAAGACTAGGACTACAAAGGCGATCCTTTCATGTACTGACTAGCAACTGAAAAGAAATTTTTACAAAGATTCAATATTGGCTAGATCAAAGTATAATACAAGACAGTGGTGATATTTAATTTTAATTAGAAGTATTAATACTTTAAAATTTTAAGTAACCTTTAATTTTTAAAAAAATACATTTGCACCATTTAAGCATTTATTCTTCTAAAGTTATTAAAGCTTAAAACTGCACTAAGACTTTTAGAATGCCGTCTGTATGTTTGCATATACAGAAACAGATTTGGATACATGCATATATACATACATAGATACATGTAAATACATGCAAATACATATACACATTAGCATCAGCACTGGAAAAATCAGGAAATAACTCCTTCATATAGGAGTTAGCACTTGAACTGGGCTTTGGAGGAAATTAGAGCTTTTAAGAGGCAGAAGGGAAAAGATTATATTTTAGGCATGAAGAAAACCTAAAAATCCATAGTTGGGAAGAGGAGATGGGCAAGAAAGTCTCTTTGGCTAGACTATATTGTGTGTGAAGGGAAAGGCAAGTGTAATTATCACATAAATATAGGATCAAAAGAAGCTAAGGAGGGCTTATCAAATGGAGGAATTTATATTTCATCCTAGAGGTAATAGAAAACCACATGAATTTATTGAGCAGTTGTGATATGGTCGAATGAGCTTTAGGAATATCACTTTAGTAGTTTAGGAAGGGTGGAGTGGTGATGGCAACACTTTATGCTATATCATCCAGTTTTGCTACTATATTATTATAAAGTCATATGGGAGAAGAGGCCATGCTTTATTAATTTTTCTCTACTTAGAACAGTGTGTTTATAATAGTCCCTTGTATGAAGTAAGTGCTGATTAAATAGTTATTGAAACAGGGAAGGACTGAATATGTATTTTTTTAAAAAAAGTCCACAAACAACTGAAAAACATTCAGAAACCAGCAAGAGTAAATAGAGAATTGATGGAGTAATAGTTACATCAATATTTTGCAGCCCCATCAAATATGTTCCTTGTGCCAATCAAATAATGAATCAATAAATAATTTTTACTACCTATTATGTTCCAGGCAATGTACTAAGTGCTGGTGATACAAAAACAGGCAAAAGATAGTCTTTTCCCCCAAGCAGCTTGTAATCTAATGAAAGAGACAACATGCAAACAAATATATACAAAGCAAGCTATATGCAGGGTAAATGGGAATTAATTAACAGAAGGAAGGTACTAGAATTAAGAATGGTTATAAAAAGCTTTCAGTTGGGAATTACATGAAGGATTATATAGGAACAAAGTATGAAGCAGCCTAGGTCTTGTCAAAGCCATGATCCTTGGAAAACAATAGGGTTCAAGTGACTGAAATAGAAGATTTTATCCTATTGCATGTGCATTTCTACGTAGCTAGTGCCCTGATCATTCAATTGATTCAGGGTGAGCATTACTATAATTCCTGCTATTAATGAGCAGTAATGTTTTTTTGAGAGCTGATAATAAGACAACTCAGTTATAGTGAATTCATGGCTATCCCACAGTTCATTGCTACTATGAGTTTCTTTAATATGCATAGTGTGAGAAAATGGGAAGAATAATGCATTTTATAGTCAGAAGAACTGGGTTGATTCTTAGTCCTAGACTTTTCAAGTTGTGTAAACTTGAGCAATTCAACTTCTTAGTGCCTCATTTTCCTCATTAACAAAATAAGGAGGTGAGGTTCTGAGGCCCCTTCCAGCTCTGGATAAAAATAACAATAATAGAATAATAATTATTGTTGTTATAAAATCACTTTATATAGCTATATGAACTTTAAAAATTTTTTAAGCCTTATGAGAAAAGTTTTTCTCAAAGTTCAAAAGACCTATGATGATTCTACAAACTTCCAAAATTTCCCATGGCATAACCTCAAATCATCAGTGCTTCTATGAATCCATCATGAATGTGATTACTCCCTCCAGTGGAACAGATCACTTTCCTTTTTTTCACATCACTTTCTATCCATGCTTCTCACGTACCATCATATGATAGAGGGCAACATTATGATTTACATTATGATCTGGAAAGAGTAAGATATTACAGTGTCATAGACTTATTGCTGTAATAGGTTTTAGGGATATTCAGGTCCAACTTGCTAATATTGACCATGGTAAGACTGAGTTCCAGAGAAGCAAGGTGATTTTCCCATGGTAGTATAGACAGTAAGGAAGGAATGAGCCTGTACTGAAATACCAGCACTCTGATTTTTTTTATCTAACATTCTTTCCATTGTATCACAAAGTTGAAGCCATAAAGAACCTGGTTTAACTCCAGTTTTTCTTTCCATAATCCTTTTTAGTTTTGTGAACTAGAAGAAGCAATTTGATTCATTATAAGGATTTATCAAAGTTTTATTGTGTCTACCATGTGTAAGGCACTGTGTTGCTATGCTAAGCACTGGAGAAACAAAAAGAAAAAAAATGAAATAGTTCCTGCTCTTTGGGGCTGACATTAACTCTCTAAACTTCAGCATTTTCATCTATAAAATGGAGAAAATAGAACCTTCCTTGGGTTATCAAGAGGACCAAATGAGATCTTATATGTGAAGTATTTTATTAAATTTAAAACACGATATAAATGACAGATACTTTTCTTTTTCATGGCTTCTCATCAATAGTCATCATAAGACCTGTGTATAAACCTTCTTTTAAATTCAGAGATTCTTAATGGTGTGTGTGTGTGTGTGTGCGTGTGTGTGTGTGTGTGTGATGAACTCCTCCAGATGAGAGAAATCTATGGATCATCTTTCCAGAATAATGTTTCTAAATAACTGAAAAATTTTACATTTACATTTCAATTAGAAGGTAATGAAAATAAAGATATATTTTTTTTCCATCTAAGTCCATTTACAGACCTCTTTATTAGAGACAAAGATGGGCTCTTAGCACTTATTCAACCAAGTGCCCTTGAAGAGTTTTGGCCTTTATCTGCTCAATTAAATTAGGTAACTAAGGTGGGGCTCCAGGTGGGGCCCATGAAGGGAGTATGATTATATCTTCACTCCCAAGTACACCCAAAACTCCTAGCTATTTTGTGCTAAGTTGATATGGGCTTGAAGCCCTCAGGGTCCTAGGGAGAGGTGCTAACTCCAGAGCTAATAGTAAGAGCTTCAGTTCTGGGAGCTCAGATGACCTTTGATGATGGCTAAAGAATGCATAAAAAGAGAAGACAGAACTATTTGCTTAGGGCTCTCACGCTTGGTGGCCGCCAATGTGGAGACTCTGGGCAGCTGTAGTTAAGAGCCCTCCAGCTTGTAAACCCGGATGTTCAGACTTTGTTAAACTCTGGTAACTATGAATTGAGATTTGAATCAGACAAGATCTGTCTGTTGATGTTTGTAATTTGTTTGTATTTGCTCAGAAGTTCAGGGTGCTAGCTTTTTCCCCTGCACTGAGTGAATGATATTTGTATGTTGGATTAAAGTAAGATTGTTAACTCCTTAACATCACTTTCCTTAGTAAAGCAGATCCAAAGAACCTGGGCTTGCAGTGTTCTGTGAGCTGGTTGTTGTTGGTTTTACAACCTTCACAGCACCTGCTAGCTGGATTGTTACAACAACCTCCCCACTCCTTAATCTGTCAATGGACGTATTAGGTCTTACAATACCTATTCTAAATGTTTTATCATTCCATGCTTTCCAGGGAAGTACTCAAACCCTCTGTCTACTGACCCATACTCTTACTACTTTATTAGGCTGCAACATTTTCTAATCATACATTTCCTGGATCATATATTTTATGCCATATCTTTTGTTAAAATCATCCATGACCACATGATACAATCTGCTTATTCTTGTCTCATGTCTCCATGATTGTTTGGATCAACTGCACTTTTGCGTCTTATGATATTATCATATCCCATGATTGGTGTCCATACAGCATTACAGGAAGTATTTTGGAATTTTTTTAAAAACATGTTTTTGTCTGGCTCAGAAATATTGAGAGCACTGCTCAATTTCAGTATTCCAGTGTATGCGAGTGCTAAGTAGCATCCCTGGCTCACTTACTATTATGGACTCTGCTGACAATTAGATGGATACAGTCTCAGAGATAAATGGTTTCTCCTTTTGCAGTAAATTAATTAAAATAGTGTCAATATTGCATGATTATTCCACTTGCCTTATTGAAGATGAATTTTATTGAGTAATCTCAGGAAATATTCATTTAAATATTTCATTTTACTGGAAGTGAAATGAAAAGTAAAAATTCTGGATACTGATGTGGAAGTAAAATATGTCTAAATTTAGAGATTTATAAGCCTGACATATGTTCTGAAGTTTATTAAACTCATTGAAGGTGGTTCAGAGACGAAAGGATCCCAGAATATTAGAGTTTGAAGGGATTTCACAAAAGTCATGTGATTGTACCTATTTCTAAAGAAAAATTCTCTCTGAAAACAATTGGTGACATAGACTTTTCTTGAAAATTGAATGATGGGGAAATCTCTTGAAGTAGCCATTAAACTTTGGTAAGCATAATTTTGCCTTTTTACAAATTATTGTTATCTTTAGCTCTGTTAAAAAAAAGTTTGGTCAAATATTGGGAGATCTAATTACCATTCCCACTGTTTGGATTTTCTATTATCTACTGTACCTCCATCTATCCTCTCAGTATCAGTCTTCTCTTCATCAAGCTAAAGAAGCCTCAGTTTCTTCAACTGATCATCGTGGCATAAATTCAAGTTGCATCATCTGAAACTTTTCTACCATCCCGGTGTTCTTCCTGAACTATGGTGCCAAAACCTAGACACAATACTGCAGATGTAGTATAACCAGGCCCAAGAGTAGCAGTATTATCATGTTCTAAATCTAATACCTTTCATAATGTAGGTGGATTGTATTAACATTTTAATTTCTGTATGACACTGCTTATTTATCCTGAGCTTGCAGTACTCCAAAAAACAGTCCTTTTATTTTTTTTCAGACAAATTTATATTTGGCTATGTATCCTCCCCCTTCTACTTATGAAGTTTTCTTTTAGAACTCTCATTTAATATTTTATATTTAACCTTATTGAATTTTCATCTTATTAAATTTCACACAATGATGTTGTCTTGTAAGTTATTTCTTCAATTTACTGCTGTTACTGCTGTTGCTGTTACCAGCAACCACAACAATCATGTAGTACACTAAAGTTTACAAATTATTTATCCTATAATATCTCATTTAATCTTCATGGCAACCTTGGCGACATATGTGTTTCATTGTCTCCATTGTATAGATAAGGCAACTGGAATTCAATGATGAAAAATAACACAGAAATATTAAATATTTTTAAATTTTATTTTAACATTCTTTTCTTTTTTTAAATTTTGAGTTCCAGATTCTCTCCCCCTCACCCACACCTCTCCACCCCAAAGAGAAGGCAAATAATATATAAACCATACATGTGAAATAATTCAAACATATTTCCATACTAGCCATTTCACAAAACAAAGAAGAAAACAAGGAAATTTTAACTTTAATTTGCACTCAGAGTTCATCAGTTCTCTCTTTGAAGGTAGATAGCATTTTTTTTATCATAAGTCTTTTGGAATTGTCTTGTATCACTGTGTTGATCAGAGTAGCCAAGCCTTTCACTGTTGATCTTTATGAAAACATTGCAGTTAATGTGACTTCTTGTCCCTTCACTTTGCATTAGCTAATAAAGGTCTTGACATTTATTTTCTGAAATCACCCCCCTCATCATTTCTTATAGCACACAATAACTCGATCATAGTCATATGCCACAGCCATTCTCTAATTGATGAGCATCCCCTAAATTTCACATTCTTTGCCTCCACAAAAAGAGTTGTTATAAATATTTTTGTACATATATATTCTTTTCCTTTTCTTAAATCTCTTTGGGGCACAAAGCTAGTAATGATTTTGCTAGATTAACAGGTATCCACATTTTTTTAAACTGAACTTTCCCCCAATTATGTGTAAAACAATTTTAACATTCTTTTTTGTTTTTCAAATTGTGTATACCAAATGCTCTCTCCTTTCTTCCTCCTCTCATTGAGAAGGAAAATAATTTGACATACATTATACATGTGTAGTCATGCAAAACACATTTCCATGTAAGTCATGCTGTGAAAGAAAACATAGACAAAAAAAGCAAGAAAAACAAAGTAAAGAAAAAGTGTGCTTCAATCTGCATTCGGACTCCATCAGTTCTTTCCCCTCTGGAGATTGATATAATTTTTTATCCTAAGTCCTTCAGAATTGGCTTGGATCATTGTATGGTTCAGAATAGCTAAATTATTCACAGTTGAGCATCATACACTATCGCTGTTACTTTGTACAATGTTCTTCTACTTCTGATCATTTCACTTTGTGTCAGTTCATTTAAGTGTTTCCAGCTTTTTCTGAGAGCATCCTGTTTGTCATTTCTGATACCACAATAATATTCCATCACAATCTATACAAGAACTTGTTGAGCCGTTCCCCAATTGATAGATATCCCCTCAATTTCCAATTCTTTGTCATTGCTAAAAGAGCTGCTATAGATTTTTTTGTACATATAGCTTCTTTTTATTTTTGTTTTTTTATCTCTTTGGGCCATAGACTTAATAGTGGTGTTGCTTAGTCAAAGGGTATACATGGTTTTAGAGCCTTTTGGACATAGTTCCAATTTGCTCTCCTGAATTGTTGAATTAGTATACAACCTCACCAACAATACATTACTGTCCTGATTTTTCCACATCCTCTTCAGATTTATCATTTTCCTTTTCTGTCATATTAACCAATCTGAGAGGTGTGGGGTGGTACCTCAGAGTTGTTTTAATTTGCATATTATAAACAATAAGTATTTATAGTATTTTTTCTTATTCCTCTAGATAGCTTTGATTACTTTGTCTGAAAACTGCCTATTCATATCCTTTGACCATTTATAATTTAAGGAATCACTCTTATTTCTATAAATGTTACTCAGTTCTCCATGTATTTGAAAAATGAGGTCTTTATCAGAAAAAAACCTTGCTGTAAATTTCCCCCATTAATTATTACTCTGTATTTCCCTCCATCCTATTTTCTCCCTGTTTATCCTATTCTCTCTCTTTCCTTTCCTTTCATTTCCTGTTCATTCTCAAAAGTGTTTTGCTTCTGACTTTTATCTCCTCCCTTTATTCCCTCCTTTCTATTAATCCTTCTTTCTTTCATCTCCTTCCCCTCCTACTTTCCTGTATTTTAGGATAGATTTCTACACCCCAACTACGTGTGAATGTCATTCCCTCTTTGGACCAATTCTACTGAGAGTAAGGTTCAAGTTATCCCCCACATTTTCCCCATCTTCCTATCCACTGTAAAGTCTCTTTTGTACCTTTTTTAATCAGATAATTTATCCCATTCTACCTCTCCCTTGTTCTTTTCCACCCCTTAATTTAGTGTAAATTTTTTTTTAGATAATCATCCCATCATATTCAACTCACACAGCTACTGTCTGTCTAGGTACAGTCCTAACTGCTCTATTAATGAGAAAGTTTGTAGGAGTTACAAGTATCAATTTCCCATGTAGCAGTATAATCAGTTTAACCTTATTGAATCCCTTATGATTTCTCTTTCCTGTTTACCATTTTATCCTTCTTTTGAGTCTTGTGTTCAAATATTAAATTGACTTTGAATACCAGAAGATTTGGTTTTTTATACTGGAGGTAATAGGGAGTGATTGGAGTTTATTGAGTGAGTGTTTATGTGTAGGGGTGATGTAGGCAGATCTATGCTTTAGGAAGTTCACTTTGACAAATTAATGGTGGAGGGACTGGAACAGGAAAACTTGTGGTAGAACAATCAGCCAGCATGAGGTAATTCAGACCTGTACCAGGATGGTGGAAGTATTATTGTAGAGAAGGGGACATATGCAAAAGATTCTATGAATCAAAAATTTATAGTCCTTGGTAAAAGTTTAGATATAGAGGAGAGAGAGAGAAAGAAAGGGAGAGAGAGAAACAGTTGAGGATGACACCTAGGCTGCAAGCTTGGAGTACTGAGAGAGTGGTGATACCTTCAACATTATAGGGAAGTTTGGAAGGGCAGGGAAGAAAATGAATTCAATTTTGAACATGTCAAATTAAAGATCCAAGAGACAAGCATATCTAGAAGAAGATGCTTAATAGTGTCAAAGGCTGCAGAATAATGAGGATTGAGAAACAGGCCATTAGATTTGCTAAACTAGAGATGATTGTTAACTTTGGAGATGACAGCGTTGATTGAATGATGAAATTCAAAGCCAGATTGTAAATTAAATAATAGAGAAGAAAGGAAGTGGAGGTACTTACTGTAGATAACTCTCTCAAGGAGGTTAGCCACAAAAGAAAGAAGAGAAGCAATAGTTATCAGGGATGGGTGGATCAAACAAGGATTTTTGTTTTGTTTTGTTTTTGGATGGAAGACACATAGTTATGTTTATAGGTAAGAGGGAAGAAAAGTTAGAGAGCAGGGATATTGAGTGAACAATCTGTTGGAGAATATAGGTTGTGATGGGATCACCTCTGAATGTTGAGTGCTTAGCCTTGGCAAGAAGGGTCACCTCTTTGTGTGAGAAAAGGGTAAAGGAAGAGATAGTTATAGACACCATCTGGTTAGTGTGAGATGAGGTGCAAACAAGAGGGAGATCTTGGAGAATGTAAAAGTAGAAACTGAGGTCCAGTTTAAGCAAATTACCTAACATTATACGGTTTGGAATATAGCAGAGATGAAATTTGATCCCAAATATT
Source organism: Trichosurus vulpecula (assembly GCF_011100635.1). Lineage (NCBI taxonomy): Eukaryota > Metazoa > Chordata > Mammalia > Diprotodontia > Phalangeridae > Trichosurus > Trichosurus vulpecula. The sequence goes on along the minus strand of NC_050579.1, from coordinate 144,080,859 downwards.
CTGACTCTAAATCTAGTTGCCTTTTCAATGCTTAATGTTACTTCTCACTTAAAAATGCAACATTTCCCAGTCAGTCAGGTGTTGAAGAGATACATGATAAGTTTATTATTATTTAACGAATCCCTTTCCTCCTCATTAGTATTTCAGCTAGCGATCCTTGAATAGTGTTTTGATTCTTAACATCTGTTCTTTCAAATTGTGTTTGTATGTTCTATTGTTTTGATAGTTATGAATTATTAAACATATTTTTGAAAATTAAAGCAGCCCCTTATTATAGAGAGTCCTTCTTGGGACTAAATAAAAACAAATAGCTTTCTACTCACAGGAAGCCTGTGTTATTTTGTCTAGGTAACATTCCTTTTCAAAATGGAAAATTAGATGTGGATCCTCTTCTCCCATAAAAAACTTAAAGAATACGGTATGGGAAAAATACTTTTTAAAAGACTTTGCGAATTGTTTGCTGTATATTTGAGTAGTCCTGCCCACATTTATCAGTATATCCCATATTCCTATTTCCAATTTTCCCTTTTCCCTTTAGCAATCAAGTAAAAGAACAGGCATCTACACATAGAAAACATAAACAATGAGCACTATGAAAACAATTTTTTAAAGAGAAAATATTGGAAATTTGAGGGAGAATGCATTAGATGCAGCTAAATTCATTACCTGATTTATTTTAGATTCTAGGTGCATAGACCAATTCTTATTTTCAGGACATCAGAGCAGTGGTGAGGTTAGTAATAGAGAAGGTTAGAAATAATTTGATTTTACAGGTAAATGAATTTAGCCCTTCTATAGTACATGAGTTTTATGCAAATGTGCCTAAGCCATATTTTATGGGCTATCTTTTAAAGGGAGATGTAACATTGAATATATATATTTTTTTCTTTTTTGTCCATCAGATGACTTTCCTTTTCCTACTCACTTTACCAATATTAACATTTTCCTTTTGGATGTACTGACTTCTAGGGTGTAGATTAAGAAATTATATTTAGCTGTTTTGTTTGCATATCATTTCCTGTATGTCTGAGGAGACAAATGATTAAATAAATGACTTCTTTCTATGGTTTCTTAAGTGTTTTGTTATTTTTCCCCTCTTTCCCACTGTGATGACAAGTATATTATTAAATTCTGTTTTAAAGTAGATGCTTTGAGAATTTTTTCTTTTGATATACAAAGCTAGTGATGTTCTAGTGACATTTTAAGGTGTATGCTATTAACATGAAACATTTTGTTACACAAAGTTTTCTTTAAATTGTTG